>NW_027103022.1:0-307463 GCF_036373705.1 Amia ocellicauda
CATCCTCCCCAAAACTGTCACTTTGATGTAAACCAGTTCCAAGCTGATGAGTTAAGGAAATCTGATAACTTTTGGTGGGGGGAGAGGTCTTCTTTAGATCAGTGCTTCAGCTCAGAGCTAAAATGCTCTTATCAAAATACACCCAACATAACACTACAATAATATATGGTTTGCTAAGTTGTAAATAATGGCTAAAATGCATTTACTGTGCATTCGGTTAATCATTAATTACTAGGTTTATGTTTATTTATTGCATGAATGTGGATCCTTCAAATGTTTAATAAATAATGACTAATATGTAAAGTTAAAAATTAATTACGAGTGTGTTTGTGCTTAACTAATGCATACTTCTGGCCCCTTAAAATAAAGTGTTATCAGATCTCCTTTGAGATATGACTCCCTCCCCTTCAGGTTCTGCAACGTTGAATAAATAAACTTAGATAGCCGCGACTGTTTCCCAAAAATGTATTGTTTCAAATATGCCGTTTAACAGCATTTGTTAGGGGTGTAACGTTACGGTACACAAAACTGACAGTTCGGTACGTACCTCGGTTTTGAAGTCTCGGTTCGTTATGGGTTCGGTACAGCGGGGGGGGGAACTAAACATTAATTCCTTTGTGCATGTTTCTAAGCTATGCAAAAGAGATTTCACTTGTTTCTCAGTCTGTCTGGTGATGCATAGCCCACATAGGGCACGTGCAACACATAACACAACATTTAGAAAGCGGGTGACACTTATTTTGTTACATATAAGAGCGACACTACTCCAGACACTCCCTTGCTCGTGATCTAAAGTTAGACAGAGATGCTGTGCTTGGCTGGGGTCACCTATCAGACAGGCCTCACACTTATCAACTAATTCACGGCCAATACAATGTTGTAACACTAGCGCAATAATGCCCTTTATGGTGTGTGTCATCACTAGTGTTACATGATCATCATAGTTTTTACAATTATATCTCGGAACTTCCCTGTCTGAATCAAAACTCTTGTGGGTTCTAGCAAGGCAAGAACAGAAGCATGCAATGTTCAATCTTGTTCGGGGTCTTAAAGAGTTGACAGAGGAATCAATATCACTGGTGTCTGGTACTCCACTATTCTAATGAAGAGAAAAGAAAATAACACTTAAAACTGTAATGTGTGTCGGTCAGTAAAGAAGTACACAACTAAACACAGTTGTAGGACCTCTATATTTACCTCTCTTTCCATTGATGGTCCAACTCCATCATCAGTGTCTGAGGTTTTATCCTCCCTGCCATGTTCATGGTCCTTGTCATCATCTTCAGACTCATCACCAGTGTTGACACCTTCGTCTTCATCAGACATTGGGAGAGCATCCCTGGGGCTCAGAGGAGGAGCGCTGACACTATTCTTTTGATAAACATACAAAGAAGAAAACATGCATTTAAATTCACTTTGCATTGAAATTCATATATACACACATACGGCCTAACAGCATGTAAACACCGGCATACGTTTAAAATTAATAATAATATTCTAAACACGTTTTTAAAGTAAAATAAAGTGTTACCTCTTTTGGGTCCCTGTCTTCCGACCATCTTAATTTTGTGTTAGGTGCCCCCGCATCTTCATCAGCAGCGTGGTCGCTAGGGGGTGTCTTCTTAGCTGGTGTAGCCATAGTGCGCTATGGGGGTTTCCACCAGTTACCGCAGACCTGTTCTGTCCCGAACGGGTGACATGTTTTCTGTGTTTACCAGCATGCTCTTTATACTGTAAATGGTGGCCGGCGGCTCTACAGAGGAGGCGGGGTGTGGGCGGGGTTGGGGGCGTGTGTGGGGACACGTGGGTAAATGGGGGGCAGTGGCTATACAGAGGAGGAGGAGTGTGGACGGAGTTGGGTGCGTGTATGGGTGCCACGTGGGTACAGTCATTTGTACCCATTAGGCTCGTGTCCATAACAAATATGTGATAACAATTTATCTCTCCAAATGGTCACCTCACCCAGTGTGTACACGTTGTTTTGAACGTGAGACCATGACCATAGCACGCATAGATACAGATGTCTGTTGGAGATCAACTTTATCGGAGTGAAATAGACACCCCAACATTCCGCCCCAACTGAATTCTGTAATGAGAACAACATTTTTGGCGGTTTCCTGGTATGTTATGTGGAATACAATTTTGTGTGATTCTTAGAAAAATTATGAAATACCATTTTGCCCCCCCATAAATAAGCCGCTCCAAGCAGTTAATTTTACACATCCAATATAATATATGAAGGGACACACTCTTCATAATGGCATCTGACTGGGGTCCATTTGATGATGATGGGGTCCGTTTAATGGCCAGTTTTATTCAGATTCCATGGTATGCCATAGAACAAGTTGTTATATATTATAAATTAATTACATCTTCTAAAACATTATATTGTGTACATTTATGGGACCAATGTTTGTTTTTTGAATTGACAGTTGTTTAACCCACATAACTAAGCACTCCCCCACCCACCCCAAGTCACAGAGCAAACTTTGAATGGAGGTGTGTAACATTCACCGTTTTTACCAATGTTATTAATAATAATAATAATAATAATATTATTATATTTTGTATTTGTTCGAAATGTAGTGAAAAGTCACTGTATAAAGTGTAATTGACATGTTTGTTTTATTATAGCTAAAAATGCGGCACAGCCTGCATTGCCCTGCTTGAGAGGCGTGTCAAGTGGAAAACAGCTGAAGAGATCCGATCGTGCTGATAAAGGGAGGTCCGTTCTACAGCGGGGGAGACAGCCACCAGTCACACAAAGGGGAAACACAGCGCCCAGAAAAGCCCTGAGTAAGACAAACCGGGTGGCACACGACACCACCGATGTGGGGGTGCAATGTGTGAAAGTGAACCGACCGAGCTCCGCTACTGTAAAAAGAGGTAAACGGGGTAAAAGCACGGTTAAAGCCACCACTAGTGGGGATACTGAGATGAAATGTGATCAATCACCCTGTGTTGACATACAGACCCCTGGTGATTGTAGGGCCCTGGTGTTTAGCAAGCAAGCAAGTCAGCTTGTGGAGGCGTTAAACACCGCTCAGTGCAAAATACATGTTTTGACAAATTTGTTAAAACAAATAGGGAATTGCCCCGTTTCTGATGAGAGTTTGATGAATCTGTAATTAACACTGTGAATCAATCAGTCTCTGCACGATCGAGAAGGGTTGTTACAAAAAACAACCAATTCTGAAAACAACAATTGACAAACAATGAAAAAGGAGAAGCACAAAAACTGTCAGTCTGCTTGTGTAATTAGGGGGGTAATGAGAAATAAAATTAATGCTGCGAAAAGAATGCTGCGTAGGCTTAAATTTAGAACAAATGTGTCACAATTAGCACGGTCACAGACACTGTTGCACACTCTCCAGACGGGAGGCCATCCGGTAAACTTGGAAATTCAGGAATATATAGATCAGGATGTATCTAAGGAACTAGCATCGGTAGCTAATAACAATGATAATCAGATTGGGGGTGGTGATGCTGCAATGTTAGAGATGAATAATGAAAATGATGAACAAATGGCTGAGGGTGGCGTTGGCGGGGACCCTCCTCGGGGGTTTTTGGAGATTATTCGTCGCTATGACCGAGAAATTAATAGGTTTCGGGATATGGAGTTTTATGAAGAATTCAGGTTTGTGAACCTGGATCTGGTACAATCTTATATGAATGCTGTCCGTATTGTGCATGGAGCTGTGCAAGGATTGCTAAATGAAATATCACACAATGTGGGTCCTAATGATTTTGTACAGCTGAGACCGAGCTCGGGGTCATTAAATAATCCTTTCTAATCGAGGAGGCGAAATGTGGGGGAGCTGGACGCTGCAGATTTCTTAGAGAGCATAGCTAATTTACTACAAAGTCACACCGAAATTCTAACACATGGGAGTTTGCGAATAACGGTCACTGTGATTAGAAATATGCAAGGTGGTGGTGGTGCGCGGAGGCGCTTAAAAGGTATTTTATTTAGTAAAATAATAGACATAAACCAAGGTAACAATTTATGTTTTGCTGCCAGTGTGTACCGCCTGTGGAAGGGTAAAGAATGCACAGATTCCGAAATGTTAGATGGTGCCAAACGAATGCATAGCCAGCTAGGGTTTTCAATTCAGAAAAAAAAATGTTTATCAGATATTCTGGCATTTGAAAGACTATTGGGGGTCATTATCAAAGTATTGTACCATGAAAACGGATGGGAATATTTTACTACGGGGCCTACACCTATAAATTCTAAGTATCCGTTGCTCTTATCCTGTATCAAGTGTTGCTCATTGCTTCGCTGTCCTCGTCCTGTACCCTCAGTGTTTTCAGAGCCCGTTCTTGATCTTGTAGAAATATATTGCAGAAGAGCAGAACTACAATCACACTTTTTCAATGCTATTGCTGTTTTCTACCTCCCTGGTGAGGTACCAATGCGGGAAGTTTGAGAGAGTATTTCTAAAATGTGTATGATCCAATACACACAGTTATTTAAAAAGCTGACGTCTTGTACATGCTCACCAGAACCAAGCCTAATTAAATAACACATTTAATATAAAATAAGTACATGTGCAGTAGCCACTTGGACAATTACAGATCCCCAGGTCAAAACACAACAGAAAGACATGGAAGATCGTTTTTTCAAATCACACCTGTGGCCCCCCTAACTGTAATTTGGTATTAGTGGGTCAAAGGATTTATTTAGTTCAAGTCATAATAAGATCATATTTTGAAAGGAAACACTACAGGATGTAATATTTAAAATGACTGTGAGTACCTTTCATTAACATTGTTTTAAAGGCTGGGACCAATATGGTGGAATATCTCCAACACACGGACATTGAGAGACTCGACCCCTTTGTGCTGCTGCTCAGAGACCAACTCTCAGTTGTCTCTGAGTAGGCTATGGATCAACTTCCTTTCCTAATATGAAGGAGACAATGGATACAAAACTACAAAACCTATAGGCAACTATGAAAAACAGGTGATTATTGTTATTCTTCTCATTATAAACTACTTAATACATCTCTCCCATAAAGTACAACAGGATAGTGGTGACGTCATTCAGGATTGGATTGCCATTGGTCAAAAGCCCTCTGAGAGAAATTGTGTGGCGACACTCCACACTCTTAGAAGAAATTGTTCTGCACAGAACCATAAAGGGTTCCTCGAGTAATCGCTCTGGTGGATCCCTTTATGGCTCTATGTAGAACCCCTTCAAAGGGGTTACATGAAGAACCCCCAAACATAGCGTTCTATACAGAATCATTCGTTTTAAAATGTTATATATAGAACCCATTCAAAAGGGGGACACGTGCTATACCTGAATTTGTTTTCCAAATACAATCTTTAAAAAATGTATGAGTTCATATATACAAACACACATACACAACGTAGAAATCACACTACTAGTGAAGTAACTTCATTTACATTATATGCCACAACTCCTCAATTTGGAAAGCAAAAACAAGACATCTGATGTAAAAGTGTAAACTAATTACGAACAGCACTTTTGATTTTTATCTTCAATTCAGGGGCTACTTATTCGCACAGTAAACTGTATTCTCTCTTCAGAGTGACTGGAATGTTTTTACCTACATTCAACTTAAATATGAAAGTTTCCAAAAACGGCATAGTTTTCTTTAAGGCTATTCAATGCCAAACACAAAATTCTCTCTGCTTTCAGTGCTTGTCCTTCAGCATAATTACACAGGTTCATGATGTTCTCATTTCAATACATTGTTTTCTTATTTAAACTATTTGACTTTGAGCTTACATTGAGAATAAAATCACTTTTGCAAGTAAAACCTGGCCAAGAAAGGAAGCAGCACTACAATAAAACAATACACAGAATACAAAGCAGTTCCTTCAAAAGTGAAAGTGATAAAGAGTGATGTCTATCAGTAAATGACGTTGAGATCTATTGCATAATCTACAACACCTTATACATCAAACCCAATTTACTAATATTATTGTTATGCATTCATTTGTCACATCTGCCTTTGTTGGTAAGGATAACAGTACAGGATCATCAATATGTACTGTAACGAAACCTGTCCTAGTAAGGTCGTGTCCTAACTGGATTTGACAGAGGAGCGTGTAGCTGCCACCACCTTTGGTTTACCGGACGGTCCGGTCGAATAACCCTGGAAGCTAAAATTAGTGATGTAAAGGGAGAGTGAAAAGCCAAGAGGAAGTATATAACCAAGTCTTTTTAATAACCAATTTAATACGCTGGGTACACAATGTGCAATTTAGGCAAATAGAATAACAATCACAGTATCACTAAACAATCCATAAAAAGTCAATATCCATTAAACAGTTAAGTTAATTTCTCCCTCAAATACATACGACCAATTATTATAATAAAACCGCAATTGACCTTCATTAAAGAAATACTAAAAAAAAACATACAATAAACACCAATGTAAGTGAAAAGAAACCACAATATAAACATCAGATAAACCATACAATAAACACACCAATATAAGTTACCACAATTACAACAGCAATTTCAACTAAAAAAGAACACAATACAAACTCTTCAATGTAAAGCCAAAATTCACAACAATCCAAAAAAAAAAAAAGACAGAATAAAAGTATGAATGTTGTGTTTATGTGCTGCGTATGATGACATTGTCCCGGTGCTCCCGTTTGGTGCAGCACACACACCTCAACACAACATTCAGTCAGTGCGAGTGGTGCGGCCGAGCAGTGTGGCGAAAAAAAAATACGATCTTCCAACAGCAATTTCAACTAAAAAAAAAACACAATACAAACTCTTCAATGTAAAGCCAAAATTCACAACAAGCCAAAAAAAAACAAAAAAAAAACGGGTTAATTGCTGTTTTAGATCAATTGATTGGAATATAGCTAATAGGATCAGCAAAATCCAATCAATCAATCACTCACTTGGCCCTGTTACACAGACTGATTAATAGCAGTATGTTTAAGTCTAACCATAAATTCATAAATTAAAGCAAAGAAACTGTTACTATGGGCAAGGACTTGTATAAAACCAAGTTTAAACAATGAAAACATGTAATCAAATACACATAATCCCACAAACAAACACATATAGATTTAAAATAGAGTCAGAGAGCTCCCGTCAACTGAACAGCTCCCCAGTGGCTCCAGAGGTTCAGCTCCAGGCTGGATCTAAACATTTAACTGTATATAGAGTGCATATAGAGTGCATAAGGCATCACAAATTATAAATAAATTATATATTCTATTATGAGAATAATGTTAAAGTAATACACAATATACACTAAATAATAAAAATAAAGTAATAATAAAGTAAATAAATAGTAATGGTGTCGTCTAAGACCCAGAAGGACAAGGATTTGTTTGTTAAAAATCATATTATGGACAAATTCTATAAAGTCAAATTAAAGGGAAATGAAAGGCTGAAATCCACAGGAGCAGCACTCTGGTGCAGCCCTGACAGCCTGATGTAAAATCCAGGCAGGAGAATGTAAACAGAATAGTTATATATTATAGTCTTATTTTCAGAAAATGTTTGGGGCCAGCATAAAATACCTGAAATAAATGTTAAAATTAGACCTTGGATTTAAGATGAGTGAAATAGTCAAAGGGTACGAATTTGAAGGATACTATAGAAATATAAAATGACAAGCATTGAATAAGTGAGCTAAATTAACATTGAACCATTTAAAGGAGAAAATAAAAATAAAATACTATTTTACAAACCAGAACTACAAAATAAAATGTTGAAAATTGAATTTGAGCTAATTTCTGAAATGGGAATCTGAGGAAACAGTAAAATATGGTGAAGATATGAATACATAGATGTAGAACCGTCTCGGAAATAAGTGGAGAAATCGTGGAGATAAAGCAAATAGAACTTTAATCAAGCCGCTCGGAAGCCCCACGTCAGGCATAATTCCTTCAGTGAGAACTTAATGTTTACCAACATGAGTGCAGCTTTATAGGAAAATGACGTAACATCTTATGGCCGTTCATCCAATCAGAAGATACAGGTCCGGGTCCGTTTTATGATCTGTCCTCCCGTGAAGAGGTGATGGATCCAAAGCAGATGTCCGTCTTTGATGTGCACTAGGAAGATGCGATCCCACGGTCGTCATTTACCTAGTGTCAATCGCTCGTTAACAGAAACAATTCCTGCCTATCTGGAGAAATGATTAAGTCATAAACAAATTCTCAGCAGACATCTGTAGGCTATTTCGGCACTGGGTGATCTTTCATTTCTGACAGGAGTTTCTAACAAATCAACCTTGTTGACCCTTTACTTGTCCTGCTAAATCGAATCTGCTCAGTCTGTATACAAAACTACTTCTAATGCTAGTATTAATATAAAACATTATATAATTATCACAAAACACTTTCTTCAACTTCCTATACAGAGTCTTCAATAGATAACCAGATACTCCAGGAAATTAAAGGGTCATTTGGTAGCTGTGAGTTCCACAATGAAGAGTTTTTGAAATTCCCAGATATAAGATCCCTAAATACAGTGTGTAGGTAAGAAATTAACTATTGATCAGTTCAATCTGGTTTCGGGAACAGTTCTTCTGAACATGTACCGGTGTAGATTGGACTTCAATAGGAGGAAGTTGACACAATAAGGACATATGAGCCGCGCAGGTGGACAGTCTTAGTGCTCACGCAAACTCTTCATTGGGGAAATCATTGACTGGACACATTTTTTGAAACTTTGTTTTCCTGAGGTACCTGGGAATCATTATTGAAATCAATTAAAAGGCTTATTTTCTAAAAGATATTTTGTTAAGTAAATATTTTAGTTAAAATAATGGAGTGAAATGTGTGTATAAATAGTAATAATACATGTCAATAAATATAACTTGAATTTTCTTGTAAGAAATTAGGAAAAGGAGAAAGAACAGCTGTTAGGATACAGAGCAATTTAGTGGGTCTGAGCGATGTTGAGGAAGGTTTGAGGAAGTTGACGAGGGGTTTAAGAGTTAATAAGGCTTGGGAAGCTGGAAAAAGGGAGTTTGATATGTGTGAAAGACATGTGCTGCCACTTTCAGCATGAGAGTTGTGATGGTGGTTGAATGGAATATGAGGGAAAATAAGGAAGCTACTGAAGGTATAACTTAATGTAAAATAAATAAATCATTGAATGAGATATAGTTTAAAGTCTAAAGTCATGAAATTGTATGGAAATAGTCCTTTCACTAACAGAAATACCCTATCAATTAGGAAGGGATTCACCCCCCAGGAAGGAGGGGGGGGTCAGTGAAAGTGTCTGTGAGCTCAGCTGGGAAATTGAGAATAGTTACATTACTAATGCTAATAATATTGATGTTGATAGTCTTTGGCAAGATGGGCAAGATGGGCACTGCCTGTGGTATCTGTTCCAACAGAGCTCTCGATTGCTTAATTGAACCTTAATCAGAGCATTTTCATTATTTTTAACTGTAGAGGGTTTAAGTTAAGCATAGAATTGTATGAATAACATATTAAAGAACCAACTCTTTTTTACACAATTTGAAAAGTACAATCTAAGCCGGTTGTTCATTCAATGGAGTCATTAAGTGTCCGGTTGAACAGAAAGCAGCAGGTCGGGGCCTAACCGATGAGCCGCTGCCCTCTGCTCAAACCTGCAGCTCGCCAGGCAGGCGAGTAGATTCAACACAATTCATATTAAAGATGCGACTCGGGTCCGAGACCGGCAGCAGCCAATGAGAGTCGAGCACATCCACGAAAACAAGTTACATTATTTTGAGTTTTTGATTTTGATTTTCATAAGTATTGATTCAAATACCTCAAATAACAATAGTTGTTTTGGGGCATCATGATGCAAAAGACCTAAATTCCGTGAAATCCTGCCTGTCATTAAATGTGAGCAGCCCACCATTTTAAATATCGTCTGGGATTTAAAGAATCGCGTTAGCGTGGGTCTAGCTTTAATTTCAACACTTGTCAAGACACTTTTGGACTTTTGCACTTTTTTTACACGACATGTAATGAAAGCTTTTACTTTGCAGAACAATCTGAAGCAGAGTGACCATGATTTCACTTCGCTGTAAAATCATGGTTGCTCTGCGTCAGATTGTTGTACAGAGTAAAAGTGTGGAAGTGGAAACAGTGTAGCTCATTGCCAGAGCCAGGGATCGGACCTGGGGCTTCATACCTTCAGTCTGACGCGCTCCCGACTGAGCTACTCGGGCAACTCCGGAAAGACCCGGAAGAGCGCTATTAAGTGTGCGCTGTTTCTGCTGTCACTCATCTCCTGCAACAGGCCCGTAGCCAGCCTAGTGGAAGGGGGGTTCTTTTTTTCAAAAAGTGGACCTTTTTGCAGTTTTTCCCCTCATTTTGTATTCAATTATGAGGTTTAAATACTTCATTTTGGTTACTTTTTATGCAATAATTTGTGCTGGATTAGCTTGTCTGCTGGTATCTTAACGAGGACGCTTTTTGATGCACCGAAAATATTTACTACAATGCTGTCAAATTGCTTACCAAGATCATGTACCACCTTTTTCAGTCCAAACACACGCATGCACGCACACAGACACACAGACACATGCACACACACACACACACACACACACGTGAATGGAGCACCGACACATCACACATATTCAGGGTAAAAATCTTCTGAATCGGTCACTGTAGCTAGCTAGTCCCACTGGATGGATAATGGTCAGAATTTACTGTGTTCTTCCTTGACCCATGCTACACCCCTCCACTGAGTTTTGTGAAAATCGGTCTTGTAGTTTTTGTGTAATCCTGACAGACACAGACACACACGAGTAAAAACATTAGCTACCTTCTGCGTGGAGTTGACGACTGTTTGCTAGCACGTAGTTAGCGTTATCTATCTCAACTGTTAGATTAGGTAGTACATATAACAACCTTACCCTGTTTGGCAGTGTTTTTGAACATATGTTCAATATTCTGCGACAATGACGCTGCTGCCTGCTTTCTCTCCCGTCTCTCCTGCTCTTTTCACCCCATACTCACTATCCAGCTGGATGTCGTTTGCATAACGTCAGTTGCTGCGCACAGGGCCAATTTGGTGCCCTAGGCAAGATTTTAAGTGGTGCCCCCTGCATCGCAGGGTCATTGTGTTCATACACTCACAGACTGCATAGCTTTATGTCTTTGAGATCTTCTTTATTTTAGAAACAAAACCCCCACACAAACAGTATAAAAACATAATTTAAAGAAACAAGTGACATAAAATGAATTATAAATACAGTATTAAAAAAGTATTGCACGAAAAAATGATATTACAGACACCTTAGTGCAATATGCATAATGTAGCAATGTTCTACAGCAGGGGTAGTCAATTATGTTGTGTCAGGGTCCACATTTCTTGGTCAAGGTATAGTCAAGGTCCAGACATGGACTAAATCTGTGAATTAGTCATTTACCCCGTTGCTTATATTTAGTACATTCATTTCACAAAGTACAAAAATCAACTGGTTAAATAAATGTATATATTTGTATTAAAACTGTTTCAGACCACTTACATTTTAATTTGTTAAAGATTATTGTAGTCATATAGATAAACATAATAGAAACTTTCAAGCATTTTGTGTCTTATTAGATTAAAGTCTGTACCATTTCCCTTTGTCCCACTGTGCACTGCACAAAATTAGTGTTGAAAAATGAGGGCGAAGACGATTGAGTAATTCAGGGTGCGGGTTCTGGGGAAGATTTTAACAACTGGAGACAAGTCAAAAAACAGCTCAAAATCTCCATGAAATCAGGCAGATTTGGACTCAAACATATCTTTGCTTCACAACCACACATCAGCAGCGGAAAATCCCATATCAAGCAACATTATATATGCAAACTGGACGCGGTGCCGGTGGGTGTGATGGAAACGTGTCGCTGCTGAAACGCGTCTGCACTGAAATCCGCTGTGTCCGCCGCTGCCGGACGAGTTTCTAGGTGAACACAAGCTATGGCACCGTGACCCCCGGTCGTGTGCGCACTTTTATATTTTAGAGGCGAGGTTGACAATGTCCAATTTTAGCTGCTTATGTATAGAAATCAGCAAAACCCAATAGCTGTTTTTGTGTTGTTTTTGACAGTACAAAGTGCCGCTGTTGCCCAGTGCAACTCACTGACTGACTCCCTAACAGCAGCTCTATACAGGACATCCCATATTAACACTCACATCCTATTGGCTAATAACCAGGAATTGCTGTGACTTGGTTCCACACAATAACAAGCACTGAGTGCAACAAACCTCCGTACAAATGTTCACTCTTTCGGGCGCCCCTAGCATTTGCCTATTCCGATAGGGCCGGCCTTGGCTTCGCATGTAATACTCCTGTAAAGGATCATTTTAATGAAGACAAAAAAACGGACTTTGGCTACAGGCATGTGCAATGCCGTGTTTATGTGAGAGCTGTGACGCGCTGTAGCAGCAACTACATGTTTTCTACATCTCATCTCTAATGTGAGACAATAAATACATGCATGTGCAAATAGTGCTACATGTTCAATGAATCGCCAACATTGGAATCGGCAGGGACATGTATCTATGTATTTAATATTCGTTTAGTTATTTATTCCTGTAGTGTAAAATAAAAACCGCAAGAGTAGAAAAAGCATTTTTGCACGACCACGGTGTATTTCTGGACTCGATCATTGTAGCAGTGAATGACGTCATACAAACCCGCTGTGTCAATCACAGCCAATGGGCGGTGTCCAGTGCGCTTATTGGCCGACATTATACTTCAGCGTTTAGTGTCACCGTCTCACAAACACTGAAACCCCAGAGGAGATGAGATGTAGTAAACATGTAGTTGCTGCTACAGCGCGTCACAGCTCTCACATAAACACGGCATTGCAGGAGATGAGTGACGGCAGAAACAGCGCACAGTTAATAGCGCCCTTCCGCGCTGATGTTCCGTTGCCGGAGTAGCTCAGCTGGAGAGCAGCAGGGTGACGATCCGGAGGATCCGGGTTCGAGGTCTGGCCCGGCAATGTGTGACTTGACATCCAGCCAATGTTTTTTTATTTGCAGGACGATGTCAAGCAGCGACCATGATTGCACTGCGCTGTATAAGTCATGCTCGCACTGTCCCGGGCCTTTGCTTTTGTATGCAGGATAATCCATGCCAGAATTAAAAATGAATACACAGAGAAAATCATCAATGAATCAATACATGTTGAAATAAATAAATGAATACATCAATAAATAAATAGACATTTAGACAATAGACATAGGTCAATATGCAGCGGCTCGTTTGGAAAACCGAGCTCAACATCCTTCCCCAACAAATAGGCCACGACTTGCCGCAGCCCTGTAGACGGGGCGTCCATTTTCCACATGAATTTACTAGCTAAGAGTTGTATTGTTGTGCAGAAGCTATTTTTGACTTTGTTCTGAATCGCACTGTCTGTTACACGTGGCTCGAAGCCCAATGTTTGCGCTACAATGTTAACGTTCATATTTCACACTTTCTATTTTTGTCTTTTTTTTAGCCCAAGTGTCCAGGCTTTTCGCGCATGTAGACGATGTGCAAAAAGAAGCGCACTTTCCCGCTCCAGCGCCACGCTGTTATGTCATGCTGTAAATATAGTAGTACTGTGATGAGCCAGTCGGCTCTGTCACTGATTGAATTGGCTCTTATTAACCCTAATTGGACTGAGCATTGCGACCAATCACGGGATGTCATACCGGGAGCAGATGGGGATATAAGCAGTGCTCAGAAGACACAAGAGAGACTCTTTCTATGGCTAGCATTGCTTGTGTTGGTTTGTGTGCAGATAATAGGGGGCTGCTTGTTTTTACATGTGCAGTGTGCAGTGTGCAGTGTGCGCCAAATGCTGGGGAGCTGTTCAGTTGACGGGAGCTCTCTGACTCTATTTTAAATCTATATGTATTTGTTTGTGGGATTATGTGTATTTGATTACATGTTTTCATTGTTTAAACTTGATTTTATACAAGTCCTTGCCCATAGTAATAGTTTCTTTGCTTTAATTTATGAATTTATGGTTAGACTTAAACATACTGCTATTAATCAGTCTGTGTAACAGGGCCAAGTGAGTGAGTGATTGATTGATTGGATTGTGCTGATCCTATTAGCTATATTCCAATCAATTGATCTAAAACAACAATTAACCCGTTTTTTATTTTTTTTTGGCTTGTTGTGAATTTTGGCTTTACATTGAAGAGTTTGTATTGTGTTCCTTTTTTAGTTGAAATTGCTGTTGGAAGATCGTATTTTTTTTTCGCCACACTGCTCGGCCGCACCACTCGCACTGACTGAATCTTGTGTTGAGGTGTGTGTGCTGCACCAAACGGGAGCACCGGGACAATGTCATCATACGCAGCACATCAACACAACATTCATACTTTTTTTCTGTCTTGTATTCATTTATAAGAAATAAAAACATAAGAACAGACATCCTTTCTCAGACGGGACCCGGCACATTCGCGAACGACATCACTATTCTGTCCCTGTGCGCCGTGTTGATCTGGGTCCTGCTCCCAGGTCTGCCACCTCCCCTCCTGTCTGCTGTAGTCCACTTTCCAATGTGGGAGGTCTCTGCGGCTCGTATCAGACGCTCCCTCCTCTCCTCTCCCAGGGCAGGGTGATTAAGTGGGGACGCGTGTGAAGAGTGCAGGTGGACCCAGGTGAGTTGTGCGGTGGTGATTGGCTCAAAGAAACACAAATAATAAGGCACGCGTGCAAACAATCAAAATAATACTAAGTGAATAACAAATTAAACAATAAAGTGAAAGATAATCAACACACAAAATAATGGCAATATAGAACCAAACAAAATACACAAGCCATATTGCATAAAGTGAAGTGAAATATAAATATAATAAGTAATGGTGATTAAGGAGCTAATTAACACCGTCCGTGACATTTACATTGGTTGGGTGTGTGGATACCAGTAATAATTTTTGTTTTATTGAAATACAAAATAATTCTATTTTTCCGAAGTGCTGAACTTTAATACAGTCTAGAAAGATTAATATTTTTTGTCTTGGGCTATATTATTATTACCATAGTTTTTCTATTGTATAAGTATCTTGGAGTAGGGGCATCTCACCTGTCCTGTCCTGTAAGATTTGGGAGGGTAGGAATAGTGTAGTTATTTTCTCTGTTTACTTGTTGTGTGCCCCATTACTGTTAGTTCAGGTAGCCACTGTGAATTTAAATCCTGAACCCTACTTTGCCAAATAAGGTCACAGCTTTACTTTGGTATGTAAAAAAAAAAAGAAATAAGAAAAAAAAGAAAACGCAGGATAGGCACATACCTCAAATTTGGCACATACCCCCTGTGGCCCCCCTAACTGGCACCGTGGACAAAACACTGTCAGCACCCCCCCCACCACTAACATCATGGACAATACACCCCCCCGATGATGGCCCCGCTACGATTACAACTGGCCCCAGCCATGCCCCCCGAGATGAAAGGGGCTAGAACCACCGCTGAATGGCTTGTTAGTGAGTTTGACTTAGGATCATGTTTTTAGTGGTTTAATATCTGCAATATGAATAGCCTACAATCATTACACATAAGTTTGATTTAAAATAACTAATTAAAGGTTAGATATACTGTATAACTTTGAATACTATTCTATACGGAGACATTATGTATTCTTACCATGGCAACTTCGATATTCTTGTTTCTATTAACTTTTGCATGTAAAGATTACATATTGTGGTTATGGGATACTTCGTTGCATTTTTTGGCATGTTGTTGTCTTCTTTCATGTGTGACTTTTAACTTCATACCCTATAGGATCCAATAACTTTAAACAGTATAACAATAATAATATTATAAGAGAAGAACAGCTAATGTATTGTTTACATGCAAAACCTTGGAAAAACATACTATAGTAAGCAAATGTAAACTATGAGGAAATATAATATTTGCACCCACAGTATAATGGACTGGGGGATAATCAGTATTTAAAAACTTTAAACTTTCAATATTTCCTTAAGTGACATTACGTGTACATCTAGATTGGTGATTGTTTCGTTACTCTGTAGTATTTCCTTCTTTGTGTCATCCTGCCGAGCTCATGAATTCTTGCCAAGGATGTTTTTCCTTGACTCCTTTATTCTCCGCAGTGAGGCTGACTGGGACGAAGTATGGCTGTGGAGATGGGGGTGTGGGGCCTGCACGGTCATGGTCTCGCAATACCAGCCCCAGTCCAAGAGGATACTGTATATTTTCTGTGACATCTTCCGAGGAACAGTGCCTTCATTGAAACTGTGGCGACATAGAAACTAAAGCAATCTTCTGTCCTGTCTCGAAGCAGTACAAGGAGAAGCTGACATGGGAGACGTCAAACAGCAGCTAGATTATTTATTATTATTTGTAAACCTAATAAACTGCCTGGCTTGAAATGTCTCTATGGTGACATAGTGAAAAAAGGTGTTACGAGTTGGACGCCATGGCGTAACAAACTGAAAAAAACAGTTTTCGGCTAGAGAACATTTGACAGTACCTGATATTATGGCAACTGCCCTGTTTTGGAAATTACAACATTTAATATCTTTGGTTTATATTTACAATAGGGCTATTTAGAAACATTAAGGCAGATTGCATGCTTCTCCTGAAACCTCCGAAGTTTGCTTACTAATTACAGACTATAAAACATTTTTCACGACTTCAAAATCAATCAACAACTTTCGTTCAACAAACACAATACATTTTATTTAGCTTCATTGAGAGATTGACTAAAGTTAATCAAAGTAAAAACATTTCTGTGTGAATCTCAATTGTCAGATATAAGAGTAAAGTGGGTTACAGATAATCATATCATTATGTTATCTTTCAAGTCGGAAGCACTGCCCAAGGGGGAGGGGTTTCTGCGCACTTCCGTAGGAACCCGATCGAAACATCACTCTATCAAAGCTGGCATTGGCACCTGCGCGCGTCACTCAGAACAGGTCCCTTCCCACTTCCTGTTCTATAAAATGTGACGTCAGCGGAGGTTCATCCTCTTTTGCCTCTTCGCTGGACTCAGGAATGTAAGCTCTCTGTGTTTGTAATAAACATTCAAACTGCGTATTTCATCTGGCTAGCTGGCTCACTTCATAGTGTTGTTCACCACCGTTTTTCACTACACATAGTCTCTGTCTGGTGTGTGTTTAGTTATTATTGATAGCTAATCCCAATTCTGCCCCTTTCGGTTTCAGTTTCGTTCACAAGAAGACCGTTTAAAAAATAATAGTCGTATTTATATAGTTCTATATATATTCCGACTGCTTGCTGTGTTGGTTGTTTGTCCACAGGGCTTTTTCCTCCACAGCAGGAGTGCTAGCAGCGGCAGTAAAATCCATGAAGGTCTTCCTGTCATGCGATATGTTTATATTGTATATTGTTCAGCTCGGCTACTCTGCTGATTAGCCAGCTATGTATTATATTGTATTTTTCTCATTGGGTCTGTGACCCGCTCCTATTGGATCAGGGGTCCACTGCCATGATATTGCACGGAGGCCGCACAAGTGCTTGATTGCCTACACCAGACATTGTGCAAGTAGATTACGGCCTCGCTCCTAGCTGCACTAGTAGAGCAGCCGGCCTTGTTCTTGTAAGTGGAGGGCATAAGAGTTAACCTCTGTAGCCCCGCTTTGTATATGCTGATAGCAGACAGCTCCCGGTAGAGCGTGACTATGGTCCTCGCTCCTGGACGGCTCAGGTGCGGCCCTACGGGATCCCTGAGGTAACTGTCTGGAGTTGTGTTGCCTAGGCACACTTGCGGTGCACCTCGTGGCAGGCTCCCTTATCAGCTCGCTGCCTCTGCCCCTGCGACAGCTTTGTTATACAGCAACCCCTCCCCCTTGGGCAGTGCTTCCGACTTGAAAGATAACGATAGGTTGCGTATGCAATACAGTACACACAAACCATTATTTGAATAGGCACACAAAGCGCCAACTAAGCATGAATGATAGTATAAATGAAAAACACTTGTGGCTTTTGCTTTTTCATGTACAGGGCATAGCAGTTTGCAATAAAGTTTATTCATACATGTAGTAAACACACATACACACAGGCATCCAAATGTGTAAAGTATGCTTCCAACAAGGCCGACTTCATCTCCGCCTTCGCCTCCCACCACTCTCTGGATTTCCTTGCTCTCACTGAGACATGGATTTCCCCGGAGAACTCATCCACCCCTGCTGCCTTATCCTCTGTGTTTGTCCTGTCCCACTCCCCCTGTCTTACTGGGTGGGGGGGGAATAGGGCTCCTGATCTCCCCTTCTCTGCTCTTCTCTGTGCCACCCCCTTCTCTCTCCTCTATCGCCTCCAACAGCTTTGAATTCCCTCTCACCTCTTTCTTCTAGTTCTCTACTGTCCTCCTGGTCCACTCACCACCTTCCTGGATGAACTCGACTTTCTTCTCTCCTCCCTCCCCTCGCTGTCCTCACCTACCATCCTCTCCAAACCCTCCCACTCTGCCGGATTTCTTCCTCTCTTTTACTCCTTTAACTTCTCTCTTCGTCTCCACCCACTCACAGTGCAGGTTGCCAGTTAGACCTCATCTTGTCTAGAGGCTGTTCCCCTTCGCAACTCTTCGTGACACCCCTGGACATCTCAGACTCAGAATCACCACCGAGACGGCTCTCCTGGCAGTCACTGACTCCCCCCGGTGTGCTCGGGCGGCCTCCCTCTCCTCAGTCCTCATCCTCCTTGATCTCTCTGCAGCATTTGACACTGTCGATCACTCCATCCTCCTCTCCTACCTTGCTGACCTCGGTATCTCTGGAACTGCTCTCACCTGGATCTCCTCCTACCTCAACGACTGGACCTACCAAGTGACATGGCAAGGTTCCTCATCCACCCCCCAACCTCTCCTCATAGACGTACCCCAAGGCTCCATCCTGGGCCCGCTCCTGTTCTCTCTCTACACTCGCTCCCTGGGCCCCCTCATCGCATCCCATGGTTTCTCCTACCACTTCTATGCAGATGATGCCCAGATCTTCCTGTCTTTTCCCTCTTCTTACCCTCTCATCCCTTCTCGCATCTCTTCCTGTTTGTCTGCTATCTCCGCCTGGATGCAGTCACACCACCTCAAGCTCAACCTCTCTAAATCGGATCTCCTCTTTTTCCCCCACTCTTCCTCACCTTCTGCTGATCTCCCCATCTCAATCCCCTTGGAATCCACCACACTTTCTCCTGCTTCTTCCGCTAAAAATCTAGGAGTCATCCTTGATCCTGCGCTCTCCTACACCCAGCACATCACCACACTGACAGGCACCTGCAGATTCTTCCTGAGCAACATACGCCGAATCCGTCCCTTCCGCACCAACTTCTTGACTCAGCTGCTCGTCCAGTCACTGGTCCTCTCCCGCCTGGACTACTGCAACTCCCTCCTGGCCGGCCTGCCTGCAACTACTACCCGCTGCTCCAGCTCATCCAGAACTCTGCGGCTCACCTGGTAATCTCTTTCCCTCGCACACACTACTCCACTGCTCCGCTCCCGCCACTGGCTCCCGATACCGACACAATATTATTATTATTTTTTTTATTTCTTGGCAGACGCCCTTATCCAGGGCGACTTACAAAATAAGTGCAATACAAAGTGCAAGAATACAGTTAAATACAAGGCATCAAACATTACAGATTCAAATTTACATTAAACAAAGCAATTCAAGATATAATACATTTTACAACTTCCAATTTATACAGTTAAGTGCAGTAAGTGCGGACATACATCCTGGAAAGTAAAGCTAAGTGCTGTCAAGATGTAAGGTACAGTCAAGGGTTACGGGAAAGGGAGCAAGGAGGAAAATCAATCAATAATCCAAGAAGCATGACAAAATGCTATGAAGTGCTATCTAACGGGGATTAAAGGGACTAATATTACAAGTACTGTCTGAAAAGATGTCTTGAGTTAGCGCCGGAAGGATATATTAGTTGTAATATTAGTCCCTTTACTCTCCTGTAAGGTAGCACTTCACAACATTTTACCATGCTTCTTGCCTTGTATTACTAATACTTGTATTATTGATTTCCCCCTTGCTCCCTTTCCCGTAGCCCTTGACTGGGACCTAACATCTTGACAGCACTTAGCTTTCACTTTCCAGGATGTATGACTTTACTTATTGTATTTACTTGTGTAAATTGGAAGTTGTAAAATGTATTATGTTTTGAATTGCCTTGTATAATGTAAATTTTAATTTGTAATGGTTGATGCCTTGTACTGAATTGTATTCTTGCACTTTGTATTGCGCTTCTATTTTGTAAGTCGCCCTGGATAAGGGCGTCTGCCAAGAAAAAAAAATAATACTAATAATGTGTATTCCGAACATACAGTGAGGGGAAAAAAGTATTTGATCCCCTGCTGATTTTGTACGTTTGCCCACTGACAAAAAAATGATCAGTCTATAATTTTAATGGTAGGTGTATTTTAACAGTGAGAGACAGAATAACAACAAAAAAATCCAGAAAAACGCATTTCAAAAAGTTATAAATTGATTTGCATGTTAATGAGGGAAATAAGTATTTGATCCCCTATCAATCAGCAAGATTTCTGGCTCCCAGGTGTCTTTAATACAGGTAATGAGCTGAGGTTAGGAGCACTCTCTTAAAGGGAGCACTCTCTTAAACGTACAAAATCAGCAGGGAATCAAATACTTTTTTCCCTCACTGTAACCCATTATCAATACAAATAAGGGGAATGTTTTTTTTTCTTTCTCTCAATGTTCTAACACTCCTCAAACAACAAAAATGCAGTAGAAGAAAAGACATTTGTGCTAGGAAAAAGAACAGAAAAAATTAGTCTACATCTCACCTTCTTTGTGGGTCTGGCCATAAGACTTCATCCACATCACATGCGATGTTGTCTTGAGCCAGGCAGCATGGAAAGTATCACTTGGAGTGCCATATCCAGGCCTGGCATGACCCCTGATCGAGGTCTCCACAAGCCTCCTCCATTGCCTGTAGAAGGGGTATGCGTTGGTGGGGCTGGCGATCATACACCTTCCAACGTCATACAGAGAAGAATTCTTCAATAGGATTCAAGAACGCAGATTATGGGGGCGATTGAGTGTGATGAAAAGTGGGTGACCTGTGAACCAATTGCGGACCACAGCAGCCCGGTGGAAACTAACATTGTCCCAGATGATAACGTACCTGGGCTGTTCTGGCACCCAGTCATTAGGGATTAGTCTGTTTGTGGAGGGTGTCCAGAAATGTGATGATGTGTGCAGTGTTGTATGGGCCAAGGATTGCATGATGGTGAAGGACCGCACACATTGTTACGTTGCCACCACATTGTCCTGGGATGTTGATGATTGCACGGTGTCCGATGATATTTCTGCCGTGGCCGCTTGTTTTTGCAAGGTTGAAACCTGCCTCGTCCACATATATTAGCTCACGATGCACTGAATCTGCTTCTAGCTCCATGACAAAACAATGTAGCACAGTATGAAAAGACAGGGATCAGTCAATATGATGTAGCACCATGCACTTCCAGATCCAGTACCAATGATAGGATAGTATATCTTACGTGCAGATATTCATATCTCAGTTGTTTTACACGGTCTGAGTTTTGTTCAAAAGGAACTCTGTATAGCTGCTTCATCCCAATTCTATTAAGTTTCAGTAGACGAGAGAGTGCAGAGAGACTCACTCTGTTGATGTTGTGGAATGTGTGTTATCTGCCATTATGTGGTCCTGCAGTTCTCTGAGTGTGATGCAGTTATTTTATATTTACAATGTGCGTCTCCTGCTCTGGGGTGAACAGTCGACCAGATACTGGTTTTCTTGCAGTCCTCTAAAAACATTTGAATGGTTTTATAGTTTTTCCCAATTGCATACACACTATTATACCACAATACTCCTAAACTGTTAACACAATGCCCATAATAAAAAGTCACATCTGCTAAACACACAGAGGGGAAAATTCTGGCCTAAAAACTATATACACAGCCCTCAAAATCAAAGAATTGGGTCAGAATCACACACACATACATCATATCTGTTTCTCACACTGAGCATTAAGAATACACTGTGTTTAGAAAAATAAAACTCTCTCCTCAAAATGGAAGATTCATGTAGGAAAACAAAAAGAATCCATCAACACAGACAGTAAAGAACTTTATATTATACAATGTTTGATCCTGGCCAGGCGTGGCACAGTGGTGTGTTGCCTTACAGCTCTAGGGGTCCCAGGTTCAAGACCCAGCTTGGGTTGCCTGTCTGTATGGAGTTTGCATGTTTTCCCCGGGTACATGTGGGTTTCCTCCCACCGTCCAACGACATGTGGGTTAGCTTAATTGGCCATACTAAATTGCCCTGTATGTGTGTGTTGCCCAGTGCTGGCCTGGCATCCTGCCCTGGGTGTGTTCCTGCCTTGCACCCTATGTGTGCTAGGATCAGCTCCAGCTTCCCTGCGACCCTAAGTGGTTTTGAAAATGGATGGATGCATGGATGATCCTGCCTACCCAAAAATTATCAATGTATTTATATATAACAAGCATAAAAATGCAATGACTGATAGCAGCCCACATGGTTATGTTTCCACCCCTTTGGCCAGGGACCTGCTCGCTGGCCAATGATGTTCCTTCCCCAGCACTGCCTCTTGAATCCTACCTCGTCCACATAGATGAACTCAATGTGGTCATCGCTGGCATCAAGCTTGAGTATTCTCTGACCATGTAGGAACAGTGATTAGAACATGGTGCATTACTGCACTTCCTGGACCTCTGTCTCTTCCAAGTGCACAATAGTACTGGAAACAGTTTCATACTCACTTGCATGTAAAAGTAGCACATCTCTTTCACACGATCAGAGTTCCTCTCAAATGGTACACGATATATTTGCTTCATGCTCATCCTGTGCCTTCTCAGCAAACGATCAATAGTGGATATTGAAACATGGTCTATGTTCTGAAACATCCCATTGTCCTCTATTATACACGTTTGGATTTCTCTGAGTCTAATCGCATTTTTTGCCAACACCATGTTGACTATTTCAGCCTCGTTTCTCCCACCAGCAGCTGGTCTTCTCAGCCCTGTATGCAAACAATACAATGTGATGTACAGACTTGCAGTACTCTTGTTGATATATGAAATCCAAATATTGTGCATGGTAAATTTATACCCACTCACCGGTTCGTAGTCCTGAATGTCCTGATGATTCCAGCCACAGTAAAGAGGCTCAAATTGGGCTGCACTCACTGCCCAGCTTTTCGCATACTCATCCCATGGTTGATTACACTATCAACCAGTGTGGCTCTTATTTCATTCAATATATTCCGTCGCCTTCATCGTCCTCTGTGTCTTCCCCTCCCTCTTCCCCTTTCTGCTCTTTGTGGCTCCATTTTTCTTGTACAATCATGAGTCCTCGTGTGACCTTTTTATATACTTGAGAGAACGAGGACAACTGAGTGAACAATTTGGTTAATTGGGTTTGCACAGGGTGGTGCGGTGGTTAGTGCTGCTACCTCACAACTCCATGGGTCATGGGATCTAGTCTGTTTGGAGTTTACATGTTCTCCCCGTGTCCGTGTGGGTTTTCTCCAGGCTCTGCAGTTTCCTCCCACTGTCCAAAGACATGCAGTTTAGGTTATGTTAAATTGCTGTGTATATGTTGCCCAGCGATGGCCTGGCATCCTGTCCTGGTTGTATTCCTGCCTTGTGCCCTATCACTGCCGGGATCGGCTCTGGCTGCCCCGCGACCCTCACAGGAATTGTGTGTTTTGAAAATGGATGGATGGGTTTGCAGACGTGAAGTGTGTTGTAGTACATTAGCACTTTGAGTTTTGTCTGATGACTCATGTATTGCACAAAAGGTACAGGTGTTTTCTCAATGACAATTGTGCCAACACATTGAGAGTTGCGAGTAATGTTTTGCAACATGAGTGAACTGGACTCACCAATTGAGTTGAAGCAAGGTGAAGGTGTGCATAGTCCTGCAGAAGTGGTTCTGGGATGTTAGCTTGAACCTCGGATCACTCTGTGCATGCTTTCGGTCACAGTGTATAAACGACTGAGAAACTGTAGTGAGAGATCCTTCTCATTATGAAAGTACAGTACATATTACTGTACCAGTAAGACTACAGCACTTACCGGTTTCCATCTCAAAATATCCCAATTATACCTGCAACAGTATAACAGCTCATATTTGATTGAACCCATTGCTCACTTGTTAAATACATTGCCTAAAAGTGTTAATTATTTCAGAGATAGTACTTCAAGAATCACTGTTAGTGTTTAAGCATTCAGAAAAACCTGAAAATTGTCACGAGTGGCAGTGAACAGTGGGTCCAGGGGTGTCGCAAATGGGAAACCCCACCATGCTCTCCCTGGCTTCACCATCAGGATTTATTTTGCCTGGGGCCCCCACATACCCTAGAATCACCTCTGACTGGGTCGCATGAAGTCTCGCTATGCCATCCCAACTGAGTTACACTCACTTATTTCCCCCTGCAGGTAAGGTCCCAGGACAGACGCCACCAGTAAATAAGAAAGGTCTTATTCTAGTCCATTAAATAAAATTCACCATGTACAATACAACAGGGGCAACTAGCAGGGCAC
The DNA here is from genome assembly GCF_036373705.1 of Amia ocellicauda. Lineage (NCBI taxonomy): Eukaryota > Metazoa > Chordata > Actinopteri > Amiiformes > Amiidae > Amia > Amia ocellicauda. The sequence continues at coordinate 24,468 of NW_027103022.1, forward strand.
CGTTCCCTCGATGTTTTTTTTACAATTAAAATTGCCTTTAATCACCTGGGCAAAAATAAAAATACAGAAACCTATACAAAAGCTGAAAATATAATAAACTATACTAAATTCCCAAATAAAACTAAGCCCAGACAATACCCCCTATATTCACAATCAAAAAACGTATGTATGAAACGATGGAGAATGGCGAGAGAATGGTCTCAATTACACAGTCCCAACCCGGCTCGGCCTCCGGTTCCGTCCCAGGCTAGAGATCCTCACAAACGAGCAGCTCGTCCGCACAAGCAGCCCCAATCCAGGACAAAGAGCAGTCTCAGGAGGAGGACACGCTCGCTCACTGGCAAGTGCTGCGATCACAAGCTCACAGGGATATTGAGTGCGTCCCTCTCACCCGTCCGCTATGTGCTTCTCCCTCCGGCTGCTGGTCCGGAGCCCCAAAGTGCCGTCTATCGCCGAGAAGCTGGAAACCGCAGAACCAAGAAGGCAAGTCCAGGAATACAGTCTTGTAGAAGCCAAGTCAATGTCTCTGGCCAGTAATAGTTCCTTAGATCCTCTTGTCGCTGTCGAGTCACTGCGTCCAGCGGCTAATGTTTCTCCAGGCAGCTCCCGATCTGCAGGGACCCGCTCCGACCCTGCGAGGAGTTAGTGCCTACCGGCTGGCACCCTCACAGCCGATATCCTCTCCTCTGTAACCCGTCCCGCAGTCACTGTCCCTGCTGGTGCTCCGCCGTGCCCCTTTGTTCTGGCAGGGCAGCCTTTATCTCCAGCTGAGTGTCCACAGGTGTAGTGGCCGTGAGGGAAGGCGGCCGCTGCTCAGTGATACAGGTGCGCCGCATCGGGGATCAAAGCTTCTGCCTGTTCAATAATAGTGAATATCAATAAAAGTCAATCAATCAGTGAATACAATCAATGAAAACAAACAATTTGAGAACATGACTCAATCAGTGAATAATTAAAATTAAATCAAATAAACAATAATAACAGTATAAGTGCAATAAAGAATCACATGGAGCCTTGGTACAGTCTGTGATTAATGCAACACTGTGGAGTAGTGCTTAGGGCTCTGGACTCATATTGTGGGTTTTGGGTTCAAATCCCAGGTGGGGCAGTGCTGTTGTACCCTTGAGCAAGGTACTTCACTTAGATTGCTCCAGTAAAATACCCAGTTGTATAGACCAACTCTGCCTCCTCCAGAACCGCTCCTTCTCATCCCTGGCACCTAAATGGTGGAACGACCTGCCCACCGAAGTCAAAACAGCAGAGTCCTTGACCTCATTCCGGCACTTACTCAAGACGCATCTCTTCCGACAGCACTTGTAATATTAGTCCTCTATCCCTGCTAGATAGCACTTCACAGTTTTATTATGCTTCTCGCGTTCTTGATTGTTTTACTCCTTGCTCCCTTTCCCGTAGCCCTTGACTGTGACCCTACATCTTGACAGCACTTAGCTTTCACTGTCAAGGATGTAGGAAGTCACTTACTGTACTTGTGTAAATTGTAAATTGAAATTTGTAAAATGTATTATTTTGAATTGCTGTTTTAGCTAAATTTAATTTGTAATGATTGATTGCCTTGTAGGAGGAGTAGAATTAGACACACGGAAAGGAACATAGAAACTCGCTGCCTAAATCCCACTGCTATTTATAAAATCACTATCCTCTTGCCAAATGCTAGCTTTATCAAAAGAAGGATCTGCAGATGAATTATTAAATAATTTCAACAATACACTAAGCACTGCTTTAGTAGCCCCATTAAGGACACGACAAATAAAAACCAACAAAACACTCACCGTGGTTCGACGAACAACCCGCGTTTTCTTTTTAATACAATAGCGACACTTACTAACCAGAAGGTAAAGCCTTCAGAGGTCATCCCCCCCAATTTCACCTGTAGTGACTTCGTGGATCATTTCAATAGCAAAGTTAACAGCATTAGAAAACAGATAGAACAGGAAACATACACAGATTTTATAGCTGACACATGCAGTCCTTCACAGCCCCTGCCTACCTTGGACTCGTTTAACGTAGTAAATCACCAGGAATTGGTCTCCTTAATTACTAAAATGAAAACAACAACCTGCGCACTAGACCCTATACGCACTAAACTGCTAAAACAATCTCTGCCATGAATTATTCACAGAATACACAATATTATCAATGTCTCTTTATTCTCAGGATCTGTTCCTGAATCATTTAAAATAGCTGTAATTAAACCACTTCTTAAGAAACCCAGTGTCGACCCTAACCAACTTAAACACTATCGACCTATCTCAAACCTTCCCTTCCTTTCTAAGGTTCTAGAGAAAGTAGTTGCAAACCAACTGCAAGCTTTTTTAACCGATAATCACCTTTATGAAGAATTTCAATCAGGCTTCCGTTCCGGCCTGAGTACAGAAACGGCCCTGTTAAAAGTATTGAATGACGTGTTTCAGTCCTCCAATGTAGGGCACACCAGTGTTATTATTTTATTAGACTTAAGTGCGGCTTTTGACACAATCGACCACAAAATCTTGATACACCGCTTAGAAAACCGTATTGGCCTATCTCGCAATGTGCTTTCATGGTTTAAATCATATCTGTCAAACAGACTCCAATATGCACAGATTAACGAGAACCACTCAAATTTAACTGAGGTTAAGTACGGAGTCCCACAGGGCTCAGTCCTCGGACCTGTACTTTTTTCATTGTACATGCTCCCTTTAGGTGATATCATTCGACGACATAATATTAACTTTCACAGTTACGCAGACGACACACAATTATATCTGTCAGTAAATCCTAACAACACCATAGACCTAGAAAAATGAATCTGCTGTCTGTCTGAGATTAAAACATGGATGACAAAAAAAATTCTTATGCTTAATTCTGACAAAACAGAAGTCATAATTTTAGGAGACAAAAATCGAACTGTTCATCATTCACTAACAAAACTGAGTAATGATAACTTTAATTTCTCCCCTAAGGGGATGGCATGAAACCTGGGTGTCATCTGTGATCATAATCTATCTTTTGAATCACACATTCAGAATGTGTCGAGATCTTCCTTCCTCCAGCTTAGAAACATTGCTAGACTAAGACAATTCCTCTCGTTACAGGACACTGAGAAATTGATACACGCATTTGTTACATCTAGATTGGACTACTGTAATGCCATTCTGTCAGGCAGCACAAACAGAGCTATTTGTGCACTTCAGTCCAAAATGCTGCTGCAAGAATCCTAACAAAAACATAAAAACATGAACACATCACTCCAGTATTGGCTTCTCTTCACTGGCTGCCCGTGCACTACAGGATAGACTTTAAAGTGCTCTTATTAACATGTAAAGCACTAAAGGGACTGGCACCTCCCTACCTGTCTGATGAGGCACAACCCATCCCAGAAGCACCTCACAATGGAGGGTCAACGGGGCATCCACACCCAAGGTTTGATGAGCCATCGCAACCCAAAGCCTGTTGATGGTCCAAACCCTCCACCCCCGATGGCCAGCGAGAGGCCTCCTCCACAGGGAAGACCACAGCCAGCAGCACCGATAAAGAACTTTCTGATCTCCTTGCTGCTGTAATAAGTATACTGCCTGGAGGGGAGGCAACCATTAGGCCTAGGCCCTAGGCCGTGGACCCCCAGAGATTCATTTTCTCCTACATGCCATTCTTAGGAGTTTTCTTGTTTTTCTCTCCTCCGTTCCTAAATGCTTTATTTACTTAAATGTTCACTCACTTTATTCTAGATCATGTAAAATGTTTACAGGTCTATATTTGATTTTATTGTATTTATGTTTTTTATTTTGCTGTACGTTTGTTGTATGTTTACCAGTCTGTAAAGCACTCTGTGGCTACCCTGCGAAGGGCGCTATACAAATAAAAATTGATTGATTGATTGATTGATTGATTGTACTTCACTGTATTTTTGCAGTTATGTTGTAAGTCGCCCTGGATAAGGGCGTCTGCCAAGAAATAAAAATATTAATAATAATAATAATAATAATAAATGGGTACAAATGTAAGTCGCCCTGGATAAGAGCGTCTGCTAAATGACAAATAATGTAATGTAAACTCTGCCACCTACTGTTTGACATGTTAAATAGATAAATTCTGTGATCAAATTGCATTTCAACGATACAAACCAAGACCAGTTAGGGGAATTAAGAATTAAATATTTGAGACCCAAAGAAAGTAGAGATTAACTTTAAAGCTTTCCTTTTATACAAGTTAAAATGGTATTTCCACAACACAGTCCTTAATTCCTGTCATTTCTTTGGGGATTGTGTGCTGGAAATAAATCACATTGACCATTTATAATGTGCTCTTTTTAGGGGTTTTAACAACTGATACAGAAAACATTGTCAATAATGTATAATATCCTTACAAAAATGAATTATCTATAGCTGTACTTTAAGATTTACTTGCTTATTTATTTGGTGATCCTATTTTTGAACCCAGAAACATTGTGGAAATATCTCAGGTTCATGTTTAACTTACAGTTTCTCTGCTGTTCCTATGGATGTTTTACACCATCCCCCTTAAAGTATTCTTTATTTATTAATATGCTGTAAATGCATTGTTTGCTAGGGCTGTTAAGAGGGACATGAAGTCTTTGAAAATTGATATGTTTCACTGACTATTCAAAATGTATCAACACTATTTTCCTGGAAATTACACAAAATTAAAGGTGAAAAATGCACGTTACTGAGACTAATGTGTTAATATATTTCTATATTGGATAATAATAATCATAGTAATGCAGTAAACTAGGTATTTTGAATAGATGAGTAATGCATTACATGCATTTGCTGGCAGTTTGTAATAGCAGGACTTTCTTTATGTTTGTACACTTATGTCCTCATTACTGGCATATTCCACTGAGGAGCTGTTTCCAATTGTCAACGGTGACTGTTGGGGTAAAATTGCCTCCTATGTATTGTATATACCCACTGTATAACTGTTAGAAAATATAGGAAACTTTCCAGTAAGTTACTAGTTAGGAACTGTGAGTTATTCATAACTTTACTTATTATCTATGTCTTATGCACACTGCTGAAATAGCTTGCAGAACTGCTTGTAATCCAAGCAGCTGTGGCAGACACAAAACATGTTGTTCGTACAGTATGTGCTACATTTTCCCCTTCCCGAAACACAAATATATTATGGGTTACACACATCCTCGGACAATAACATTCCCACGAGGCATGACATGTGCACCTGCTTGTGGGAACACTGCAAAATCAGTACTATTATGGTGTGTAACTACATATCGGGACTGCCCCGTAACTATCACTGAAGATGTTTGTTAGACTGTATAAAGGCTGTGTGAAACTTTCAATAAACTGAAGATAAACGAACAGACTACTTCTGTGTCTGTGCATTTTTCTTCCCGAGCGCTCGTCTCCTGCTGAAAAGTCTCCCCTGTAGCTGAAATGCTGACTGACCTGACTGCCCGATTCACTGGGATCCGAAGGGCTGCTTCAACTGAAGCGTTGTACCTTAACAGTGACCTTGACAGATTTCCCTTCAAATAACCGAGATGTTTGATAGAGTCAGTGGGACATTAGTTATAGAATCAATAGCAAACTGTGATCACAATATGGTCATCTTTGAGGCATTCTTTCTAGAAACAAGGCCCAAGTCTAAAGCAATGGTCTACAATTTTGGTCTACCTTGAAGGTATGAGGCGACACTTGGAAGAGGTAGACTGGAGCACACTGGATCAGATTCAGTTGAAAATGGATGGGTATATTTAAGAATATACTACTTGAGGCTCAGGAGAAATTTATACCAAAACTTAGCAAATTGAGGACCAAAAAACATTGGCCAAAATGGTTTAATGGAAGTATGCAAAAAAATTTGAAGAGAGAGAAAATGTGGTATAGCGCATACAAAAGGGATAGAGACTAAACAAAATACAAAGAATATGTTGAACTGCAAATAGATCTTAAGAAAGGGATCAGGAAAGCAAAGAGGGAAATAGAAAGAAACATAGCTCTATAACTAATGCAAAGAGCTTTTTTCAATACTACAACAGCAAGAGGTCAATAAAGGATGAAGTGAAACAGATAGAGGGCAAAAATTGAAGTATTTTGGAAAATGAACAAGATATGGTAAATGTTCTAAATGAGTATTTTAGAGGTTTTTACAAAAGAAAAAACAGATAACATGCCACAGGATAATAACCAGTCCAGTCAAACCCTAAGAGAGATCAGGAAAAATGAGGTGGAGGTACTACAGGGACTAGCAGAATTAAAAACAAACAAATCACCTAGGCCAGATGGTATATTTCCAACAGTACTTAAAGAAATGTGGGAAATTATTTACAGGCCGCTAACTCAAATATTCCAAAAGACACTTAGAACAGGGGATGTGCCAACTGACTGGAAGATAGCAAATGTCATACCAATCCACAAGAAAGGGGACAAAACTGAGCCAGGAAATTACAGACCAATCAGTCTCACCTGCATTACTTGTAAAATGTTGGAAAAAATGATTAGACAGAAATAGAGGAGCATTTTAATGAAAACCATATTCTTGGAGATAGTCAACATGGGTTTAGACGAGGCAGATCATGTCTTACAAATGTATTAGAGTTTTTTGAACATGCAACTGCAGCTGTAGATCATGTGAAAACACATGATATGATATACGTACATTTTCAAAAAGCTTCTGATAAGGTTCCACACCAAAGACTGATCCTCAAATTGGAAGCTGTAGGCATTCAGGGTAATGTAAGTAGTAGATTATGAACTGGTTGATGTAGAGGAAACAGAGGGTGTCGATTAGAGGAGTTGCTTCTATCTGGAGTGAGGTTGTTAGTGGAGATCCACAGGGATCAGTGTTAGGGCCATTGCTTTTAAATCAAGGGCAGTGATGTTCAGACTGTACGATGCACTAGTTAGAGCTGATGTCCTACTGAGATGTCCTACTGAGAGACTGAGGAACTGAACCTTTTCACCCTGGAACAGAGGAGACTACATGGGGACTTGATTCAAGTCTTCAAAATCATGAAAGGCATCGACCACATCAAACCAGAGGAGCTTTTCCAGATCAGCAGAGACACAAAAAGAAATTGGGCTTCAAAGCATTCAAGACGGAAAACAGGAGACACTTCTTCACACATAGAGTTGTCACAATCTGGAACAAACTCCCCAGTAGGGTTTCCAAAATCGGGGGAAAATTCCAGGCCAGGGTTTTTGGAGTTTAAATTTCATAAACCCTGGGTCCCCGGGGCATCTGTGATTGAAGCCAGATTATCTCATAGGCATATAAATTGAATAAATAATCAAAATGGAAACAAAATTAAATAAATAAAAAACACACTGTTAGACACATCAAACGTATGCTTGAACTCCTCGGATCTTAGTTTTCCCCCTTATTTTAATCATTAAACTACAACCTGGCCATATCATCAATGTTATTCTAAATAAGTAAAATAATACATGTCATTTTTGTGTCTGTATTTTATGTGAAGCTAAAATTAAACACGAACTCAGTTCATTCACAGAGTTATTATGTATTGATCATTTGTATGAACTGAAGTGACCTTGTAGAGCCCCCAGCTGTTTGCAATACGTTGTTTGCATACTTTTTGCATTTGTAGGAAGTAGAACCAAACCGAGCTTGGATCAGAACATTTTTTTTGAACTCCTCGTATTTTGCAACAGTGCTCAATTATATTGTAGGTTACGGAATGAACATCAATCTTCTCACCGAATGAAAAAACACAAGAGCTCACTGAGGCTCTGTGCACGCAAGTATGATTTTTGTTGGTTTGTTTCTCAGCCCCGGTTTTATACCCATGCCAAACCCGGGCTTGTGAGATTGACAAATCGTCCGGGTTGCCCGGGTTTTCGGTACCACGGGTCCCCGGGCTGGAAACACTACTCCCCAGTGATGTGGTTGAAGCTGAAAATTTGGGAACAATTAAAATCAGACTGGATAGGATCCTTGGATCACTTAGTTATTAATGGACACCAAACGAGCACGATGTGGCAAATGACCTCCTCTCGTTTGTAAACTTTCTTATGTTGTTATGTTAAATATTTGAAAAAGATTTGGAAATGCTTGTGCTCTGTGCAACGGAAATGATAACAGTGCTACTCTTGGGACAAGAAAAGGTTCACATATATGTCGCTTATGCTCACAATGTATTTAATTTACCAGCAATTCAATGAATTGTGCACTGTGCGGTAGATATACCAGATCACAGAGTGTGGAGGGGGTGATGTGGGGAAGTGTGGGCCCCTGCTTTGGACCCTGGGGCCCTGCAGAGGTCTGCGGCCCGGTGTGGGTGCCTAGGCTGGTGTTGGTGCCTGCTGACCACTGTCCACCCTTGACCAGGAGACGGCGCTACAATCAGGCCCTATTTAATGCATGGGATTACCGGCGCAGTTCTGTCCTATCAGAGTTGGTTTCTCTGCTTGAAGGTGGGACTAAGCAGACTGACAATCCAGAGAGCCTTTCACGGGTTCAATTACTGTAAAGACAAAGCGGGGGAAAGTAATAGCGAAGTTTGGAAACAGGACGGACATCAGCTCTCATCTCAAGAACCCCGATCCTGTGCTGTTGCTTCAGAGGAAACACTGCGCTGATCTAAGAGGATTTCACAGACGCAATGTCTCATTTCAAGGGATATATCAAAACTGCAAGCGCCTTGCTTCAGTCACTGCGTGAAAGAAGCTGCAATCTGTGGCCCGAAGGTGGACATTGCATTGCGCATATATGTCACTTTCCCAGTTGCGTGGCTGTGCAGGTCGCTCTGTGTGTAACCCGGCCTGTGCAGAACAGGGCGCCTCTACAGTGGGGCTGACAGACTGAGCGCTCACTCTGAAGCCCTTAAAGCACCACCTGGGTTTTGGTGACATCATCAAAGACTTGGCTTCCTGAAAATCCAGAGGAAAACACATGTAAGGTAGGCCCTCTCTCTAGACTTACAGCCTTGTATTGATGAATAGGGTTGTTCCGCTCATTTTACAGGAGGGGGTGCCAGCCTACTAGCTCTGCTGTTGATCGGGAGTTACAGGCCACTCGTGTGTGTTGTGGACTTGGACTGAGGGACACTTGTGCTGCTCGTTGCTTGTTGTGTTGGCGCTGATGTGATAAGCCATGCAGATCAAATGTTGATCCTTAATGATCAGTAGTGCGACTCTTCACCAGCAAAAGACAGCATCCAGGGAAAGCCACGCTGCCCGCCTCTCAGACTCGGGTCGGGTTGTAAAAGTGCGCAGTGTGAGCCTGGCTGAGGGACTGATTCTTTTGTGAGGCGATGCGAACCGATTGAGTGACTCGATTCAGTGTGTTTGGACACAAATGGAAATTGGGCTTCAAGCCATTCAAGACAGAAAACAGGAGACACTTGTTCACACAGAGAGTTATTACAATCTGGAACAGACTCCCCAGCGATGTGGTTGAAGCCACAATTTGGGAACATTCAGAAATAGACTGGATGTGATCCTTGGATCATTTAGTTATTAATGGACACCAAACGAGCTGATGGGTCGAGTGGCCTCTCGTTTCTGAACTGTATTATGTTGTTCTGATATGTGTTGGGTATGACGTCAGTTGTTGTCAGTTGCATACGTAACAGTTGCTGGAATTCGATTCTGTTTGCTCTGTGGATATTGCCTAATTAGAGCTGATAGTGTGTTTGGAGACGGAGTCGTACGGTTGATTGATTTTACCTCTGAGTAATTTCAGTGTTCCCGAGAGCCTTTTGGTTGTATTGAATTCAAAAGCATGGCAGCGATTGCAAACTTCAAGTTTTGTCTTGAAGACTCCGCAAGATTCAGGTAGGCCGTTTCATTAATCTATCTTTTTCTTTTCATTGCAGCAGGGTATGTATAGCCTACATTTTTTTAAATGACATATTGTGAATAATAATGTTCTTCACCAGTACAAGATCGTGTGAATTGCTCCTAAGCATAGGTGTGTAGCTACAAATTGAACCATTATTCTCGTTTATTGATTACTGTATGAGAGGATGTGAATATGGTGAACTGGATATGGTATAAATACAAAATAAACCTGGGTCATTTCAACGCCGAATGGTAGGGATTTTGAGCCGACGTCTAAAATGTATTGCTTTCATTATTTCGTAATCCTCGGCACAACCAAGACTCCTGTGGAAATGTTGTTGCTTTCAAATTATGTTGCAGGTGTAATTATGTCCCTGATGAGAAGGAGAAAAATGAGCGTCAGTTCCTGCTGGACTTAGAGTTCATCTGTGACAGGCTGCAGAAACTCCGCATTAGCGATGTGGTCCTGGCTAAGGTATGCAGCCCCCTGCTTGTCTAGGAGACCCTAGAGTTTTATTTTCATGTTTTTATATATAAATCCTTCTGATTGAGATGGTTACCTGCATTGTTCTGATGGATCTGTTTAATGCTGATCTTGGACATTTGTCTCATTTGTACTTTTTGTCAACTGCTGTCTAATTGCGATTGTTATTTAGATGACTGTATGTGTGTTACCTGCCTACAATTAAGAAGGCTCCCACAGTGGGTGATGACCCCGAGGTCATTAAGACCCAGGTATGTAGGAGCAGAGGACACGGTTCATGTTTGGGGGGGTGGGAATAATAATTTGCTAGTCTAGTAAAGGGGATTGTGGGTAAAATTTGAGCCCCACTGATGATCTATTTGTAGTGCATTGGTGTCTGGGCCACTGACCTCTACTGATGGAGAAGATGAACTGAGGGGCTGAGTACGCTCACATGCACCCACCTCTCCAGAACAAATAAAAACACGGACTTGGCCGAGGTTTGCAGAACTAACTCTTTTTCCTTCCTTCCCTCCTCCCCCCTTTCCCCTTCAACAGGAGCTCTTCCGCAGGGTGAGTGGTATTCTGAACAAGCTGACCCCACAGATGTTCCAGCCGTGGATGCGTCAAGTGAACGAGCTGACCATCGACACGGAGCAGCGACTCCAGGGTGTCATGGAGCTCATCTTCGAGAAGGCCGTCTCCGAACCCAACTTCTCCGCCTCATACGCCAATATGTGCCAGTGCCTTCTGAGGGTGAGAGAAGGAGGGTGACGGGGAGAGTGAAGTGAAAGAGGGAGGGAGGGAATGGTAGAGGATTGTGAAGATGCTATTTGTGTAAATTTGAACTTGTAAAATGTATTACGACTTGAACTGCTCTGTATTATTGCACTTTGTATTGCTCTTATATTGGACAAGGACATCTGCTAGGAAATAAATAATAATAATAATAATAATAATAATAATAATAATAATAATAATAATAATAATAATAATAATACATGGATCAGATTTGTTTAGCTCTGGAATTGTAATTTGTGGGAGTTCAGTTTTGAATGGACTAGCAGATGCCTGTCTTGTGATGCGCATATCAAGAGTTTTCACTCCGATACCTATTAAAGCTGGAAGCCAGCCTAGCACACCATCTTGCTTAGGGTTTATGTTGTTCCTGCTCCCCTTTCTGTAGCTCAAAGTCCCAGCCGTTGACAAGCCGGGAGAGACGGTGCCTTTCCGCTCTCTGCTTTTGAACCGCTGCCAGAAGGAGTTTGAGACGGAGGAGGATGGAGACGAGGTCTTGGAGAAGAAGCAGAAGTTGCTGGATGCATCCTTGGTGGTAGGAACATTTGAACGTATTTTTAGGGCTGCCTCGATTAATCAATTAATCGGGTCTATGAATCAACTAATTGAATTGACGATCAACATTTTTTCTATTTAATCGAGCTGATTTAAAAAACAAAAATGTCATAATAGTGATATACGGTTAACAGTAGAATCACAGAGTTTTTGAACCACCTACAACAGCCGATAGCTCTTTAAATGCTGTGGTATAATGAAAGGCAAACAATCAAATAAAACTAGCATAAGTAGTATTTACATTTAAATATGAACATAAAACATTCAAATGATTGGTATAAATAAGATCAAAGCACTTTGTTTTCTGAAGGCGTCCACAGCACAATCAAAACTAAAGAAACAAGTGTTTAATCACTCAATCTGACTACACCTGTAATGCTATACAATGCGTGTGTTTTTCAAGCACATGAAAGACTGTAGACTGTAGGTGAGGTAGAGATCGTGACAGCTAAAACGCTTCTTAGGCATATTTGATACATATATTTAGTAAAAGTAAAGAACGGGTCTGCACAGAGTATTCAGGAATCCAGAGTAATTAACATTAAATCAGTCAAACTGAGCAGCCCTGCGCTTGTATAGTGTTAATTATAATGATTTAGTGTTTTTTATTTAATATTCATTTATATATTTTTCTCCTTTCCCATTCAGCATTGTTCTACTGTATTATCAATGACTAGTATTTATTAAAGTATAACTGTGTGGCACAACCACTTAAAGACTGTAACACTTATTGTAATTTGAATCGACTGACAACCCAAGTATTTATTTTAAATATAAACAGGGTTTGTACGCTAGTCTGGATGTCTGGAAAAAGTCTGAAAAAAAAAAACTGATTTCCAGTGCTTGAAAATGCTTGTAGAATCATGCCTCTGTTATGATAGTATGTAATTAAGTGCCGTGTGTGCGCAGGGTGAGGAGTGGCAGCGTCTACGTGACGAGCTGCAGGAGGCCAAGTGCAAGGCCCAGCAGCGCTCACTAGGCAACATCAGGTTCATTGGGGAGCTGTTCAAGGTGAAGATGCTGATAAAGACCACCATGCACAATTGCATCGTCAAGCTGTTGAAGAACCACGAAGAGTCCCTGGAGTGCCTGTGCCTACTCCTCTCCACTATCGGCAAAGACCTGGACTTGGAAACCGCCAAGGTAAGGCAGTTCCGGCCGTCGTGCCAGACTGAGCCCTGGCTAAACATCCAGCAACGTGATGAGGCCTATTGACAGTGGTCTGAATAAGTGTTTCTGAGCATCTGCAGACGCCTTCTTGAAGGAATGCTGCTTCACTTGGTGGTATAAAGTTACTTTTGTACCTGCTGTCTGCTCAGTTTTCTAATCGACCTTTTCACCAGTGGACCAGTACTTCAGCCAGATGGAGCAGATCATCAAAGAAAGGAAGACCTCCTCTTGAATCCGCTTCATGCTGCAGGACGTCTTGGACCTGAGAAGAGTAAGTCATGAGTGTTGGGAGAATAGAAACCTTCCTTGCTTTCAGCTTCCCAGCCCCCCAATCCCTGTCTGCCTCTCGTTCTCTCTCTCTACCATGGTCACTGACTCTTTCTCCTCTTCTTCAGGATAACTGGGTGCCCAGGAGGGGTGACCAGGGTCCTAAGACAATCGACCAGGTCCACAAGGATGCAGAGCAGGAGGTGCACCGTGAGCAGATCAAGGTGCAGCAGAAGCTCATGATCAAGATGTACAACCGACGTGAAGTGAACTCCAGCGAAAGTGTCCTGTCACGCGTCGGTCAGGCCTGAGCAGAGCAGGCCAGGAAGAGAGGGCCTTTTGTGAAAGCACTAGAAATAGTCCTTCTCTGGCGAAGATGAAAGCATCAACATACAATCATTACATTTCTTTCCCTTCTCTGTCTAATCTACAAAATAAAATGAAAATGGATATCTATATCTATACTATATTGAATAATAATAATGGTGGTGCACTGTAGATCAGAGTGTGGAGGGAGGACTGTCTTCACAGCACCAGCTGCTGGTGGGTCAATCCTGTTTAAAATAATCTCGGTACAAAGAAGTACGTGGGGAGTGAAATATGTGTTATAATGTGGAGTTATTTCAAGTACAACAACGTTTCAGATACAAGCAGGCTACATATGTAGTTCAGACTACAGGACTTGCAGAAATAGTGTGATGATCACTGGCCAGAGATGTAAACTCAGTTTCACCGACCTCGGTTAGCACTAGTCTCGGAGTTCTCTACCTCATATAAAATCTGATAGTCAGAGACAAGTACTAAACTGTGTTTGTGAAGCCACCGGTAAGAAATTGTGAGCAGAAGCTCAATAGATGTACAGGGGGACAGGAACTGCTACAAATTAGAAAAAGGATGTTTTAAGACCAATTCAAATAGTATCTAATGAATGTAAGCAGTTCAGCATGTTAAATGCCTTTTAAATAATTGTAGCTTCAAAGCAGCTTTATAGCTTTTTTCTGGAAGGATTTATGAGAGGACTTTGAATTTGAGCTGACAGGAAGGTCAAAGGTCATCAGAAAGGGCATTTTCAGGTACATACATGGGTTCCTATATGTGCTCCATTGTAAGTATGAGCCTAAGTGCACTATGAAAGGAGTTATGAGTTAGTTCTCACTTTGATCTTAAGTAGAGGTCAATGGTCACAGTGGAGGACATTTGTGAACAGACCTCATATGAGTTACTATCTGAGTTCTGTAGCAATCATCAGCCTAAAGGAAGGGTCAAAGTTCAAGCATTTATTCAGAAGAACATATTTGGCACTTTATGACATGTATGATGACTGTGATGACTTTTGAAAGCTGTAAGCCAAAAATCAAAAAATCACCTTTGACCTGAAAGGAAAGGTCGGAGGTGAAGTTGAAGGTTGAAGAGCCGTTATTAATATTTTATATAAACTGTATTATGTTTTATATTAATAATAATATGCAGACAAGCAAAGTAAATGTATTATGGTAGCAACAACCATTTTGTAAGTTGTTCAGGGCATACCCTCTAGACATTCCTGTCAATAATAGAAAAGATCAAACTGCAGAGAGAGAGGGCCCACAGATGTTTGTTAAAAGTCTGTGGACTTAATCTTTTCTCCAGATAGGCAGGAACTGTTTTTGTTAATGAACGATTGACAGTTGTTAAATAAGATCCGTGGGATCGGACCTTTCCTAGTATATCAAAGGAAGACATCTGTTCTTTGAATCCCACACCTCTACCAAGGAAGACTACCATGAACATTACAAGGGTCAGAAATCTGACCTCAAGATAACACTCTGGCAAACCCCCAGTGACAGACTCCGGCCACAGACCCACATGTCCTGCAATGTATATAAGGCTGACCACTTGTGCTGTTCAATAAGTCTCTGCTGAGGTAGAGTGCTTCCATGCTGGGCCCCTTTCAGGCCTGGCATGTTAAATAAATAAATGTACCATCTATGCATCCAGACTGGGTTCTTCAAAGGTCATGCTTGGAAAGAGCCCATCTGGTTACATATATGTGTTCTATAGTGACAAACATTATATCTGCCACCCGTAAAGCGTTATAGGCTGTCAAATGTCAAAAAAATTTTTTTTACAGTATCCCATGATCCTTAGCTCCGATAGCAAGCTAGATAGCATTTTTGGAAGCTTCATACACACTTTTCTATCTATGTTCCATTCATATTACTCTTAAATGCATGCTGGAAGGAGAAATGAGATGTTCAACATCTGAAAACAAGTTCTAACATAAACAGCATGCAGTACTTGGCTCTCAGTGGGTCAAAGGATAGATATATATTCAGAAAGATAATCTATGGTTTACTATTAGTGTTAAATTGTAAGTATGGTGCTAAAAGTAAGCTATCAGCAGTTATTAGATGTAAAAAATGTTAGGGTCCTTGGGGGCCTCAAGAGGATCTGGACCTGGAGCAATAGCATACATTCTCAGATATTGTACAAAAAGTGTTTATCGTGATGTTTGAAAAACTGAAGGAGGAGACGCGTTTAAAAAAGTGGTCAGAAACGAGAAGACGGAAAAATTATTAAGAAACCAAGAAAGAACGAGATAACTAACTTAAATCCAATAACTATAACTAAATACAACTAGGATCAAAAATCGTTAACTATTAGTGTAACTATCCGAAAACCCATAACTAAACAACACTGCCCCTTACCAGGGGATTGAGAATGACTGGATGAAACCCAAGACAGCCTCCCAGGACCAGGATTGTGTGACAGCTGTTTCCTCTGAATCTGTCAGCATGACACATGTTAAAAAAAAGAGACTCATCCTGAGTTTTTGCTTTCCCTCACAGGAAAAGCACTGTAACTTCGAAGGTCACCTGGGATGGATTTCCTGGTATCACTCAACTTGAAGAGTGTAATTTTAGGACAGAATTGACCCATGTCTAAGGAGGTGTTCAGGCTGGCTTGTCCCCCACTAGGATGTCCAGAGTAAGGGATCCTGGCTCCTGCAGATGAGGAGGAGAGAATCAGGACAGTCAGGACCTCACACAGACGTCCAGAGGCCCAGAGTGGCCAACATGCTCTGTTGTGCACATCTGCCTTAAGCACAGAGAGCAGTCTTACACATCGCAGCTGTCTGGAATCAAGATACGGACCTGCCCTCCGCAAATCACCAAACCTCTTTGCTGGAATTTTTGTTTGGTGATGTTCCAATCCTGCAAAATATAAAAACATAGAAGCACTGAATGTCATTGCCAGAAATGATGGGACAGATGGGACTTCTCATTCCTGACGTTTAAATTACTAGACTAGATGGGGCGCTGTTGAGCATGGTTTCGGTGTAGACGTGTGAAGAGAGCTCCTGCGATATTTAGATTTTTTTTTCCAGCAAACAGGTTATTTTCTTTTATTTATTTTAAGCAATAAGCTGCAGTATATTATAAGTGTATTATTGTTTTAAAAACATGTCTAAACAAAAGAGCAAGAAGGGGCCAGCGACAGAGGCAACTCAACCCGAGTTAGATTCAGGCCTGACAGGGGGTGGCAATCCCTCACCAGAGAGTGGCGGAGACCTGGCCTTTCTTGTCGCAGCGGTGAGCAAAATACAGAGCTCCATTAAATCGTTTCAATCTGAGACGCGAGAGTCTATTGCTACTCTTCAGGGCACCGTCGATTCGTATGGCAGCCGACTGCAGGAGGTAGAGAGATCTCTGAGCGACTGAAGACTCTGTATAGGAAGTTGAAGAAAGTGTGTTGTGATTATTATATAATGTTTTATATTAATACTAGCATTAGAAGTAGTTTTGTATACAGACTGAGCAGATTCGATTTAGCAGGACAAGTAAAGGGTCAACAAGGTCGATTTGTTAGAAACTCCTGTCAGTAATGAAAGATCACACAGTGCCGAAATAGCCTACAGCTGTCTGCTGAGAATTTGTTTATGACTTAATCGTTTCTCCAGATAGGCAGGAATTGTTTCTGTTAACGAGCGATTGACATTAGGTAAATGACGACCGTGGGATCGCATCTTCCTAGTGCACATCAAAGACGGACATCTGCTTTGGATCCATCACCTCTTCAGGGGAGAACAGATCATAAAACGGACCCGGACATGTATCTTCTGATTGGATGAACGGCCATAAGATGTTACGTCATTTTCCTATAAAGTTGTACTCATGTTTGTAAACATTAAGTCTCACTGAAGGAATTATTTCTGACGTGGAGCTTCCGAGCGGCTCGATTAAAGTTCTATTTGCTTTATCTCCACGACTTCTCCACTTATTTCCCATACGGTTCTACACATACATATATATATAACAGATCGGGCTTTTTTCTGGAAAACCATAACTCTGGTCTTGTCCAGATTGACTGCCAGGGCCCATTTCTGACAGTACTGCTCTAGTAGCGCCAGGTTCTGCTAAAGCCCCTGCTCTGTGGGCGACAGCAGCACCAGGTCGTCTGCGTAGAGCAGGAACTTGATCTCTGTGTCATGGAGAGTTAGGCCGTGGGCGTCAGACTGCTCCAACACTGTGGCCAACTCATTGATGTAGATGTTGCAGCCCTGTCTCACTCCCCGCCCCTGAGTGAAGAACTCTGTTCTTGAGTTGCCAATTTGAACTCTGCATTTGTTTTCAGAAAACATTGATTTAATGATGTCATAAACTTGACCCCCTACACCACTCTGTAGAAGTTTATAAAATAGTCCTTTGTGCCAGATTGAGTCAAATGCCTTTCTAAAGTCTACAAAACAGGCAAATATTTTTCCTTTATTGTTTTGGGTATATATATATATATATATATATATATATATATATATATATATATACATATATATATACGTATATATGTATATATACATATATATATATATATATATATATATATATATATATATACGTATATATATATATATTTATATATACATACATACATTCATACATGCTAGAAAGTCATTACTATGTTATCTTAAAGGCTAACTAAGCAGAACATATATCATTATAGAACAGAGTTCATAGGTCTACACATGGTTTTAGGGAACAGGCACGTAGGTCATACCGTTTGACATTGTCTCCAAGGTTCTCATCGTTAAAATAACAAAGTGAAATCAAACTACCTTATGGCCTCCTGACCTTCTAGCTTGACCTTATCTTTCTGGAGTATGCAAGAGAGAAAAACAGGTGTGAGAAAAGAATTTCTAACTTTCCTTCCATATATACATACATACATACATACATACATACATACATACAAACATACATACATACAGAAAATAAATAATAGAATTATGAATCACAATAAGATGTAATGAAGTACAGAAAAAGAAAATGTAATAAAAGGTGATCTTTAATACATACAAATAAAGAAAATAGGTTTACTATTTCCAGATTCCTTTTTTGAAATACAATGACATGCATTACAAACGAGTATTTACATTATAATTACAGCCGGTGCTCATGTGTCACTGTGTCCCTCAGGCTGTGGTAGGCGCTGACATATTGGGCAGCCAGGGTGGCTGTGTGTCCCTCCCCCAGGAGGACTGAGCGTTTTTCTTTTTTCTCAGTTTTGTCACAGGTTGGGTGGGCATCCATTATGTTGTTACAGAATGTGTCCCTTATTTTGGGCTAAAGTTTTCCGTGGAGGGGAACGTGAATCAGTTTGTACCATTTTTGGGAGGATCTGCCTTGTTGGGGCGGAGCTGTGATCCAGGTGAACAGCAGATCGGGCATAGGTGGGCATGTGGGCAGAGGAGTAGGAAGGCCGGTCAACCAAATAAGCTTGCTAAGGTACGCAGAAGCAGCAAACAGCCCCCCCATCCAGCCAGCCAGCCACTCTGGCTGGCAGTGACTGAGTGGTTGACAGACGGCAAGCAACGGAATGTACGTGCTCTGTGATGTCATAGCAGTCAGCTGAGAGAGGCTCGTGATGTCATCGCTGAGCTGGCTGGCTGGCGGGCTGGCTGGCTCTGTGTTTGTGTGTGTGTGTGTGTGTGTGTGTGTGTGTCTGTCTGTCTGTCTGTCAATTCATTTCAATTCAATTCAAAGGTGCTTTAATGGCATGATCTATCACAATATTGCCAAAGCAGATACAAATGTTCTATCAAACAAGACAAAACATTGCAATACAAGATTCAGTGGAACAAATATCATACACATTGAAATAAAATTACGTAGAATATAAACCATATTTGTTGTTTGTATCAAAATTTGTGTCATGACATCAGAAAAATCACTGTTTTTATTTTGTTTTGCAAATGGAGTCCCACAGGCTGGTGTCTACACACTATCTCGCAGGCTGTGGCAGGTGGATACATATTGTGCTGCTAAGATGGCAGTGCGCTCCTCCTCTCCCAGCAGGACGGGGAGTTTGCAGCAATCGGGGATCATGTTGAACTCAGGGATTTGCATTTTGAATATTTTAAAGTATGTCTCCCTGATTTTTGTGTATTTAGGGCAGGACAGCAGGAAATGCGCCTCTGTTTCGACCTCCCCTAGGTCACACTGGCTGCACAGCCGCTCTTCTCTGGCAACCCAGAATTTTCTGTTGCGGCCTTTTTCAATGGCGAGGCTGTGGTCAGTGAGCCTGTATTTAGTTAGATTTTGTCTCTCTTTTATATTTTGGATTTTTAAGTATTCAGCCAATGTAATGTTTCTATTCTGGGCCCGGTAGCATTCTAATTTGTTTTGTAATTCTAATTCGTGTCTCCATTCTTTTGTGTATTTGCTTTTCAGGTACATGTCAATTTTCCCAATTGTTGTTGTTTTGGTCATTGTGTGTTCGGGCTCTGTGAGCCTCAGAGCCAGCCGGCCAAGGGGGTCCTTGTCTGGGGAGAGGTGGTTGCTCAGTGGAGCCTTGTATTGTTAGGACTGGGTCTCTGCTGTGTTTAGGTGCAGCCAGAACTTGGCTGCTCTTTCTTGTGCAGAGTGAAGAGTCCTAATTCGGCTCTGCAGGCGATGTTGGGGGCGTTTCTGTGTACGTGTAAGATGTTTTTAATAAATTCTAGGTGGAATATTTCCGTGGGGCTTTTGTCCCAATTTTTGTTATTGAGGTTCATGAGGGGACCCCACACTTCGCTCCCATATAGCAGGATTGGTTAGATGATGGAGTTGAATATTTTAATCCAAATAGTTATTGGTATTGTTGTTTTCCCAAATCGTGTCTTTATGGCATAAAATGCCCGTCGTGCCTTGTCTTTTAATGCGTTTATATCCAGGCTGAAGCTCCCTGACACACTGATGGTCAGGCCAAGGTAGTTGTATCTGGTGCAGTGCTCAAATACAGTGCTGCCCAGAGTGAAGCAGTACCTGTTTCCCTGAGATCGGGCTTTTTTCTGGAAAACCATAACTCTGGTCTTGTCCAGATTGACTGCCAGGGCCCATTTCTGACAGTACTGCTCTAGCAGAGCCAGGTTCTGCTGAAGCCCCTGCTCTGTGGGCGACAGCAGCACCAGGTCGTCTGCGTAGAGCAGGAACTTGATCTCTGTGTCGTGGAGAGTGAGGCCGGGGGCGTCAGACTGCTCCAACACTGTGGCCAACTCGATGATGTAGATGTTGAACAGTGTTGGACTCAGACTGCAGCCCTGTCTCACTCCCCGCCTCTGAGTGAAGAACTCTGTTCTTGAGTTGCCAATTTGAACTCCGCATTTGTTTTCAGAATACATTGATTTAATGATGTCATAAACTATACCCCCTACACCACTCTGTAGAAGTTTATAAAATAGTCCTTTGTGCCAGATTGAGTCAAATGCCTTTCTAAAGTCTACAAAACAGGCAAATATTTTTCCTTTATTGTTTTGGGTATATTTATTTATGAGGGAGTGTAGAGTGTAAATATGATCGGTTGTGCGGTGTATTGGTAGGAAGCCAATCTGACTCTTATTCAGGACACTGTGCTCGGTAAGGAAGGCCAGTATCCGGGCGTTGATGATACTGCAGAACACCTTCCCCAGGTTACTGCTCACACAGATGCCCCGGTAGTTATTGGGGTCTAATTTGTCTCCACTTTTAAAAATCGGGGTGATCAATCCTTGATTCCAGACCTCAGGGAAACACCCGGCTCTCAGCACCAGGTTAAAGCGTTTGAGCAGAACCTCCTGCAGCTGCGGGCTGCTGTGCTTCAGCATCTCAGGGCTGATGCTGTCGGGGCCGCTGGCTTTCCTGGGTTTGAGGATTTTGAGTTGATGTTTTAGGTCCTGTATTTTGTAATTGGGTTATCTAAGGGATTTTGATTATTCTTAATGATTTCTTCCAATTTATTTAGGTTTTTTAATATTTTAACCTGTTCTGGGTTTGGATTGTTTTCAACATTTTGGTAAAGTTTTTCAAAGTGTGTTTTCCAGATTTCTCCATTTTGAATTGGTATTTCATTTTTTGTTTTTGGGGTATTTATTCTGCCCATATAGTGGTCTTTTTTCTTCCTGAAGAGTTGCTTGTAGTGCCGCAGGGCCTGGCAGTAGCTGGCCTGGTTGTCGGGCTCTCTGTGTTTAGTGTTGGAGAGATGTCTCAGGTGTTTCCTAGAAGTTTCACACTCCTGGTCACACCACTGTTCTTTTTTTCTTTTAGACGATTTTATATTTTGGTTTTTAATTGTTTTAATGTTTCATTTTAAAGCCAGTCTTTCAAATATTTCATTCAATGTTTTGGTGGCTGAGTTTATTCCGTTTTGGTTTATTTGATAGTGTGAGGATTGATATCTGTCTAACATGTTTTCAATCTCATCACTATTCAGGGCTCTTGTGTAGTTCTCTGTGCTGGGCTCTGACCATCTGTAACTGGGGGGCAGGGAGACCAGTTTTGTGGGAAGTTTGGCTCTGATTTGTGGCTGCGCTGATCTTTTTAGGTAAAGTGTTATTTGGCTGTGGTCTGATAGTGGAGATTGTTGTCTGACTATAAACGCATTGATGGCTTGTGGGTCCAGGTCACTTATGGCGTAGTCCACCACACTTCTGCCCAGAGCCGAGCAGTATGTGAATCTCCCCAGAGAGTCCCCCCTGGTCCTGCCATTGATGATATATAGACCCAGGCTTTTACATAGGCGCACTACCTGCTTCCCGCTCTTGTTTACCACGCTGTCCTGGCTGTGTCTCAGTGTGGAGGTGTGTGTGTGGCACAGCGGGGAGTCTCAGAACAGGTGTGTGTTCCCCTCTGCATTGATGTAGTCCATCTCTCTGCCAGTCCTGGCATTGAGATCGCCACACAGCAGTACAGAGCCCAGGGTCTGGAAGTGGCAGATTTCTTTTTGAATCTCTTGAAAGCCTTCCTCATTATAGTAGGGGGAGTCTGCGGGTGGCATATAAATTGCACATAGGTATATATCTGTGTTATTTTGTAGGGTGTCTTTTCTGATTTTCAACCGCAGGTGTGTGTCTCCTCTCTGTACTGGGCATAGGGCTGCTCGGAGCTCCTCCCTGTACCACACGATAATCCCCCCCGAGGCCCTGCCACACCTGACTTTGGGTTTTTTATAGGAGGGCACAATCAGCTCCCTGTATACATTGGGACAGGATGTAGACATATCTGCACAGCACCAAGTCTCTACAAGAATGAAAACATCTGAACTATTTACAGTGTTGATCAGTTCAGGGTCTGTGCTCTTCATTCCAAAAGTTGAGGAGCGTAAACCCTGGATATTCCAACTGCTTATTTTAAAGGACATGTTAATATATTTTATTATACTTGTCTCTTCTACATAAGAAAGTTTAATTTGTGGTCTACAACTGATATTATATTACTATTAATAATTATATATGGATATACATAATGTATAGAATTCTATTATTATTATTGGTAGCGTTATCACTCACAGATTTAATCTTTGCATCAAAATATCAGAATAATTAAATTACATTTTTTCTTACTCTCCATCTCCACAACCATATATATGTGTGTTGAGGCTCAGTTAACTCAGCAGTGTGGTACAGATGACACTGAGGAGTTGCCTTATCTGGGCCAGCTGGGCGGCATTGGGCCTCCAGGCTCTGGAAGCCGCTGCTGCGTGGCTGTGTGGCTGTGCTGGTCCCCGGCTGTCCGCTCTGCTGTGCTGGACGGGCCCTCTGGGGATGGGGGGTGGGGCCGCGGGGTCTCAGGGGCTGGGGCTGGAGTGGGGCCGGTGGCTGGGGATGTGGCCGGGGGCTGGGGGGTTTGCTCCTGGTCTCGAGGTGGGGGTGTGTGGGGTTTCGGCACAGGGTTGTGTCCTTGAGGACCTTTGCGAAGATCCTCACACCCGTCTTGTTGAGGTGGTCGTGGTCATACAGGTGATGTGGCTGGATGTCTCAGTGGTGTGCCAGGTGTACATTGGGGAGGAGGGCACATCTTCGGGACACATCTGCGTTGATGGCCTGGATGATGTGCAGGGGCATGTCTGTGCGGGGCAGCAGTGTGGAGATGGTGATTTTGGCAGTTGGGAATTCCTCTGTGGCTTTCGTTGCCACCTGTCTCAGGGCTGAGGCCACATCGCCCATGCGGGCACTCAGGTCGTTAGTGCCGGTGTGGATGAGGATGTGTTTGACCTGGCACAGCCTCCTCTTGGAGAGCAGCTCCAGGGCTCTCTGTGCTGTCGGGCACCAAAGCTTTTTCACTTTTCACCCAGGGAAGAGGCACCTCTCATCCAGGAACTTCCCATTGGAGTCGCTCAGAATGACCACCTCTGTGTTGACCTGCCACTCCGGGTTTGCGTCGGAAGTGGTGGGGGCAGCGGGTGTGTTTTGGGGGAGTGGCGTTTCAGGGGTTTGTGTATTAGTGGCAGGTCTGGTGATAGTGGGGGTGTCAGGAGTGGTGGGGAGTGTGGGTGGATCAGTGGGTGTGTCAGTGTTGGAGGTGTCAGGGGTTGGAGGTGTTGTGGGGTCAGTGCAGTGTAGTCTCTGTGCTCCAGTGATGTGTAGCTCCTCTCTTAGCTCCTCCAGCTGGCTCTGCAGGCTCCTTAGCTGGCTGTGCTGGGGTGTCCTGGTCAGCTCCTCCCTCGCTCTGCACAGCTCAGTCCTCAGGGTTTGACTCTGCTCCTCCAGGTCTCTCACTGCTGCTCTCAGCTCATGGATCTCAGCCTTGTGCTGCATCTTTAGTCTGTGCATCTCATCCCGGAGCTGCGCAAACTCCAGCTCCAGCACTGATAGGCATTCCTTTAGTGTTTTAATGTTGCTGGAGAGTTTTGGGTAGACAGGAGGGCAGTCTGTGGGAGATTGGGCACTGTCTGGCTCCGTGTGGCTGGGGGCAGACTGCAGGGTGGCCGGCTCTGGCACTTGTTTCTCTACCTCAGTCTGCTGCTTTGAGGTGTGGAAGCCGAGAGATAATTGGTCCAGGCTGCTCTCGCTGCCCTGCACCATGATGGTCCCATTGTGGTATACATTAAAAGTGAGCATCACACTGTCTGTGTCTTTCTCTACCAGCACTGAGATCTGCCTGCCTCTGCTAATGCCCCTCTTGTTGTTATTGGGGTATGTCTGGCACAGGGTTTTGTGAAAGGCGGTGTAGAACAGTAGATTGTTCTTGACCCTGTTTTCTCCTTTACCGGTGTAGTCTAGGATGAGGGTCTCAGGAGATGCTCTCATCACAGCTTGTTTGTAGTCCTTCTTAGCCTGTGTAGAGCGAATGTCTTCAGGGTATCGGATTTCAAAAGGCAGCTCTGCAGTCAGACTGCTGTTCGATAGATTTGTATCAGTCTCAGTGGCAGTTGGGCTCTCTCCTACTGTCACTCTATTCAAAGTGAGCTCTGCATTTTCATTAGCTGAGTCAACTACTGAGAATGCTTATTTATTTTATTTATATATATTGTTTTGTTTAATAATTTGTGTCTATAGGTGAAAGGTCTTACCTCCAATTCTTGTCTTCAGCTTTTCTTTTCTGACTTTTCTTCCTGAACTGTCTCTCTGCTTTCTACTTTTTGTGTTTTTATTAAAATTATTATTTTTTGAATACTTTTTCTTCTGAATTTCTATTCCATGTCTTCTGTGTATGTTTATAGTGCTATATATTCATTTGTAAATGACAAATTAAATCTGCTTATGTATAAAAACAAATGTTTTTTAGGAGCTCATATTCCTCTCTCTCTCTCTCTCTCTCTCTCTCTTCTCTCTCTCCCTCTCAATTCAATTCATTTGTATTGTCAAAGCAATTGGACATACATACATATACATATATATATATATATATATATATATATATATATATATATATATATATATATATACACACATACATACATACATATATACATATACACGGAAAATGAATAATAGAATTATGAATCACGTAATCAAGTACAGAAAAAGAAAATGTAATAAAATGTGATCTTTAATACATACAAATAAAGAAAATAGGTTTACTATTTCCAGATTCCTTTTTTGAAATACAACGACATGCATTACAAACGAGTATTTACATTATATTTACAGTCGGTGCTCGTGTGTCACTGTGTCCCTCAGGCTGTGGTAGGCGCTGACATATTGGGCAGCCAGGGTGGCTGTGTGTCCCTACCCCAGGAGGACTGAGCGTTTTTCTTTTTTCTCAGTTTTGTCACAGGTTGGGTGGGCATCCATTATGTTGTTACAGAATGTGTCCCTTATTTTGGGCTAAAGTTTTCCGTGGAGGGGAACGTGAATCAGTTTGTACCATTTTTGGGAGGATCTGCCTTGTTGGGGCGGAGCTGTGATCCAGGTGAACAGCAGATCGGGCATAGGTGGGCATGTGGGCAGAGGAGTAGGAAGGCCGGTCAAGCAAATAAGCTTGCTAAGGTACGCAGAAGCAGCAAGCAGCCCCCCCATCCAGCCAGCCAGCCAGTCTGGCTGGCAGTGACTGGGTGGTTGACAGACGGCAAGCAATGGAATGTACGTGCTCTGTGATGTCATAGAAGTCAGCTGAGAGAGGCTCGTGATGTCATCGCTGAGCTGGCTGGCTGGCTGGCTCTGTGTGTGTGTGTGTGTGTGTGTCTGTGTCTGTCTGTTTTTCTGTTTGTCAGTCTGTCTGTTTGTCTCTCTCTCTCTCTCCCTCTCAATTCTATTCATTTGTATTGTCAAAGCAATTGGACATACATACATTCATACATATATATATATATATATATATATATATATATATATATATATATATACATACATACATACATGCTAGAAAGTCATTACTATGTTATCTTAAAGGCTAACTAAGCAGAACATATATCATTATAGAACAGAGTTCATAGGTCTACACATGGTATTAGGGAACAGGCACGTAGGTCATTCTGTTTGACATTGTCTCCAAGGTTCTCATTGTAAATAACAAAGAGAAATCAAACTACCTTATGGCCTCCTGACCTTCTAGCTTGACCTTATCTTTCTTAAGTATACAAGAAAGAAAAACAGTTGTGAGAAAAGAAATTCTAACTTTCCTTCCACACATACATACATACATACATACATACATACATACATACAAACCAGAGGCATGCAAAAAAATATAAAGAGGAAGAAAATGTTGTATAGCACATACAAAAGGGATGGTGATGAAACAAAATACATAGAATATGTTGAGCTGCAAAGAGATCTTAAGAAAGGGATCAGGAAAGCAAAGAGGGAAATAGAAAGAAACATAGCTCTTGGAGCTACAACCAATGCAATGAGCTTTTTTCAAAATTACAACAGCAAGCGGTCAATTAAGGAGGAGGTGAAACAGATAAAGAGCAAAAATGGAGGTATCTTGGAAAACGAACAAGATGTGTCAAATATTCTAAATGAGTATTTCACAGAGGTTTTTAGAAAAGAAGAAACAGATGACATGCCACAGGTTGACAATCAATCCAGTCAAACCCTAAGAGAGATCAGGATAAATGAGGAGGAGGTACTAAAGGGACTAGCAGAATTAAAATCAAACAAATCACCTGGGCCAGATGGGATATTTCCAACAGTACTTAAAGAAATGAGGGAAATTATGTATAGGCTGCTAACTCGATTATTCCAAATGACACTTAGAACAGGGGATGTTCCCACTGACTGGAAGACAGCAAATTTCATACCAATCCACAAGAAAGGGGACAAAACTGAGCCAGGAAATTACAGACCAATCAGTCTCACCTGCATCACCTGTAAAATGTTGGAAAAAATGATTAGACAGAAAATAAGAGGAGCATCTCAATGAAAACCATATTCTTGGAGATAGTCAACTTGGGTTTAGACGAGGCAGATCATGTCTTACTTACATAATAAATTTTTTTGAACATGCAACTGCAGCTGTAGATCACGTGAAAGCATATGATATGATATACTTAGATTTCCAAAAAGCTTTTGATAAGGTTCCACACCAAAGACTGATCCTCAAATTGGAAGCTGTCGGCATTCAGGGTAATGTAAGTAGATGGATTATGAACTGGTTGATGTATAGGAAACAGATTAGAGGAGTCACTTCTAACTGGAGTGAGGTTGTTAGTGGAGTTCCACAGGGATCAGTACTAGGGCCTTTGCTTTTTCTAATCTATATTAATGATCTGGACTCTGGGATACTTAGCGACCTTGTCAAATTTGCAGATGATACTAAAATAGGTGGCTCAGCAGATACAATCTTGGCAGCACATGCTATTCAGAGGAACTTAGATAAATTCAGTTGTGGGCTGACACCTCGCAAATGAAATTCAATGTGGACAAGTGCAAGGTAATACATGCAGGAAACAAAAATGTCCACTATAATTACACTATGGGAGGTACAGATCTAGATGAAGTAATGCATGAGAAAGACCTAGGAATCTATGTGGATTCACTTTCTCCATCCAAACAATGTGGGGAAGCAATACAAAAGGCATACAGAATGCTAGGGTATATCGTCAAAAGTGTAGAATTTAAAACAAGGGAAGTAATGTTAAGACTGTACAATGCGCTAGTTAAACCTCATCTGGAATACTGTGTACAGTTCTGGGCACCACACTTCAAGAAGGATATTGCTGCTTTAGAGGCAGTTCAGAGGAGAGCAACCAGACTTATTCCAGGTCTGAAGGGAAAGTCCTACTCGGAGAGACTGAGGGAACTGAACCTTTTCACCCTGGAACAGAGGAGATTACGTGGGGACTTGATCCAAGTCTTCAAAATCATGAAAGGTTCCTCAAACCAGAGGAGCTTTTCCAGATCAGCAGGGACACACACACCAGGGGACACAAATGGAAATTGGGCTTCAAGGCATTCAAGATGGAAAGTGGTAGAAGCTGAAAGTTTGGGAACATTTAAAAATAGACTGGATAGGATCCATGGATCACTTAGATATTAATGGACACCAAACGAGCATGATGGGTCGAATGGCCTCCTCTCGTTTGTAAACTTTCTTATGTTCTTATGTTCTTATGTTCTTATGAATGTTCCCTAAGCATGTTTCAAATGTTCCCTAATTTATGTTTCAAATGTGCCTTAGCACCTCTCTCTCTCTGTCTCTCTCTCTCTCTCTCTCTCTCTCTCTCTCTCTGTCTCAATTCAGTGCATTTGTATTGTCAAAGCAATTGGACATGCATACATACATACATACATATATATGGAAAATAAACAATATGTGTACATCTCTGCATTAATGGTGCCCTAACAGATGTGCAAGTTACATGACAGACAGACAGACAAACACTCACACACACTTTCACACACACACACACACACACACACTTTCACAGACAGACAGACAGACAGACAGACAGACACACACACACACTATCACAGACAGACACACACACTTACAGACACACACACAGACACACTTTCACACACACACAGGGGAATAGGCACCCCACCCTGACACGTATAGAAGACTGGATAGGGAGATATAAATAGCAACGGGGAGACTCTTGTACTTGGTGTGGCTCTATCCATATAGTGGGGCCAGCAGCCACTTAGCAGGTGTAGCAATAGAAGCTCAGCCTGGGGAGACTGGATTTAGCATTTCCTCTCCATTTTGATAAGTATCCTTAATCATTTCTGCAAAATACTTCTATGATACCTATGTATGTTTTTTACTTGTACTATATTATACTATCAAGTATCAGTGTACACATACAATGTGACCTGTTACATTAATACAGAGGCCATGGAAGGCCAGATCAGTAATAGCCACTGTCCCCTGATATTACACTTTTTTACAATCACTTTGGCACTCATTTCAGAACCTTGATGTCATTTTTCAAAACTCTAGACACAAAACTCACACCCAATGATCAAAATGCACATTTTTCAATTGCTTGGATACAATACACATCAACCTCAGATCATTTGTTCATTGAACTAAAATGACACAACTTAACATCAAAGAATTACCATTTCAAAATGCAATTCACACATTACATCTGAGATCACTGTCTATTCATTTCATTACAAAGATCTAACTATCAATTGATACAGCTGCTCAAAATGATAAGTGACTGTTGCATTACTCTTAATTCATAGTTTTATGGAAACTGACGAAGAGTATTCCATGTTTCGATAATGAAAGTTTCAGGATAATGAGATCCATTGACACCAATAACCGAGGAGCATGAACCAGTTGGACTACATTATCTATGGATGTAATATTTCATCATCATTCATCATCATGTAGCACTTTTCCACACCATGTTTTCAGTGTGGAAGGAAAGTTGGAAATTCTTTCTCTAATACCTGTTTTTCTTTCTTGTATACTTAAGAAAGATAAGGTCAAGCTAGAAGGTCAGGCCAGAAGGTAGTTTGATTTCTGTTTTTTATTTACGATGAGAATCTTGGAGACAATGTCAAACAGTATGATTGAAGTGCCTGCTCCCTAATCCATGTGTTGATCTATGAACTCTGTCCTATAATGATATAAATTCTGCTTAGCTAACTTTTAAGATAACATAGTAATGACTTTCTGATTATAACCAGCTCTTTGATTTTTGTGTATAAAAGCTCTGACTGTTAAAATGAAGGCAGAGTGACTTTGGGATCTTCTTGAGTCACTGTTCCTCTCCACGCTGCGTGTATTAAAGGCATTGCAACTAACGCTCCAACCTGGTTGAAGATGATTGTTCTTCCACATCAGATTTGACATTACTGTATGTATGCAGGCCCTTGTAATTGCTTTTCCAATACTGCCAACTGGTTATTGATGATTGATTTCACATTGTGGTACGAGTATCGAGTGAAATGAGTGCTATCCACCCCAGCAACACAGTGATAACATGGAGCCGGCAGGTCATCCAGGTCACAATAGAGGTAAAGCAGTGGGAGGAGGAAGACGTGGTGGTCAAAGGAATGGAAGGGGACATGCACCCCTTCTGAGAGGTGGTCATGGGCCTCGTCATAGAGGAGGGCTTAGGGCTCACCAGAGAGGCAGCCATGGGCCTCATTTGAGAGGTGTTGGGGGAACGTGGTAGAGGACAAGGCCACGGACCAGACAGCGGCAGCAACAGCAAATAGTGTCCAGTGAAATCCGAGAAATAGTTGTAGAGCATGTTGTAAATCATGGCATGACCATGACTGAGGCAGCTACAATGATTCAATCAAACCTCAGAATCAACTCAGGATCAACTGTGGCCTCAATCATCAGAAATTTCCGTACTGAGAAGCGGCAAGTCTTCAGCATGCACAAAACATTAGGCTACTCTCAATTGTCAAATGACTGTATACTGCATACCAATGTGTAGCACAGAGTATAGTGTGCCTTTTGAAAGAAATGCAGACAGAGTGAAGCAGCTGATGACTGAATATGTTCAGGTATGTTCAGTTTCAAGATGCCTCTTGTGAAAAATGGTTGTGAGAACCTGAACCTGAACACAGGGCTGATGGAAATTTAGAAGTACGGTAATCAATCCTTTGTTTTGCTTTTTACACTAAGCCAGGTGAGGAACACTGCAGTTGACATTTTACTGTAGTTTTGTTCTTTTTTGTAGCTAATTATTGTTGCATGGATTCAAAGAAACCTATGGTGTGATTTGATTGTATTGTATTGTATTGTATTTCAGATTTTGTTCAATGATTCCACTGTGTCTGTAGTATTCTCTCTACTAGTCCTTTTACAGTGATGTATTTATGTGTAGTACCATAATGAAACATGTATCACATATTTTGTACTACAATATTTAATGATTGTACGAACAACTACACAGTGAAACTATCGGTATCTTCTGTTTTACTATGTTACTATGGTATTTCATGATAAATGAGTTATTTGAACCAACAAGTCTGCAAGTGCAAGGTTTCTTTAAAGATATGAATGCACAATGCAATGTCTTGAACATTGGACAGCCTGTGTTACAAGTGATGACCGTTTTGAGTTTTGTGTCTAGAGTTTTGAAAAATGACATCAAGGTTCTGAAATTAGTGACAAAGTGATTGTAAAAAACTGTATATTCATCCTATTTAATGTGCTCTTTTAAAATGTACTTTTCTTTTTTATGTTGCCATTTCTGTTCTACCAATGTTTCAGTTGTTAGCCAAAGATTGACAGAGTACATCTCATACACACAGGCCAGACAGCAAGGATTTCTTTTTGAAATTCAATTAAAAATGCTGCATGAACTCATCAATACGATTAGAGCTCCTGAAAGCAATATAACTAACTCACTCTACAGCATCTCATTAGCAGTGAAAAGAAACCAAGAAAGTTGGGACAGTCGACTGTTTACCACTATGTAACATCACCTTTTCTTTTAATAACACTTATTAAGCACTTGGGCACTGAAGACACCACTTGGTTAAGTTTAGCAAGCGGGATTTTCCCCCATTCATCCATTATGCATTTCCTCAGCTGCGCAACTGCACAGGGCCTTCGTTGTCTTAATTTGCACTAGTGCGCCACACATTCTCAATTTGGAGACAGGTCAGGACTGCAGGCAGGCCATGCTAGCACCCGCACTCTCTGCCTATGCAACCATGCGCTTGAAATCTGGGCAGAATGTGGTTTGGCGTTATCCTGTATGTATGTGTGTGTGTGTGTGTGTCTGTCTCTGTGTGAAAGTTAGTGTGTGTGTCTGTACGTGTGTGTGCCTGTCTCTGTGTGAAAGTGAGTGTGTGTGTGTGTATGTCTCTCTGTGAAAGTGTGTGTGTGTGGGGGTGTGACAGTGTGTGTGAGTGTCTGTCTGTCTGTCTGTCTGTTTGTCTGTCATATAACTCGCACATCTGTGAGGGCACCATTTTTGCAGAAGAGATGTACACATTTTGGAGCAACATATGCTGCCATCCAGACCTCATCTTTTCCAGTGACGTCCCTGCATTTTCAAAAAGATCACATTTTATTACATTTTGTTTATCTGTACTTTATTACATCTTATTGTGATTTATACTTGTAATGTTTCTTTTCCATATATATGTATGTACAGTGGGGGAAAAAAGTATTTGATCCCCTGCTGATTTTGTACGTTTGCCCACTGACAAAGAAATGATCAGTCTATAATTTTAATGGTAGGTGTATTTTAACAGTGAGAGACAGAATAACAGCCAAAAAATCCAGAAAAATGCATTTCAAAAAAGTTATAAATTGATTTGCATGTTAATGAAGGAAATAAGTATTTGACCCATTTTCAATGCCCTGGCTTAGGGAAGGAGGTTCTCACCCATGATTTGACGGTACATGGCCCCGTCCATCGTCCCTTTGATGCGGTGCAGTTGTCCTGTCCCCTTAGCAGACTTTATACTCGAGTGGTCTATGCGATTACACCCTGTTGGTGTTATTAAGAACGCCAAGTACCAGAATGCAGAGCGGGACTGTTTTTTGTGCCGTGACTTGTCGGGGGAAAAACGCGCAGAAAAAACGGATGAGAAGGTGAAGGTAGTATGGCGGTGATGCACGCGTTGGTGAAGTGGGAAAGCGGGGTCGACAAAGACTCTTACAGCGTGATTCCCACTGCTTGCTTTCGCAATTTTGATTTATTCAGCATTGCTGATGATGACGAAGAGACGACTCGAAACTTCAGAGCAGAGTGGAGAGACATGAACAAACCTCCAAAAGGTGGATGGCCTGTCCATGAAGCGCAGATCATTATGACTGGTAAAAATGTTTATTTAAAAAAAAAAAACATTAAAGTCTTTACATGCTATTTGATATATACAATCACAGTATATTTGAAATGAATGTTTAAGTTATTAATGTGTTGTACTTCTAACATACTCTTATAACATGGTAGGTGGTGGTGAGGGCACTAAAAACTCGTCATACTTGACTGGCATTTGTAAGAACGATTTATTGTGTGTTGTGCTTTACAATAAAATCCCCCAAATCACAAAATAAATTAAACCAGATATAATTTAACTTCAGTTTTGATTCAGTGTTGGCTGTTCATCTTAATTTGTATGGTCAAAGCACAGTATTTTTATGACAAATAAATATAATCCCCAAATATCTGTGGACATAATGCAGGGTTTTATTTATTTTATTTTTATTTTAGGAAAAGAAGGTGAACTAAGAAGAAAACTTAATGACCTAACAAAAATGCCCTCTCCTAAAATGAAGAGAGTACCTAAAACAAACAAAAAACTTCAAATTTCAGATGATAGTGACCTTGATGAACCACAGTTACCGGTGAGATAATTACTGCAAATATTAAATAAATGTATTGCAGGATTGTTTTTTTTTAATCATTTTCATATATATATATATATATATATATATATATATATATATATATATATATATCATTTTAAACTCTTTTTCTCTCTGAATACAGCACAAAATAAGAAAGAAAACCGATGGAGCTTCAAGAATTAGATCCCATCACATTCTACAGACATTTAAAGAGTCCAGTGAAGTTGAGCTACAGCAAAAAGTTAAGCAGCTCGAAAAGGAAAACACAAGACTTAAAAATGAAAACCAATGTCTTCGAAACCGTATGGTTGATGGTAAGTTTTTTTATTTATAGCAAATAATTCCTTACCTTGATAAATGTTATTCTTAAGTAATTTAGATTCCAGAGTAATGTATTATAGTTGATCATACTGAAGTAATCTAGAACCACAATACAGACTCGTAATGTGCACTGTCTAATAGTTTAATAATACTGATTATTAAATAAAGTTTTTCAACATAACTTCATAATCCTACATTAATGACTATATGCATTACATTAGACCTGGTAATTGTTGTATTTTATCTTTTTTATTTTTTTCGTAGCTAATGTTAATGACCCACAAAAAGGTCAGTTTGCCAATAACATAGAGCAAGTCTCTCAAGTATAATTGCAGGCATTGATGGTTTTGTTTTCACTTTGTATTAAATATATTACTAGAAATGATTATCAATCAATTTTGGACAATCTGAAAAAAATTGTAACAAAAGCCACATTTATCAGCAATGAAGACAAAAGTGTGTCACCATCAAGTGGTTCTGACAGCCCCACAGCAAATTGTTCTGAATCTGACAAAGAATCACCAAAACAGGTGTAACACTCTTGGTCTACAATATTACAAAGACAAGGTAAAAATATATATATTGAAAACAAATATTGGTTGTAAACAATCTAATGATGCTACATTATCAGGTATATTCATAGTTATAGTTGATAATAAGAATGTAATTGAATTATGGGTGTCACAGATTCACTGACTTTATTATGTCTGTAAATTAATAAACTTAGAATTGAGACATACTGTGGTCTTTAATAACACATTTCTGTAACAAAATCACAGCCTCACTGATAATGTCTGAGTATTCCACTTAACATAATATAAGAATAGTTTGGGGATAAACTTGTTTTTTATTTACCATTGTCTTTTAGGTGGAAATATTCCCAGGCACTGGAGTTTACATTGACAAACTGTCCTGGATCCTTGCAGAGAGGTGCAGCACGAATACGTCATATGCAAGAACCCTGACGGTTGCTGTCTTTGACTTTCCAACATTACTAAAGAGCAATCTTCGTGGTGGTGGCAGAAAGAGAGATCCAACTTCGGAGACATTAAGATCCTCATTGATGTTATTGAGGATCATATACAGCTGCCTTCGGAAGGACACGACGTGTTTCAGTTGCGGGGCTTTGCAGCCCAGCGGGACCCTCTTAATGCCGGACATCAGCTGCCCGAGCCGGTGCGGATGAACAGAGGGACGTTAGACAGCGTTACCTTCCGGGCAGGAGCAGCGAGCGGCAACACCGGGGTGAAAGTGTCGTCTAACACTGTGCCATTAGCCACTAGCTGATTGAGCAGATCAGTGGTTTTTAAGAAGATAACAATGGCAGCAGACTTGATATTTTCACACCCTGCTACCTCCCCAACCGCTAACACACACTGCTCTAGGGGGCAGAACTGCACCGGAGCGATCTTGACTCCATGGCGTCGGGTCAGTTTTTCTTATCAAAGACGCATTCAGGGGGTCCGACCCCCCGACCCGGGAAGAACTACCGGTACTCCCCCCTCCCCTCCCCTGTTCCCCCACAATAAGAAAAGCACTGAAAACAGAAGACAAAATAAACAAACTGAAAAAAGTAAAGCAACAAAAAAACGCAGCCAAAGGACAGAGCTCTCAGCAGCACTCCCGCTCACTGCAGACCCCTCCCACACACTCCCAGCTGAGAGAGAGAGAGAGAGAGAGTGTTAGTGTCTGTCTGTCTCTCTCTCTCTGTAGATGCATCATAGGGAACATATGTAACAATCTCTCTTTTTGTTTACCAAAAATGAGAATTAATGTATTTCAAGTGGGTGTTGCCTTGGTTGGAAACGTTTTAAGATTATTTATGAAGTGTAAAGTGGATTTGTCTCAGTTCTCTGTAGTTTTCAATGTATGTGCCATTCAGTAGCGTTCATGTTACAGATATGCCCTATGCAGTGGTAGGGTCAATAAAATGTCAGTAAAACTTTATTTTAGCAATTATGGAGGGGAAGAACTGCAAATAGAGGGTCCCCACTAATTATCTAACTTACCAACAACGTTTAAAATTAGGTCTTGCGAAGCTGCCAAATAATGCTGTATAATCGTATGTGTCTTCATACAACGGCTGCTATAGTCTGATAGCTTTGATTATATATATATATATATATATTTTCTTGTGAACCACAAATGCTATTTGCTTGATTTTTACAGAGTATGTTATAAATACCATTCTTATGAAGCCTGACAAATTGTATGCTGTAATTATGAATATTTTCAAATCATTTGTTTGTTTTTCCTAACATGTTACAAATGTTCCCTATGTGAAAGATGCATTATATCTTAATAATGTCTAAACAATTAAAGATATACAGATTATTATTTTTGGTAAAGTTATAATACATTGCTATTAACTATGTGTGTCAGTAAAAGTTTAAATTTCCTAAAGGATTTTTATTGATCTTGCAAAATAAGTGTTTAGGGAACATTTGTAACATAGAGGTGGGTTAGCCACCGAGTAAGGGCAGCGGCTCCGGCTCCAGCACCATCACCATGTCGCTGGAAAAGCACTAAGTGAGCTCACAGTGAGCTCAGTGTAATGTCTGCTCTGGTGAGCTCACAGTGTGACCTAGTCGTGAGTTCACGTCTTCACTGGGTAGTCCTTGACAACTTAATTGACTCAAATCTTGGGCTTAATTGGTCAAAATGACCATTGGTTGAAGGTACTCAGGGACTGATGTGTAGAGAGACTTATTAAACCTGCAGGATTGTGGTTTTCCCAGATCAGAATTAACCAGATCACCACAAAGGAACATGGTAGGTGCTATTGCAACACACATTACACAAATACATTGAAATCCAAGTTTGCAGTGGTCCTTGGGCCATTGTGTGGTGATCCAGATCACTTCAGCAGGAATTTTGCAGCGGTCTGGACTACCTCTCTCTCTCTCTCTCTCTCAATTCAGTGCATTTGTATTGTCAAAGCAATTGGACATGCATACATACATACATACGTCTGATGAGTCTCGATTTCAGAGTCAGAATTTGGTGTATACAGAATGAGAACATGGATCCATCATGCCTTGTTACCACTGTGCAGGCTGGTGGTGGTGGTGTAATGGTGTGGGGGATGTTTTCTTGGCACACTTTAGGCCCCTTAGTGCCAATCGGGCATCGTTTAAATGCCACGGCCCATTGTTTCTGACCATGTCCATCCCTTTATGACCACCATGTACCCGTCCTCTGATGGCTACTTCCAGCAGGATAATGCACCATGTCACAAAGGTCGAATCATTTCAAATTGGTTTCTTGAACATGACAATGAGTTCACTGTACTAAACTGGCAACCACAGTCACCAGATCTCAACCCAATAGAGCATCTTTGGGATGTGGTGTGTAGCGTTATGTTGGGTGTATTTGGATAAGAGTATTTGGGCTCTGAGCTGAAGCACGGATCTAAAGAAGACCTCTCCCCCCCAAAGTTATCAGATTTCCTTAGCTCATCAGCTTGGAACTGGTTTGCATCAAAGTGACAGTTTTGGGGAGGATGGCACCGAGAAGAGGCCAAATAGTTTGTTATTCTGCTATGAGATGTCTGGAGAAAGGGGCCTGTTGGTGATAAAAACTCTTTGAAGTGGATGAGAGCTGAAATCCCGACATAGAGCTACGAACCCAGGCCAACCGGCATTTCCAAAAGATGGCATGGATTGACATCAGTCATAAATCAAGCCCCCCTCCAATAGGACACTGGGGGCTGAAACCGAAATCCAATCTCAAGAACTCAGGAACCAATCACCTATTGATCTGACAGACTATAAAGGACAAACACGGCCTTTCTTTCTCTCTCTCTCTCACCTGAACCAGTAACTCGCTGCCACAGCATAACCTGTAGCTCTGTTGCCAGAACCGGAACCAGAAACCAACCAAGTCTTTGCCGGCAACAGAAGAGTTAAACTGGGAGAAGGAGATTGAGCCGTACGAAGAATTCTTTTAAAGGACTTTATTAAATAAAGAACTTTACAGACTGCACTGCCCGCCTGTGCCCACCTGATCAGTGGAGTTTTACAGCTGGACAATTGACTAAGTCGACTGAATACGAAAGTGTCAGTCATTTAAATAGCTATTTGAGTCTTAAGAAACTTGACCCTTGGAACAAACAGGGCCCTGCTTTCCTCAAAGACTTCATCTTCAAGTAACTACGGTGGAACCCCAGCTTACAAAGAAGATTTTGTGCACAACCTTGGAGCCTTCAAACCAGTGGAAAATCTGTTTGGAAACGACTCTACTTTCGCGAAACCCCAACTTCCAGGTGCATCGACTGAGTGGAAGTTCTTGGACAATGCCGAACCGGACTGCCTTTGTTCCAACCACACGGAACTCGTGCCGTGTGCTGTTATCTGAGCCGGAAGCCAGAGAGGCCTATCTGCGACGAAGTTCACATAAGTTTAACAGTTTGGAGTTCATGATTCATGACATTTGAGAAATCAATTAGAAATGTTAATCTGTGATTCATAACTCTAGAATGTGTAATATCATTTAGTTTTCTTAAATATAAATGTGTGTTGCATTAAACTGTTTTGTTGATAATTTTAGAAATAAAATCTGTCAACGCCGAGAAATATCTTCTCATTCCTGTTTTACTGTTTATTCTGAAATTGACACAAGTTAATAGACATTAGATTAGTGGTGGCCCTGCCTATCCTTAATCATTGAATAATAATCAGTTAAGGGAAATTGTGGTAACAAGTAATGATAGGATCTTTCTTGGCACCTAAACGTAAATGAGACTGATATATATATATATATATATATATATATATATATATATATATATATATATATATATATAATGAGAAGTTACCTGACATAAATACTAACCTGCGTAGTTATTTAATGTGTGACTAATAATACTAACGAGAGACTCACCTTCGTCTTACTAACCGGTATTGTAGTCAATGTGTTTATAACCTTTTTTGTTTAACGATTTGTGTGTTATCATATGCGATCCCATGGTCTTTGATTTGGTCACGGAAGTGATTTGTCTTTGATTTGTTGATCTAGAGTTGAATTTTAATTAGTTTTTCCCTTTTGTATAATTAGTGTAGTGCTACATTTAGTCTTTGTTTTGAATAAATTTGACAATTTATATCTTTGGAAATGGTGTCTGCGTCAAATTATTACAGAAATTGAGTTCTACAAGATTCCAGGATTCGTGATAAGGTGATACTATAAATACACTTCTATAATTGAAATTTATAAGTGTACCTTACGCTACATAATTGGTGCCCCGTGAGAGGAATCTTAGACTGAAAAGAACTAAGTTCTGTAATAGTTATTGGAGAGCTTTGTCCAGAAATCCAGATTCCAAAGGTTAGTAACAAGAAAACTTTTGTAGGCACGATACACTGTTTGTACTCTAGGGGACGCTCTAGAATTGCCCACGTGGTATGTGTATTTTTCTTTTTTTTTTTTTTTTTGCTGGAAGTTCTGTCAATACCCTCCAGCCTTTAAGAGACATCATGCAGCCAGGCCTCTTGGCTTGCGGCCACACCGTTCTGAACGCGCCCGATTTCATCAGATCTCGGAAGCTAAATGGAGCAGCGCCTGATCAGTACTTGGATGGGAGACCTCCTGGAAATACCAGGTACTGCAAGCTTTTTACGTCTCCTGGGTAACTTCATCGTAGATCTTAATACTCTCTTTCTGTCTGGAGGAGATATAATTGATGAAATGTACACGTACCCGGCTACTTTCAACACCCTTTGCTGCACTGATATTTTTTCCTCCATTTTTCTTTTTCTTTTTTCTTTTTTCTGGAAGTTCCGTCAATATCCGCCAGCCTTTAAGAGACATCATGCAACCAGGCCTCTCGGCTTGCGGACACACAGTCCTGAACGCGCCCGATCTCGTCAGATCTCGGAAACTAAACGGGGCAGGACCTGGTCAGTACTTGGATGGGAGATCTCCAGGAAATACCAGGTGCTGCCAGCTTTTTACGTCTCCTGGGGAACTTCATCGTAGCTCTTAATACTCTCTTTCTGTCTGGAGAAGATATAATTGAAGAATTGTACACGTACCCGGCTACTTTCAACACCCTTTGCTGCACTGGTATTTTTCCCTCTATTTTTCTTTTTTTTTTTGCTGGAAGTTCCGTCAATACCCGCCAGCCTTTAAGAGACATCATGCAGCCAGGCATCTTGGCTTGCGGCCACACCATCCTGAACGCGACCGATCTCGTCAGATCTCGGAAGCTAAACGGGGCAGGACCTGGTCAGTACTTGAATGTGAGACCTCCTGGAAATACCTGGTGCTGCAAGCTTTTACGTCTCCTGGGTAACTTCATCGTAGCTCTTAATACTCTCTTTCTGTCTGAAGGAGATATAATTGAAGTATTATTCACATACCCGGCTTCTTTCAACACCCTTTGCTGCACTGGTATTTTTCCCTTCATTTTTCTTTTTTTTTTTTTGTTGGAAGTTCCATCAATACCCGCCAGCCTTTAAGAGATATCATGCAGCCAGCCCTCTTGGCTTGCGTCCACACCGTCCTGAACGCGCCCGATCTCGACAGATCTCGGAAGCTAAACGGGGCAGGGCCTGGTCAGTACTTTGATGGGTGATCTCCTGGAAATACCAGGTGCTGCCAGCTTTTTACGTCTCCTGGGAAACTTCATCGTAGCTCTTAATACTCTCTTTCTGTCTGGAGAAGATATAATTGAAGAATTGTACACGTACCCGGCTACTTTCAACACCCTTTGCTGCACTGGTATTTTTCCCTCTATTTTTCTTTTTTTTTTTGCTGGAAGTTCCGTCAATACCCGCCAGCCTTTAAGAGACATCATGCAGCCAGGCCTCTTTGCTTGCGGCCACACTGTCCTGAACGCGCCCAATCTTGTGAGATCTTGGAAGCAAATCGTGGCAGGGCCTGGTCAGTATTTGGATGGGTGACCTCCTGGAAATACCAGGTACTGCAAACTTTTTACGTCTCCTGGGTTACTTCATCGTAGTTCTTAATTCTCTCTTTCTGTCAGGAGGAGATATAATTGAAGAATTGTACACGTACCCGGCTACTGTCAACACCCTTTGCTGCACTGATATTTTTCCCTCCATTTTTCATTTTTTTTTTTTTTTTGCTGGAAGTTACGTCAATACCCGCCAGCCATTAAGAGACATCATGCAGCCTGGCCTCTTGGCTTGCGGCCTCACCGTCCTGAACACGCCCGATCTCATCAGATCTCGGAAGCTAAACGGGGCAGGGCCTGATCAGTACTTGCATGGGAGACCTCCTGGAAATACCAGGTACTGCAAGCTTTTTACGTCTCCTGGGTAACTTCATTGTAGCTCTTAATTCTCTCTTTCTGTCTGGAGGAGATATAATTGAAGAATTGTACACGTACCCGGCTTCTTTCAACACCCTTTGCTGCACTGATATTTTTCCATCCATTTTTCTTTTTTTTTTTTTTTTTTTTGCTGGAAGTTCCGTCAATACCCGCCAGCCTTTAAGAGACATCATGCAGCCAGGCGTCTCGGCTTGCGGCCTCACCGTCCTGAACGCTACCGATCTTGTCAGATCTCGGAAGCTAAACGGGGCAGGGCCTGGTCAGTACTTGGATGGGTGACCTCCTGGAAATACCAGGTGCTGCAAGCTTTTTATGTCTCCTGGGTAACTTCATTGTAGCTCTTAATTCTCTCTTTCTGTCTGGAGGAGATATAATTGAAGAAATGTACACGTACCCGGCTACTTTCAACACCCTTTGCTGAACTGATATTTTTCCCTCCATTTTTCTTTTTTTATTTGCTGGAAGTTCCGTCAACACCCGTCTGCCTTAAAGAGACATCATGCAGCCAGGCCTCTCGGCTTGCGGCTACACCGTCCTGGACGCACCCCGTCTCGTCAGATCTCGGAACTTAAACGGGTCAGGGCCTGGTCAGTACTTGGATGGGAGACCTCCTGGAAATACCAGGTGCTGCAAGCTTTTTACGTCACTTGGGTAACTTCATCGTAGCTCTTAATACTCTCTTTCTGTCTGGAGGAGATATAATTGAAGAATTTTACACGTACCCCGCTACTTACAACACCCTTTGCTGCACTGATATTGTTCCCTCCATTTTTTTTTTTTTTTTTTTTTTTTTTGCTGGAAGTTCCGTCAATACCCACCAGCCTTTAAGCGACATCATGCAGCCAGGCCTCTCTGCTTTTGGCCACACCATCCTGAACGCGCCCGATCTCGTCAGATCTCGGAAGCTAAACGGGGCAGGCGACCGATTGTCATTTCTCACTACTTCTTTCTTAGCAGACGCCCTCTTCCTGTGCGACTTGCCAAGGCACAAGAGATTTTTATAATGGTGCAATTCAGAATCAAATTACCCACCAAGGCTTAGTACCAATGACGTGTTCAAGACGTTACACAGGTGCAGTGGAGAAATCTACAGGTCACGCACGTCCTGCAGCCCACATTGTGAGCTAATCATTGCAGACCAGGTATGGAGTCATCGTTAATGGCTCAGGGGAGGGGGGCTGTAAGGGAACATCAAGATACGATACGATACGATACGATACACCTCACCTCACCAGCGCAGCCCCGGCCGCTCCGCCTGGCGGCTGGCAGGGGGGAAGCATCTCTGCCCACTACTTTGGCGTATCGGGGATTGTAGTGGATTTCTGCTCCGTTTTCCAATGACACTTGGGATTACGGTTGATTGATTACCTCTCCGGATTTGCACATTCCCCCAGCATGCCTCTGCCCGGCATGGGGATGGGGTGAAGTGTCCCTGTCTGCCATGGTGGTACGGACGTTTGGTGAAAGAGAGGCGCTAGAGTCTCTCCAGGGAAGGCCCCCGGCCTCACCGCCAACGAGCAGGGAGTGGGACAGGCTTCCCGGCCCCAAACAGCGAGTCGCCTCGCTCCCCCGGCCCACCTGGGTACAAAGGCGGGTGCTCTCTAACCCAGCCCTTGTGTTCGCGACGGCAATACGTATAATAAAACTGGAACGATACAGAGAAGATTTGCATGGCCCCTGTGCAAGGATGACACGCAAATTCGTGAAGCGTTCCATATCTTGGTCAGTTTCTCGGTAGCGCGCCGGTTCCCATTGTCCTTGCGGGCATCTGGTGCTTGCGTCGCGGGCGGTTTCTCACACCGTGGGTATCTCTCCCTCTCGCGCCCGTGCTCGGTGGTGTCGAGTCCTCTCGCACTCCTGCGTCACAGCGGATCTCTCGACCCCGTTCGGCGCAAGCGAATTTTCCCTCCGTTTTTGTTCTTTCCACTGCTAGCGCTGCCTCTGTGAAGGCGGATGGTGCTTGTGAGAAGTCAACAGCGTGTCCACCGAAAAGGGTGTCTGACTCCTGGTTTTGGATCCGGAAGGGTTGATAACAGACCGAAACGGTTACAATATGATACTGCTTAGATTAATTGTGAATATGTATTGTGATCGTGCTCGGCTCAGGTGTGCGTTCAGTCCGCACACAAAACATTTCGGTCGCGAAACGTCTAATCAAATCGAATAAAATGGCGGGGATAGCATGTTTGATCCGTGTGCTATTGTTTTTCAACAATTGTAATGCCCTTTGTAACGTTTAACCACTTCGTTACATACAGCTTGTTATAGGATATTTTGAACTGAACCTATTTTGCTGTGAATTTATATTTACTGCGAATAGTTTATTGTGGCTGGTCTTGGTCTGTCTGCACTAAATAAATGATTTGTATCAAGGGATTATTTAGTTTGTCTGTGTACTTTTTTACCTAACCACTAAAGGCCACTCCTTGCACTTCACACATTTGCCCTTTTAATTACTCCCTTACTGACATACATTAACATGCAATGTGCGTGTGATAATAGTTTTAGCAGCCTGTTGCCATTCAGCTGAGACAATAACTAGTAAATCCTTTTATTTATTTTTTCATGTTGGTGCGCCGCGAAGGTTTTTGGTCTCAGCAAAGTGTGCCGTGGCATTACAACGCTTGGGAACCACTGGCTTGGCTTGTTGGGCATCCAGGTATGCACTGAGATTACGATCGGCACGATGATTGTCGTTCTCAGGAGAATTGTGTTTCTTTGCTGATCACGTTCTCTGTCGCTTTTTACACAGTTCTTACAAGTGGCACATTGGGGATGAGGAGCAGAGCATGCTGACACGCATAGCTGTGGACTTCTGCATGGCATGGGGCCACAGGTCATTCCAAGTATTTCAAGACGACTGCAAATGTGTGGACACGTTGTGTTGGCCCAACCCTCACAGATTGTGCCAAGTCAAGTAGAGATGCATGTTGTGCTGTTCTAAAGTGACACGTCGTCAACGGCAAAAACACCTCTCAGAGTTCCTGGCTTGACTTGCCTCTGGAAGACAACAGGCTGGATATTTGCCGAAAGAAGCAAAGAGGACTAGACACCTCGCCTAGACGCAACAGCAGATTTCATTGTCATTTTACCATCATGGCCCTCGGTCAACAAGGCACCCAAACAGGGACTTGAACCCTGGACCCTCGGATTAAAAGTCTGATGCTCTACCGGCTGAACTACCCGGGCTTCAGTGAGGTGCTTCACAATGTGTTGGCTTCATGATATTTCCAGACCGCTTTCTGGACGGTTTAGAAAACTGGGCTCAGGGTGAAAAGGGTCACATGCATATGAGATGTGTGGGCAATGCGAGTTCTCCACAACAAATCCGAATTTCCGGGGTTTTTTCCTTGTCCTCATGCAATTCCAATGGCTTGACATTTGGGAGCTCGTCCAAAACCGATGTCAAACCATAATCACGCCTTTCTTCGAGCCGGAATTGAACCAGCGACCTAAGGAAGCCCGCTGCCTGAAACCTACAGTCCTCCACTCTACCAACTGAGCTATCAAAGGGAAGCTTCTCACCGTCTTCCT
Source organism: Amia ocellicauda (assembly GCF_036373705.1). Lineage (NCBI taxonomy): Eukaryota > Metazoa > Chordata > Actinopteri > Amiiformes > Amiidae > Amia > Amia ocellicauda. Next base: position 69,090 of record NW_027103022.1, read on the forward strand.
CTGGAAGTCTCTGTGGCCGTGCAAAGCCAAGAAGCACCGTGGCTTGGCTCAGTGGTTTTCAACCCGTGTACCGTGAGTACTACCCAATTGTGTCGTGAGATTTTTATCCCCTGAAAAATATTATGTCATTTTGTTTGGTCAACTTCATAAATCTTGTATCAAATCAAACTTATTCAAATGTGTGAAAATATTACATTTATACATCACCTGTAGAAAGCGTTTCATAACTGAAATGTTGTGTTTGCCGGACTGAACGCACACCTACACTGAGTTGCAGTGCTATCAGTTGTATCGTAAGGTACACTTATAAATTTCAATTTAAGAAGTGAATTTATAGTATCACCTTATCACGAATCCTGGAATCTTGTAGAACTCAATTTCTGTAATAATTGGACACAGACACCAATTCCAAAGATATAAATTGTTAAATTTATTCAAAACCAAAGACTAAATGTAGCACTACACTAATTATACAAAAGGGAAAAGCTAATTAAAATTCAACTCTAGATCAACAAATCAAAGACAAATCACTTCCGTGACCAAATCAAAGACCATGGGATCGCATATGATTACACACAAATCGTTAAACAAAAAAGGTTATAAACACATTAACTACAATACCGGTTAGTAAGACGAAGGTGAGTCTCTCGTTAGTATTGTTAGTCAGACATTAAATAACTACGCAGGTTAGTATTTATGTCAGGTAACTTCTCGTGATATATATATCAGTCTCATTTACGTTTAGGTGCCGAGAAAGATCCTATCATTACTTGTTACCACAATTTCCCTTAACTGATTATTATTCAATGATCAAGGATAGGCAGGGCCACCAATAATCTAACGTCTATTGACTTGTGTCAATTTCAGACTAAACAGTTAAACAGGAATGAGAAGATATTTCTCGGGGTTGACAGATTTTATTTCTAAAATTATCAACAAAACAGTTTAATGCAACACACATTTATATTTAAGAAAACTAAATGATATTACACATTCAAGAGTTATGAATCACAGAATAACATTTCTAATTGATTTCTCAAATGTCATGAATCATGAACTCCAAACTGTTAAACTTATCTGAACTTCGTCGCAGAGAGGCCTCTCTGTCTTCGGGCTCAGATCACAGCACACGGCACATGGTCCGTGTGGTTTGGAACAAAGGCAGTGCGGTTCGGCTTTGTCCAAGAACTTCCACTCAGTCGATGCACCTGGAAGTTGGGGTTTCGCGAAATTAGAGTCTTTTCCAAACAGATTTTCCACTGGTTTGAAGGCTCCAAGGTTGTGCACAAAATCTTCTTTGTAAGCAGGGTTCCACCGTAGTTACTTGAAGACAAAGTCTTTGAGGAAAGCAGGGCCCTGTTCGTTCCAAGGGTCAAGTTTCTTAAGACTCAAATAGCTATTTAAATGACTGAACACTTTCATATACATTCGACTTACTCAATTGTCCAGCTGTAAAACTCCACTGATCAGGTGGGCACAGGCGGGCATGCGCAGTCTGTAAAGTTCTTTATTTAATAAAGTCCTTTAAAAGAATTCTTCGTACGGCTCAATCTCCTTCTCCCAGTTTAACTCTTCTGTTGCTGGCAAAGACTTGGTTGGTTTCTGGTTCCGGTTCGGGCAACAGAGCTACAGGTTGAGCTGTGGCAGCGAGTTACTGGTTCAGGTGAGAGAGAAAGAGAGAGAGAGAGAGAGAGAGAGAGAGACTGTGCACTGTTCCTTATAGTCTGTCAGATCAATAGGTGATTGGTTCTTGAGTTCTTGAGATTGGATTTCGGTTTCAGCCCCCAGTGTCCTAATGGAGGGGGGCTTGATTTATGACTGATGTCAATCCATGCCATCTTTTGGAAATGCCGGTTGGCCCGGGTTCGTAGCTCTATGTCGGGATTTCGGCTCTCGTCCACTTCAAAGAGTTTTTATCACCTACAGGCCCCTTTCTCCAGACATCTCATAGCAGGATTCAACCTATTTGGCCTCTTCTCGGTGCCATCCTCCCCAAAACTGTCACTTTGTCTCATTTGGCTTTGGTTTCCCCCCTCTGTGTTGAATAATCGGGCTCTAAATAGCCCCGGCGTTTCTCCTGCAGTTCTTCGTTCTTTCCACTGCTAGCGCTGCCTTTGTGAAGGCAGATGGTGCTTGTGAGAAGTCAACAGCGTGTCCACCGAAAAGGGTGTCTGACTCCTGGTTTTGGATCCGGAAGGGTTGATAACAGACCGAAACGGTTACAATATGATACTGCTTAGATTAACTGTGGATATGTATTGTGATCGTGCTCGGCTCAGGTGTGCATTCAGTCTGCACACAAAACATTTCGGTCGCGAAACGTCTAATCAAATCGAATAAAACGGCGGGGATAGCATGTTTGATCCGTGTGCTATTGTTTTTCAACAATTGTAATGCCCTTTGTAACGTTTAACCACTTCGTTTAATACAGCTTGTTATAGGATATTGTGAACTGAACCTATTTTGCTGTGAATTTATATTTACTGCGAATAGTTTATTGTGGCTGGTCTTGGTCTGTCTGCACTAAATAAATGATTTGTATCAAGGGATTATTTAGTTTGTCTGTGTACTATTTTACCTAACCACTAAGGGCCACTCCTTGCACTTCACACATTTGCCCTTTTAATTACTCCCTTACTGACATACTTTAACATGCAATGTGCATGTGATAATAGTTTTAGCAGCCTGTTGCCATTCAGGTGAGACAATACCTAGTAAATCCTTTTTTTTTTTTTTCATGTTGGTGCGCCGCGAAGGTTTTTGGTCTCAGCAAAGTGTGCCGTGGCATTACAACGCTTGGGAACCACTGGCTTGGCTTGTTGGGCATCCAGGTATGCACTGAGATTACGATCGGCACGATGATTGTCGTTCTCAGGAGAATTGTGTTTCTTTGCTGATCACGTTCTCTGTCGCTTTTTACACAGTTCTTACAAGTGGCACATTGGGGATGAGGAGCAGAGCATGCTGACACGCATAGCTGTGGACTTCTGCATGGCATGGGGCCACAGGTCATTCCAAGTATTTCAAGACGCCTGCAAATGTGTGGACACGTTGTGTTGGCCCAACCCTCACAGATTGTGCCAAGTCAAGTAGAGATGCATGTTGTGCTGTTCTAAAGTGACACGTCGTCAACGGCAAAAACATCTCTAAGAGTTCCTGGCTTGACTTGCCTCTGGAAGACAACACTTGCCCAGGCTGGATATTGAAAAGGGTCACATGCATATGAGATGTTTGGCCAATGCGAGTTTTCCACAGCAAATCCGAATTTCCGGTGTTTTCTCCTTGTCCTCATGCAATTCCAATGGCTTGACATTTGGGAGCTCGTCAAAAAACCGATGTCAAACCATAATCACGCCTTCCTTCGAGCAGGAATTGAACCAGCGACCTAAGGATGCCCGCTGCCTGAAACCTACAGTCCTCCACTCTACCAACTGAGCTATCAAAGGGAAGCTTCTCACTGTCTTCCCCTGGCAGTCTCAGTGGCCGTGCAACGCCAAGAAGCACCGTGGCTTGGCTCAGTGGTTTTCAACCCGTGTGCCGTGAGGACTACCCAATTGTGTCGTGAGATTTTTATCCCCTGAAAAATATTATGTCATTTTGTTTGGTCAACTTCATAAATCTTGTATCAAATCAAACTTATTCAAATGTGTGAAAATATTACATTTATACATCACCTGTAGAAAGCGTTTCATAACTGAAATGTTGTGTTTGCCGGACTGAACGCACACCTACACTGAGTTGCAGTGCTATCAGTTGTATCGTAAGGTACACTTATAAATTTCAATTTAAGAAGTGAATTTATAGTATCACCTTATCACGAATCCTGGAATCTTGTAGAACTCAATTTCTGTGATAATTGGACACAGACACCAATTCCAAAGATATAAATTGTTAAATTTATTCAAAAACAAAGACTAAATGTAGCACTACACTAATTATACAAAAGGGAAAAGCTAATTAAAATTCAACTCTAGATCAACAAATCAAAGACAAATCACTTCCGTGACCAAATCAAAGACCATGGGATCGCATATGATAACACACAAATCGTTAAACAAAAAAGGTTATAAACACATTAACTACAATACCGGTTAGTAAGACGAAGGTGAGTCTCTCGTTAGTATTGTTAGTCAGACATTAAATAACTACGCAGGTTAGTATTTATGTCAGGTAACTTCTCGTTATATATATATCAGTCTCATTTACGTTTAGGTGCCGAGAAAGATCCTATCGTTACTTGTTACCACAATTTCCCTTAACTGATTATTATTCAATGATCAAGGATAGGCAGGGCCACCAATAATCTAACGTCTATTGACTTGTGTCAATTTCAGACTAAACAGTTAAACAGGAATGAGAAGATATTTCTCGGGGTTGACAGATTTTATTTCTAAAATTATCAACAAAACAGTTTAATGCAACACACATTTATATTTAAGAAAACTAAATGATATTACACATTCTAGAGTTTTGAATCACAGAATAACATTTCTAATTGATTTCTCAAATGTCATGAATCATGAACTCCAAACTGTTAAACTTATCTGAACTTCGTCGCAGAGAGGCCTCTCTGTCTTCGGGCTCAGATCACAGCACACGGCACATGGTCCGTGTGGTTTGGAACAAAGGCAGTGCGGTTCGGCTTTGTCCGAGAACTTCCACTCAGTCGATGCACCTGGAAATTGGGGTTTCGCGAAATTAGAGTCTTTTCCAAACAGATTTTCCACTGGTTTGAAGGCTCCAAGGTTGTGCACAAAATCTTCTTTGTAAGCAGGGTTCCACCGTACTTACTTGAAGACAAAGTCTTTGAGGAAAGCAGGGCCCTGTTCGTTCCAAGGGTCAAGTTTCTTAAGACTCAAATAGCTATTTAAATGACTGAACACTTTCATATACATTCGACTTACTCAATTGTCCAGCTGTAAAACTCCACTGATCAGGTGGGCACAGGCGGGCATGCGCAGTCTGTAAAGTTCTTTATTTAGTAAAGTCCTTTAAAAGAATTCTTCGTACGGCTCAATCTCCTTCTCCCAGTTTAACTCTTCTGTTGCCGGCAAAGACTTGGTTGGTTTCTGGTTCCGGTTCGGGCAACAGAGCTACAGGTTGAGCTGTGGCAGCGAGTTACTGGTTCAGGTGAGAGAGAAAAAGAGAGAGAGAGAGAGCGAGAGAGAGAGACTGTGCACTGTTCCTTATAGTCTGTCAGATCAATAGGTGATTGGTTCTTGAGTTCTTGAGATTGGATTTCGGTTTCAGCCCCCAGTGTCCTAATGGAGGGGGGCTTGATTTATGACTGATGTCAATCCATGCCATCTTTTGGAAATGCCGGTTGGCCCGGGTTCGTAGCTCTATGTCGGGATTTCGGCTCTCGTCCACTTCAAAGAGTTTTTATCACCTACAGGCCCCTTTCTCCAGACATCTCATAGCAGGATTCAACCTATTTGGCCTCTTCTCGGTGCCATCCTCCCCAAAACTGTCACTTTGATGCAAACCAGTTCCAAGCTGATGAGCAAAGGAAATCTGATAACTTTGGGGGTGGAGAGGTCTTCTTTAGATCAGTGCTTCAGCTCAGAGCCCGAATGCTCTTATCAAAATACACCCAACATAATGCTACACAGTGGAACTGCAAGGCAATTGATTAAAGGGACATGTGGTGAATTCCTTTTTATCTTTATACTGTTGTTGGATGTCTCCTGTTCCTCTAAGTCTCATTTGGCCTTGGTTTTCCCCCTCTGTGTTGAATAATCGGGCTCTAAATAGCCCCGGCGTTTCTCCTGCAGTTCTTCGTTCTTTCCACTGCTAGCGCTGCCTTTGTGCAGCTTGTTATAGGATATTGTGAACTGAACCTATTTTGCTGTGAATTTATATTTACTGCGAATAGTTTATTGTGGCTGGTCTTGGTCTGTCTGCACTAAATAAATGATTTGTATCAAGGGATTATTTAGTTTGTCTGTGTACTTTTTTACCTAACCACTAAGGGCCACTCCTTGCACTTCACACATTTGCCCTTTTAATTACTCCCTTACTGACATACTTTAACATGCAATGTGCGTGTGATAATAGTTTTAGCAGCCTGTTGCCATTCAGGTGAGACAATACCTAGTAAATCCTTTTTTTTTTTTTTCATGTTGGTGCGCCGCGAAGGTTTTTGGTCTCAGCAAAGTGTGCCGTGGCATTACAACGCTTGGGAACCACTGGCTTGGCTTGTTGGGCATCCAGGTATGCACTGAGATTACGATCGGCACGATGATTGTCGTTCTCAGGAGAATTGTGTTTCTTTGCTGATCACGTTCTCTGTCGCTTTTTACACAGTTCTTACAAGTGGCACATTGGGGATGAGGAGCAGAGCATGCTGACACGCATAGCTGTGGACTTCTGCATGGCATGGGGCCACAGGTCATTCCAAGTATTTCAAGACGCCTGCAAATGTGTGGACACGTTGTGTTGGCCCAACCCTCACAGATTGTGCCAAGTCAAGTAGAGATGCATGTTGTGCTGTTCTAAAGTGACACGTCGTCAACGGCAAAAACATCTCTCAGAGTTCCTGGCTTGACTTGCCTCTGGAAGACAACACTTGCCCAGGCTGGATATTTGCCGAAAGAAGCAAAGAGGACTAGACACCTTGCCTAGACGCAACTGCATATTTCATTGTCACCTGGAAGGCCATCCAGGCTTTTCACCATCATGGCCCTCGGTCAACAAGGCGCCCGAACAGAGACTCGAACCCTGGACCCTCAGATTAAAAGTCTGATGCTCTACCGGCTGAGCTACCCGGGCTTCAGTGAAGTGCTTCATGATTGTTCCAGACCGCTTTCTGGCCGGTTTAGAAAACTGGGCTCAGGGTGAAAAGGGTCACATGCATATGAGATGTTTGGGCAATGCTTGTTCTCCACAGCAAATCCAAATTTCCGGTGTTTTCTCCTTGTCCTCATGCAATTCCAATGGCTTGACATTTGGGAGCTCGTCCAAAACCGATGTCAAACCATAATCACGCCTTCCTTCGAGCCTGAATTGAACCAGCGACCTAAGGATGCCCGCTGCCTGAAACCTACAGTCCTCCGCTATACCAACTGAGCTATCGAAGGGAAGCTTCTCACCGTCTTCCCCTGGCAGTCTCAGTGGCCGTGCAAAGCCAAGAAGCACCGTGGCTTGGCTCAGTGGTTTTCAACCCGTGTGCCGTGAGGACTACCCAATTGTGTCGTGAGATTTTTATCCCCTGAAAAATATTATGTCATTTTGTTTGGTCAACTTCATAAATCTTGTATCAAATCAAACTTATTCAAATGTGTGAAAATATTACATTTATACATCACCTGTAGAAAGCGTTTCATAACTGAAATGTTGTGTTTGCCGGACTGAACGCACACCTACACTGAGTTGCAGTGCTATCAGTTGTATCGTAAGGTACACTTATAAATTTCAATTTAAGAAGTGAATTTATAGTATCACCTTATCACGAATCCTGGAATCTTGTAGAACTCAATTTCTGTAATAATTGGACACAGACACCAATTCCAAAGATATAAATTGTTAAATTTATTCAAAACCAAAGACTAAATGTAGCACTACACTAATTATACAAAAGGGAAAAGCTAATTAAAATTCAACTCTAGATCAACAAATCAAAGACAAATCACTTCCGTGACCAAATCAAAGACCATGGGATCGCATATGATAACACACAAATCGTTAAACAAAAAAGGTTATAAACACATTAACTACAATACCGGTTAGTAAGACGAAGGTGAGTCTCTCGTTAGTATTGTTAGTCAGACATTAAATAACTACGCAGGTTAGTATTTATGTCAGGTAACTTCTCGTTATATATATATCAGTCTCATTTACGTTTAGGTGCCGAGAAAGATCCTATCATTACTTGTTACCACAATTTCCCTTAACTGATTATTATTCAATGATCAAGGATAGGCAGGGCCACCAATAATCTAACGTCTATTGACTTGTGTCAATTTCAGACTAAACAGTTAAACAGGAATGAGAAGATATTTCTCGGGGTTGACAGATTTTATTTCTAAAATTATCAACAAAACAGTTTAATGCAACACACATTTATATTTAAGAAAACTAAATGATATTACACATTCTAGAGTTTTGAATCACAGAATAACATTTCTAATTGATTTCTCAAATGTCATGAATCATGAACTCCAAACTGTTAAACTTATCTGAACTTCGTCGCAGAGAGGCCTCTCTGTCTTCGGGCTCAGATCACAGCACACGGCACATGGTCCGTGTGGTTTGGAACAAAGGCAGTGCGGTTCGGCTTTGTCCAAGAACTTCCACTCAGTCGATGCACCTGGAAATTGGGGTTTCGCGAAATTAGAGTCTTTTCCAAACAGATTTTCCACTGGTTTGAAGGCTCCAAGGTTGTGCACAAAATCTTCTTTGTAAGCAGGGTTCCACCGTAGTTACTTGAAGACAAAGTCTTTGAGGAAAGCAGGGCCCTGTTCGTTCCAAGGGTCAAGTTTCTTAAGACTCAAATAGCTATTTAAATGACTGAACACTTTCATATACATTCGACTTACTCAATTGTCCAGCTGTAAAACTCCACTGATCAGGTGGGCACAGGCGGGCATGCGCAGTCTGTAAAGTTCTTTATTTAATAAAGTCCTTTAATAGAATTCTTCGTACGGCTCAATCTCCTTCTCCCAGTTTAACTCTTCTGTTGCCGGCAAAGACTTGGTTGGTTTCTGGTTCCGGTTCGGGCAACAGAGCTACAGGTTGAGCTGTGGCAGCGAGTTACTGGTTCAGGTGAGAGAGAAATAGAGCGAGAGAGAGAGAGAGAGAGAGAGAGAGAGAGAGAGACTGTGCACTGTTCCTTATAGTCTGTCAGATCAATAGGTGATTGGTTCTTGAGTTCTTGAGATTGGATTTCGGTTTCAGCCCCCAGTGTCCTAATGGAGGGGGGCTTGATTTATGACTGATGTCAATCCATGCCATCTTTTGGAAATGCCGGTTGGCCCGGGTTCGTAGCTCTATGTCGGGATTTCGGCTCTCGTCCACTTCAAAGAGTTTTTATCACCTACAGGCCCCTTTCTCCAGACATCTCATAGCAGGATTCAACCTATTTGGCCTCTTCTCGGTGCCATCCTCCCCAAAACTGTCACTTTGATGCAAACCAGTTCCAAGCTGATGAGCAAAGGAAATCTGATAACTTTGGGGGTGGAGAGGTCTTCTTTAGATCAGTGCTTCAGCTCAGAGCCCGAATGCTCTTATCAAAATAAACCCAACATAACGCTACACAGTGGAACTGCAAGGCAATTGATTAAAGGGACATGTGGTGAATTCCTTTTTATCTTTATACTGTTGTTGGATGTCTCCTGTTCCTCTAAGTCTCATTTGGCCTTGGTTTTCCCCCTCTGTGTTGAATAATCGGGCTCTAAATAGCCCCGGCGTTTCTCCTGCAGTTCTTCGTTCTTTCCACTGCTAGCGCTGCCTTTGTGCAGCTTGTTATAGGATATTGTGAACTGAACCTATTTTGCTGTGAATTTATATTTACTGCGAATAGTTTATTGTGGCTGGTCTTGGTCTGTCTGCACTAAATAAATGATTTGTATCAAGGGATTATTTAGTTTGTCTGTGTACTTTTTTACCTAACCACTAAGGTCCACTCCTTGCACTTCACACATTTGCCCTTTTAATTACTCCCTTACTGACATACTTTAACATGCAATGTGCGTGTGATAATAGTTTTAGCAGCCTGTTGCCATTCAGGTGAGACAATACCTAGTAAATCCTTTTTTTTTTTTTTCATGTTGGTGCGCCGCGAAGGTTTTTGGTCTCAGCAAAGTGTGCCGTGGCATTACAACGCTTGGGAACCACTGGCTTGGCTTGTTGGGCATCCAGGTATGCACTGAGATTACGATCGGCACGATGATTGTCGTTCTCAGGAGAATTGTGTTTCTTTGCTGATCACGTTCTCTGTCGCTTTTTACACAGTTCTTACAAGTGGCACATTGGGGATGAAGAGCAGAGCATGCTGACACGCATAGCTGTGGACTTCTGCATGGCATGGGGCCACAGGTCATTCCAAGTATTTCAAGACGCCTGCAAATGTGTGGACACGTTGTGTTGGCCCAACCCTCACAGATTGTGCCAAGTCAAGTAGAGATGCATGTTGTGCTGTTCTAAAGTGACACGTCGTCAACAGCAAAAACATCTCTCAGAGTTCCTGGCTTGACTTGCCTCTGGAAGACAACACTTGCCCAGGCTGGATATTTGCCGAAAGAAGCAAAGAGGACTAGACACCTTGCCTAGACACAACTGCATATTTCATTGTCACCTGGAAGGCCATCCAGGCTTTTCACCATCATGGCCCTCGGTCAACAAGGCGCCCAAACAGGGACTCGAACCCTGGACCCTCAGATTAAAAGTCTGATGCTCTAACACACAAATCGTTAAACAAAAAAGGTTATAAACACATTAACTACAATACCGGTTAGTAAGACGAAGGTGAGTCTCTCGTTAGTATTGTTAGTCAGACATTAAATAACTACGCAGGTTAGTATTTATGTCAGGTAACTTCTCGTTATATATATATCAGTCTCATTTACGTTTAGGTGCCGAGAAAGATCCTATCGTTACTTGTTACCACAATTTCCCTTAACTGATTATTATTCAATGATCATGGATAGGCAGGGACACCAATTATCTAACGTCTATTGACTTGTGTCAATTTCAGACTAAACAGTTAAACAGGAATGAGAAGATATTTCTCGGGGTTGACAGATTTTATTTCTAAAATTATCAACAAAACAGTTTAATGCAACACACATTTATATTTAAGAAAACTAAATGATATTACACATTCTAGAGTTATGAATCACAGAATAACATTTCTAATTGATTTCTCAAATGTCATGAATCATGAACTCCAAACTGTTAAACTTATCTGAACTTCGTCGCAGAGAGGCCTCTCTGTCTTCGGGCTCAGATCACAGCACACGGCACATGGTCCGTGTGGTTTGGAACAAAGGCAGTGCGGTTCGGCTTTGTCCAAGAACTTCCACTCAGTCGATGCAGCTGGAAGTTGGGGTTTCGCGAAATTAGAGTCTTTTCCAAACAGATTTTCCACTGGTTTGAAGGCTCCAAGGTTGTGCACAAAATCTTCTTTGTAAGCAGGGTTCCACCGTAGTTACTTGAAGACAAAGTCTTTGAGGAAAGCAGGGCCCTGTTCGTTCCAAGGGTCAAGTTTCTTAAGACTCAAATAGCTATTTAAATGACTGAACACTTTCATATACATTCGACTTACTCAATTGTCCAGCTGTAAAACTCCACTGATCAGGTGGGCACAGGCGGGCATGCGCAGTCTGTAAAGTTCTTTATTTAATAAAGTCCTTTAAAAGAATTCTTCGTACGGCTCAATCTCCTTCTCCCAGTTTAACTCTTCTGTTGCCGGCAAAGACTTGGTTGGTTTCTGGTTCCGGTTCGGGCAACAGAGCTACTGGTTGAACTGTGGCAGCGAGTTACTGGTTCAGGTGAGAGAGAAAGAGAGAGAGAGAGAAAGAGAGAGAGAGAGAGAGAGAGAGACTGTGCACTGTTCCTTATAGTCTGTCAGATCAATAGGTGATTGGTTCTTGAGTTCTTGAGATTGGATTTCGGTTTCAGCCCCCAGTGTCCTAATGGAGGGGGGCTTGATTTATGACTGATGTCAATCCATGCCATCTTTTGGAAATGCCGGTTGGCCCGGGTTCGTAGCTCTATGTCGGGATTTCGGCTCTCGTCCACTTCAAAGAGTTTTTATCACCTACAGGCCCCTTTCTCCAGACATCTCATAGCAGGATTCAACCTATTTGGCCTCTTCTCGGTGCCATCCTCCCCAAAACTGTCACTTTGATGCAAACCAGTTCCAAGCTGATGAGCAAAGGAAATCTGATAACTTTGGGGGTGGAGAGGTCTTCTTTAGATCAGTGCTTCAGCTCAGAGCCCAAATGCTCTTATCAAAATACACCCAACATAATGCTACACAGTGGAACTGCAAGGCAATTGATTAAAGGGACATGTGGTGAATTCCTTTTTATCTTTATACTGTTGTTGGATGTCTCCTGTTCCTCTAAGTCTCATTTGGCCTTGGTTTTCCCCCTCTGTGTTGAATAATCGGGCTCTAAATAGCCCCGGCGTTTCTCCTGCAGTTCTTCTTTCTTTCCACTGCTAGCGCTGCCTTTGTGCAGCTTGTTATAGGATATTGTGAACTGAACCTATTTTGCTGTGAATTTATATTTACTGCGAATAGTTTATTGTGGCTGGTCTTGGTCTGTCTGCACTAAATAAATGATATGTATCAAGGGATTATTTAGTTTGTCTGTGTACTTTTTTACTTAACCACTAAGGGCCACTCCTTGCACTTCACACATTTGCCCTTTTAATTACTCCCTTACTGACATACTTTAACATGCAATGTGCGTGTGATAATAGCTTTAGCAGCCTGTTGCCATTCAGGTGAGACAATACCTAGTAAATCCTTTTTTTTTTTTTTCATGTTGGTGCGCCGCGAAGGTTTTTGGTCTCAGCAAAGTGTGCCGTGGCATTACAACGCTTGGGAACCACTGGCTTGGCTTGTTGGGCATCCAGGTATGCACTGAGATTACGATCGGCACGATGATTGTCGTTCTCAGGAGAATTGTGTTTCTTTGCTGATCACGTTCTCTGTCGCTTTTTATACAGTTCTTACAAGTAGCACATTGGGGATGAGGAGCAGAGCATGCTGACACGCATAGCTGTGGACTTCTGCATGGCATGGGGCCACAGGTCATTCCAAGTATTTCAAGACGCCTGCAAATGTGTGGACACGTTGTGTTGGCCCAACCCTCACAGATTGTGCCAAATCAAGTAGAGATGCATGTTGTGCTGTTCTAAAGTGACACGTCGTCAACGGCAAAAACATCTCTCAGAGTTCCTGGCTTGACTTGCCTCTGGAAGACAACACTTGCCCAGGCTGGATATTTGACGAAAGAAGCAAAGAGGACTAGACACCTTGCCTAGACGCAACTGCATATTTCATTGTCACCTGGAAGGCCATCCAGGCTTTTCACCATCATGGCCCTCGGTCAACAAGGCGCCCGAACAGGGACTCGAACCCTGGACCCTCAGATTAAAAGTCTGATGCTCTAACACACAAATCGTTAAACAAAAAAGGTTATAAACACATTAACTACAATACCGGTTAGTAAGACGAAGGTGAGTCTCTCGTTAGTATTGTTAGTCAGACATTAAATAACTACGCAGGTTAGTATTTATGTCAGGTAACTTCTCGTTATATATATATCAGTCTCATTTACGTTTAGGTGCCGAGAAAGATCCTATCGTTACTTGTTACCACAATTTCCCTTAACTGATTATTATTCAATGATCAAGGATAGGCAGGGCCACCAATAATCTAACGTCTATTGACTTGTGTCAATTTCAGACTAAACAGTTAAACAGGAATGAGAAGATATTTCTCGGGGTTGACAGATTTTATTTCTAAAATTATCAACAAAACAGTTTAATGCAACACACATTTATATTTAAGAAAACGAAATGATATTACACATTCTAGAGTTTTGAATCACAGAATAACATTTCTAATTGATTTCTCAAATGTCATGAATCATGAACTCCAAACTGTTAAACTTATCTGAACTTCGTCGCAGAGAGGCCTCTCTGTCTTCGGGCTCAGATCACAGCACACGGCATATGGTCCGTGTGGTTTGGAACAAAGGCAGTGCGGTTCGGCTTTGTCCAAGAACTTCCACTCAGTCGATGCACCTGGAAATTGGGGTTTCGCGAAATTAGAGTCTTTTCCAAACAGATTTTCCACTGGTTTGAAGGCTCCAAGGTTGTGCACAAAATCTTCTTTGTAAGCAGGGTTCCACCGTAGTTACTTGAAGACAAAGTCTTTGAGGAAAGCAGGGCCCTGTTCGTTCCAAGGGTCAAGTTTCTTAAGACTCAAATAGCTATTTAAATGACTGAACACTTTCATATACATTCGACTTACTCAATTGTCCAGCTGTAAAACTCCACTGATCAGGTGGGCACAGGCGGGCATGCGCAGTCTGTAAAGTTCTTTCTTTAATATAGTCCTTTAATAGAATTCTTCGTACGGCTCAATCTACTTCTCCCAGTTTAACTCTTCTGTTGCCGGCAAAGACTTGGTTGGTTTCTGGTTCTGGTTCGGGCAACAGAGCTACAGGTTGAGCTGTGGCAGCGAGTTACTGGTTCAGGTGAGAGAGAAAGAGAGAGAGAGAGAGAGAGACTGTGCACTGTTCCTTATAGTCTGTCAGATCAGTAGGTGATTGGTTCTTGAGTTCTTGAGATTGGATTTCGGTTTCAGCCCCCAGTGTCCTAATGGAGGGGGGCTTGATTTATGACTGATGTCAATCCATGCCATCATTTGGAAATGCCGGTTGGCCCGGGTTCGTAGCTCTATGTCGGGATTTCGGCTCTCGTCCACTTCAAAGAGTTTTTATCACCTACAGGCCCCTTTCTCCAGACATCTCATAGCAGGATTCAACCTATTTGGCCTCTTCTCGGTGCCATCCTCCCCAAAACTGTCACTTTGATGCAAACCAGTTCCAAGCTGATGAGCAAAGGAAATCTGATAACTTTGGGGGTGGAGAGGTCTTCTTTAGATCAGTGCTTCAGCTCAGAGCCCAAATGCTCTTATCAAAATACACCCAACATAACGCTACACAGTGGAACTGCAAGGCAATTGATTAAAGGGACATGTGGTGAATTCCTTTTCATCTTTATACTGTTGTTGGATGTCTCCTGTTCCTCTAAGTCTCATTTGGCTTTGGTTTCCCCCCTCTGTGTTGAATAATCGGGATCTAAATAGCCCCGGCGTTTCTTCTGCAGTTCTTCGTTCTTTCCACTGCTAGCGCTGCCTTTGTGAAGGCAGATGGTGCTTGTGAGAAGTCAACAGCATGTCCACCGAAAAGGGTGTCTGACTCCTGGTTTTGGATCCGGAAGGGTTGATAACAGACCGAAATGGTTACAATATGATACTGCTTAGATTAACTGTGGATATGTATTGTGA
Source organism: Amia ocellicauda (assembly GCF_036373705.1). NCBI lineage: Eukaryota > Metazoa > Chordata > Actinopteri > Amiiformes > Amiidae > Amia > Amia ocellicauda. Next base: position 84,118 of record NW_027103022.1, read on the forward strand.
TCGTGCTCGGCTCAGGTGTGCGTTCAGTCTGCACACAAAACATTTCGGTCGCGAAACGTCTAATCAAATCGAATAAAATGGCGGGGATAGCATGTTTGATCCGTGTGCTATTGTTTCTCAACAATTGTAATGCCCTTTGTAACGTTTAACTACTTCGTTAAATACAGCTTGTTATAGGATATTGTGAACTGAACCTATTTTGCTGTGAATTTATATTTACTGCGAATAGTTTATTGTGGCTGGTCTTGGTCTGTCTGCACTAAATAAATGATTTGTATCAAGGGATTATTTAGTTTGTCTGTGTACTTTTTTACCTAACCACTAAGGGCCACTCCTTGCACTTCACACATTTGCCCTTTTAATTACTCCCTTACTGACATACTTTAACATGCAATGTGCGTGTGATAATAGTTTTAGCAGCCTGTTGCCATTCAGGTGAGACAATACCTAGTAAATCCTTTTTTTTTTTTTTCATGTTGGTGCGCCGCGAAGGTTTTTGGTCTCAGCAAAGTGTGCCGTGGCATTACAACGCTTGGGAACCACTGGCTTGGCTTGTTGGGCATCCAGGTATGCACTGAGATTACGATCGGCACGATGATTGTCGTTCTCAGGAGAATTGTGTTTCTTTGCTGATCATGTTCTCTGTCGCTTTTTACAAAGTTCTTACAAGTGGCACATTGGGGATGAGGAGCAGAGCATGCTGACACGCATAGCTGTGGACTTCTGCATGGCATGGGGCCACAGGTCATTCCAAGTATTTCAAGACGCCTGCAAATGTGTGGACACGTTGTGTTGGCCCAACCCTCACAGATTGTGCCAAGTCAAGTAGAGATGCATGTTGTGCTGTTCTAAAGTGACACGTCGTCAACGGCAAAAACATCTCTCAGAGTTCCTGGCTTGACTTGCCTCTGGAAGACAACACTTGCCCAGGCTGGATATTTGCCGAAAGAAGCAAAGAGGACTAGACACCTTGCCTAGACACAACTGCATATTTCATTGGCACCTGGAAGGCCATCCAGGCTTTTCACCATCATGGCCCTCGGTCAACAAGGCACCCGAACAGGGACTCGAACCCTGGACCCTCAGATTAAAAGTCTGATGCTCTACCGGCTGAGCTACCCGGGCTTCAGTGAAGTGCTTCACAATGTGTTGGCTTCATGATTGTTCCAGACCGCTTTCTGGCCGGTTTAGAAAACTGGGCTCAGGGTGAAAAGGGTCACATGCATATGAGATGTTTGGGCAATGCGAGTTCTCCACAGCAAATCCGAATTTCCGGTGTTTTCTCCTTGTCCTCATGCAATTCCAATGGCTTGACATTTGGGAGCTCGTCCAAAACCGATGTCAAACCATAATCACGCCTTCCTTCGAGCCGGAATTGAACCAGCGACCTAAGGATGCCCGCTGTCTGAAACCTACAGTCCTCCGCTCTACCAACTGAGCTATCGAAGGGAAGATTCTCACCGTCTTCCCCTGGCAGTCTCAGTGGCCGTGCAAAGCCAAGAAGCACCGTGGCTTGGCTCAGTGGTTTTCAACCCGTGTGCCGTGAGGACTACCCAATTGTGTCGTGAGATTTTTATCCCCTGAAAAATATTATGTCATTTTGTTTGGTCAACTTCATAAATCTTGTATCAAATCAAACTTATTCAAATGTGTGAAAATATTACATTTATACATCACCTGTAGAAAGCGTTTCATAACTGAAATGTTGTGTTTGCCGGACTGAACGCACACCTACACTGAGTTGCAGTGCTATCAGTTGTATCGTAAGGTACACTTATAAATTTCAATTTAAGAAGTGAATTTATAGTATCACCTTATCACGAATCCTGGAATCTTGTAGAACTCAATTTCTGTAATAATTGGACACAGACACCAATTCCAAAGATATAAATTGTTAAATTTATTCAAAAACAAAGACTAAATGTAGCACTACACTAATTATACAAAAGGGAAAAGCTAATTAAAATTCAACTCTAGATCAACAAATCAAAGACAAATCACTTCCGTGACCAAATCAAAGACCATGGGATCGCATATGATAACACACAAATCGTTAAACAAAAAAGGTTATAAACACATTAACTACAATACCGGTTAGTAAGACGAAGGTGAGTCTCTCGTTAGTATTGTTAGTCAGACATTTAGTAACTACGCAGGTTAGTATTTATGTCAGGTAACTTCTCGTTATATATATATCAGTCTCATTTACGTTTAGGTGCCGAGAAAGATCCTATCGTTACTTGTTACCACAATTTCCCTTAACTGATTATTATTCAATGATCAAGGATAGGCAGGGCCACCAATAATCTAACGTCTATTGACTTGTGTCAATTTCATACTAACAGTTAAACAGGAATGAGAAGATATTTCTCGGGGTTGACAGATTTTATTTCTAAAATTATCAACAAAACAGTTTAATGCAACACACATTTATATTTAAGAAAACTAAATGATATTACACATTCTAGAGTTATGAATCACAGAATAACATTTCTAATTGATTTCTCAAATGTCATGAATCATGAACTCCAAACTGTTAAACTTATCTGAACTTCGTCGCAGAGAGGCCTCTCTGTCTTCGGGCTCAGATCACAGCACACGGCACATGGTCCGTGTGGTTTGGAACAAAGGCAGTGCGGTTCGGCTTTGTCCAAGAACTTCCACTCAGTCGATGCAGCTGGAAGTTGGGGTTTCGCGAAATTAGAGTCTTTTCCAAACAGATTTTCCACTGGTTTGAAGGCTCCAAGGTTGTGCACAAAATCTTCTTTATAAGCAGGGTTCCACCGTAGTTACTTGAAGACAAAGTCTTTGAGGAAAGCAGGGCCCTGTTCGTTCCAAGGGTCAAGTTTCTTAAGACTCAAATAGCTATTTAAATGACTGAACACTTTCATATACATTCGACTTACTCAATTGTCCAGCTGTAAAACTCCACTGATCAGGTGGGCACAGGCGGGCATGCGCAGTCTGTAAAGTTCTTTATTTAATAAAGTCCTTTAAAAGAATTCTTCGTACGGCTCAATCTCCTTCTCCCAGTTTAACTCTTCTGTTGCCGGCAAAGACTTGGTTGGTTTCTGGTTCCGGTTCGGGCAACAGAGCTACAGGTTGAGCTGTGGCAGCGAGTTACTGGTTCAGGTGAGAGAGAAAGAGAGAGAGAGAGAAAGAGAGAGAGAGAGAGAGACTGTGCACTGTTCCTTATAGTCTGTCAGATCAATAGGTGATTGGTTCTTGAGTTCTTGAGATTGGATTTCGGTTTCAGCCCCCAGTGTCCTAATGGAGGGGGGCTTGATTTATGACTGATGTCAATCCATGCCATCTTTTGGAAATGCCGGTTGGCCCGGGTTCGTAGCTCTATGTCGGGATTTCGGCTCTCGTCCACTTCAAAGAGTTTTTATCACCTACAGGCATCTTTCTCCAGACATCTCATAGCAGGATTCAACCTATTTGGCCTCTTCTCGGTGCCATCCTCCCCAAAACTGTCACTTTGATGCAAACCAGTTCCAAGCTGATGAGCAAAGGAAATCTGATAACTTTGGGGGTGGAGAGGTCTTCTTTAGATCAGTGCTTCAGCTCAGAGCCCAAATGCTCTTATCAAAATACACCCAACATAACGCTACACAGTGGAACTGCAAGGCAATTGATTAAAGGGACATGTGGTGAATTCCTTTTTATCTTTATACTGTTGTTGGATGTCTCCTGTTCCTCTAAGTCTCATTTGGCCTTGGTTTTCCCCCTCTGTGTTGAATAATCGGGCTCTAAATAGCCCCGGCGTTTCTCCTGCAGTTCTTCATTCTTTCCACTGCTAGCGCTGCCTTTGTGCAGCTTGTTATAGGATATTGTGAACTGAACCTATTTTGCTGTGAATTTATATTTACTGCGAATAGTTTATTGTGGCTGGTCTTGGTCTGTCTGCACTAAATAAATGATTTGTATCAAGGGATTATTTAGTTTGTCTGTGTACTTTTTTACCAAACCACTAAGGACCACTCCTTGCACTTCACACATTTGCCCTTTTAATTACTCCCTTACTGACATACTTTAACATGCAATGTGCGTGTGATAATAGTTTTAGCAGCCTGTTGCCATTCAGGTGAGACAATACCTAGTAAATCCTTTTTTTTTTTTTTCATGTTGGTGCGCCGCGAAGGTTTTTGGTCTCAGCAAAGTGTGCCGTGGCATTACAACGCTTGGGAACCACTGGCTTGGCTTGTTGGGCATCCAGGTATGCACTGAGATTACGATCGGCACGATGATTGTCGTTCTCAGGAGAATTGTGTTTCTTTGCTGATCACGTTCTCTGTCGCTTTTTACACAGTTCTTACAAGTGGCACATTGGGGATGAAGAGCAGAGCATGCTGACACGCATAGCTGTGGACTTCTGCATGGCATGGGGCCACAGGTCATTCCAAGTATTTCAAGACGCCTGCAAATGTGTGGACACGTTGTGTTGGCCCAACCCTCACAGATTGTGCCAAGTCAAGTAGAGATGCATGTTGTGCTGTTATAAAGTGACACGTCGTCAACGGCAAAAACATCTCTCAGAGTTCCTGGCTTGACTTGCCTCTGGAAGACAACACTTGCCCAGGCTGGATATTTGCCGAAAGAAGCAAAGAGGACTAGACACCTTGCCTAGACGCAACTGCATATTTCATTGTCACCTGGAAGGCCATCCAGGCTTTTCACCATCATGGCCCTCGGTCAACAAGGCGCCCGAACAGGGACTCGAACCCTGGACCCTCAGATTAAAAGTCTGATGCTCTAACACACAAATCGTTAAACAAAAAAGGTTATAAACACATTAACTACAATACCGGTTAGTAAGACGAAGGTGAGTCTCTCGTTAGTATTGTTAGTCAGACATTAAATAACTACGCAGGTTAGTATTTATGTCAGGTAACTTCTCGTTATATATATATCAGTCTCATTTACGTTTAGGTGCCGAGAAAGATCCTATCGTTACTTGTTACCACAATTTCCCTTAACTGATTATTATTCAATGATCAAGGATAGGCAGGGCCACCAATAATCTAACGTCTATTGACTTGTGTCAATTTCAGACTAAACAGTTAAACAGGAATGAGAAGATATTTCTCGGGGTTGACAGATTTTATTTCTAAAATTATCAACAAAACAGTTTAATGCAACACACATTTATATTTAAGAAAACTAAATGATATTACACATTCTAGAGTTATGAATCACAGAATAACATTTCTAATTGATTTCTCAAATGTCATGAATCATGAACTCCAAACTGTTAAACTTATCTGAACTTCGTCGCAGAGAGGCCTCTCTGTCTTCGGGCTCAGATCACAGCACACGGCACATGGTCCGTGTGGTTTGGAACAAAGGCAGTGCGGTTCGGCTTTGTCCAAGAACTTCCACTCAGTCGATGCACCTGGAAGTTGGGGTTTCGCGAAATTAGAGTCTTTTCCAAACAGATTTTCCACTGGTTTGAAGGCTCCAAGGTTGTGCACAAAATCTTCTTTGTAAGCAGGGTTCCACCGTAGTTACTTGAAGACAAAGTCTTTGAGGAAAGCAGGGCCCTGTTCGTTCCAAGGGTCAAGTTTCTTAAGACTCAAATAGCTATTTAAATGACTGAACACTTTCATATACATTCGACTTACTCAATTGTCCAGCTGTAAAACTCCACTGATCAGGTGGGCACAGGCGGGCATGCGCAGTCTGTAAAGTTCTTTATTTAATAAAGTCCTTTAAAAGAATTCTTCGTACGGCTCAATCTCCTTCTCCCAGTTTAACTCTTCTGTTGCCGGCAAAGACTTGGTTGGTTTCTGGTTCCGGTTCGGGCAACAGAGCTACAGGTTGAGCTGTGGCAGCGAGTTACTGGTTCAGGTGAGAGAGAAAGAGAGAGAGAGAGAAAGAGAGAGAGAGAGAGAGAGAGAGAGACTGTGCACTGTTCCTTATAGTCTGTCAGATCAATAGGTGATTGGTTCTTGAGTTCTTGAGATTGGATTTCGGTTTCAGCCCCCAGTGTCCTAATGGGGAGGGGCTTGATTTATGACTGATGTCAATCCATGCCATCTTTTGGAAATGCCGGTTGGCCCGGGTTCGTAGCTCTATGTCGGGATTTCGGCTCTCGTCCACTTCAAAGAGTTTTTATCACCTACAGGCCCCTTTCTCCAGACATCTCATAGCAGGATTCAACCTATTTGGCCTCTTCTCGGTGCCATCCTCCCCAAAACTGTCACTTTGATGCAAACCAGTTCCAAGCTGATGAGCAAAGGAAATCTGATAACTTTGGGGGTGGAGAGGTCTTCTTTAGATCAGTGCTTCAGCTCAGAGCCCAAATGCTCTTATCAAAATACACCCAACATAACGCTACACAGTGGAACTGCAAGGCAATTGATTATAGGGACATGTGGTGAATTCCTTTTTATCTCTATACTGTTGTTGGATGTCTCCTCTTCCTCTAAGTCTCATTTGGCCTTGGTTTTCCCCCTCTGTGTTGAATAATCGGGCTCTAAATAGCCCCGGCGTTTCTCCTGCAGTTCTTCGTTCTTTCCACTGCTAGCGATGCCTTTGTGCAGCTTGTTATAGGATATTGTGAACTGAACCTATTTTGCTGTGAATTTATATTTACTGCGAATAGTTTATTGTGGCTGGTCTTGGTCTGTCTGCACTAAATAAATGATTTGTATCAAGGGATTATTTAGTTTGTCTGTGTACTTTTTTACCTAACCACTAAGGGCCACTCCTTGCACTTCACACATTTGCCCTTTTAATTACTCCCTTACTGACATACTTTAACATGCAATGTGCGTGTGATAATAGTTTTAGCAGCCTGTTGTCATTCAGGTGAGACAATACCTAGTAAATCCTTTTTTTTTTTTTTCATGTTGGTGCGCCGCGAAGGTTTTTGGTCTCAGCAAAGTGTGCCGTGGCATTACAACGCTTGGGAACCACTGGCTTGGCTTGTTGGGCATCCAGGTATGCACTGAGATTACGATCGGCACGATGATTGTCGTTCTCAGGAGAATTGTGTTTCTTTGCTGATCATGTTCTCTGTCGCTTTTTACAAAGTTCTTACAAGTGGCACATTGGGGATGAGGCATAGCTGTGGACTTCTGCATGGCATGGGGCCACAGGTCATTCCAAGTATTTCAAGACGCCTGCAAATGTGTGGACACGTTGTGTTGGCCCAACCCTCACAGATTGTGCCAAGTCAAGTAGAGATGCATGTTGTGCTGTTCTAAAGTGACACGTCGTCAACGGCAAAAACATCTCTCAGAGTTCCTGGCTTGACTTGCCTCTGGAAGACAACACTTGCCCAGGCTGGATATTTGCCGAAAGAAGCAAAGAGGACTAGACACCTTGCCTAGACGCAACTGCATATTTCATTGTCACCTGGAAGGCCATCCAGGCTTTTCACCACCATGGCCCTCGGTCAACAAGGCGCCCGAACAGGGACTCGAACCCTGGACCCTCAGATTAAAAGTCTGATGCTCTAACACACAAATCGTTAAACAAAAAAGGTTATAAACACATTAACTACAATACCGGTTAGTAAGACGAAGGTGAGTCTCTCGTTAGTATTGTTAGTCAGACATTAAATAACTACGCAGGTTAGTATTTATGTCAGGTAACTTCTCGTTATATATATATCAGTCTCATTTACGTTTAGGTGCCGAGAAAGATCCTATCGTTACTTGTTACCACAATTTCCCTTAACTGATTATTATTCAATGATCAAGGATAGGCAGGGCCACCAATAATCTAACGTCTATTGACTTGTGTCAATTTCAGACTAAACAGTTAAACAGGAATGAGAAGATATTTCTCAGGGTTGACAGATTTTATTTCTAAAATTATCAACAAAACAGTTTAATGCAACACACATTTATATTTAAGAAAACTAAATGATATTACACATTCTAGAGTTTTGAATCACAGAATAACATTTCGAATTGATTTCTCAAATGTCATGAATCATGAACTCCAAACTGTTAAACTTATCTGAACTTCGTCGCAGAGAGGCCTCTCTGTCTTCGGGCTCAGATCACAGCACACGGCACATGGTCCGTGTGGTTTGGAACAAAGGCAGTGCGGTTCGGCTTTGTCCAAGAACTTCCACTCAGTCGATGCACCTGGAAATTGGGGTTTCGCGAAATTAGAGTCTTTTCCAAACAGATTTTCCACTGGTTTGAAGGCTCCAAGGTTGTGCACAAAATCTTCTTTGTAAGCAGGGTTCCACCGTAGTTACTTGAAGACAAAGTCTTTGAGGAAAGCAGGGCCCTGTTCGTTCCAAGGGTCAAGTTTCTTAAGACTCAAATAGCTATTTAAATGACTGAACACTTTCATATACATTCGACTTACTCAATTGTCCAGCTGTAAAACTCCACTGATCAGGTGGGCACAGGCGGGCATGCGCAGTCTGTAAAGTTCTTTATTTAATAAAGTCCTTTAAAAGAATTCTTCGTACGGCTCAATCTCCTTCTCCCAGTTTAACTCTTCTGTTGCCGGCAAAGACTTGGTTGGTTTCTGGTTCCGGTTCGGGCAACAGAGCTACAGGTTGAGCTGTGGCAGCGAGTTACTGGTTCAGGTGAGAGAGAAAGAGAGAGAGAGAGAAAGAGAGAGAGAGAGAGAGAGAGAGAGAGACTGTGCACTGTTCCTTATAGTCTGTCAGATCAATAGGTGATTGGTTCTTGAGTTCTTGAGATTGGATTTCGGTTTCAGCCCCCAGTGTCCTAATGGAGGGGGGCTTGATTTATGACTGATGTCAATCCATGCCATCTTTTGGAAATGCCGGTTGGCCCGGGTTCGTAGCACTATGTCGGGATTTCGGCTCTCGTCCACTTCAAAGAGTTTTTATCACCTACAGGCCCCTTTCTCCAGACATCTCATAGCAGGATTCAACCTATTTGGCCTCTTCTCGGTGCCATCCTCCCCAAAACTGTCACTTTGATGCAAACCAGTTCCAAGCTGATGAGCAAAGGAAATCTGATAACTTTGGGGGTGGAGAGGTCTTCTTTAGATCAGTGCTTCAGCTCAGAGCCCAAATGCTCTTATCAAAATACACCCAACATAACGCTACACAGTGGAACTGCAAGGCAATTGATTAAAGGGACATGTGGTGAATTCCTTTTTATCTTTATACTGTTGTTGGATGTCTCCTGTTCCTCTAAGTCTCATTTGGCCTTGGTTTTCCCCCTCTGTGTTGAATAATCGGGCTCTAAATAGCAGCGGCGTTTCTCCTGCAGTTCTTCGTTCTTTCCACTGCTAGCGCTGCCTTTGTGAAGGCAGATGGTGCTTGTGAGAAGTCAACAGCATGTCCACCGAAAAGGGTGTCTGACTCCTGGTTTTGGATCCGGAAGGGTTGATAACAGACCGAAACGGTTACAATATGATACTGCTTAGATTAACTGTGGATATGTATAGTGATCGTGCTCGGCTCAGGTGTGCGTTCAGTCTGCACACAAAACATTTCGGTCGCGAAACGTCTAATCAAATCGAATAAAATGGCGGGGATAGCATGTTTGATCCGTGTGCTATTGTTTTTCAACAATTGTAATGCCCTTTGTAACGTTTAACTACTTCGTTAAATACAGCTTGTTATAGGATATTGTGAACTGAACCTATTTTGCTGTGAATTTATATTTACTGCGAATAGTTTATTGTGGCTGGTCTTGGTCTGTCTGCACTAAATAAATGATTTGTATCAAGGGATTATTTAGTTTGTCTGTGTACTTTTTTACCTAACCACTAAGGGCCACTCCTTGCACTTCACACATTTGCCCTTTTAATTACTCCCTTACTGACATACTTTAACATGCAATGTGCGTGTGATAATAGTTTTAGCAGCCTGTTGCCATTCAGGTGAGACAATACCTAGTAAATCCTTTTTTTTTTTTTTCATGTTGGTGCGCCGCGAAGGTTTTTGGTCTCAGCAAAGTGTGCCGTGGCATTACAACGCTTGGGAACCACTGGCTTGGCTTGTTGGGCATCCAGGTATGCACTGAGATTACGATCGGCACGATGATTGTCGTTCTCAGGAGAATTGTGTTTCTTTGCTGATCATGTTCTCTGTCGCTTTTTACAAAGTTCTTACAAGTGGCACATTGGGGATGAGGAGCAGAGCATGCTGACACGCATAGCTGTGGACTTCTGCATGGCATGGGGCCACAGGTCATTCCAAGTATTTCAAGACGCCTGCAAATGTGTGGACACGTTGTGTTGGCCCAACCCTCACAGATTGTGCCAAGTCAAGTAGAGATGCATGTTGTGCTGTTCTAAAGTGACACGTCGTCAACGGCAAAAACATCTCTCAGAGTTCCTGGCTTGACTTGCCTCTGGAAGACAACACTTGCCCAGGCTGGATATTTGCCGAAAGAAGCAAAGAGGACTAGACACCTTGCCTAGACGCAACTGCATATTTCATTGTCACCTGGAAGGCCATCCAGGCTTTTCACCATCATGGCCCTCGGTCAACAAGGCGCCCGAACAGGGACTCGAACCCTGGACCCTCAGATTAAAAGTCTGATGCTCTACCGGCTGAGCTACCCGGGCTTCAGTGAAGTGCTTCACAATGTGTTGGCTTCATGATTGTTCCAGACCGCTTTCTGGCCTGTTTAGAAAACTGGGCTCAGGGTGAAAAGGGTCACATGCATATGAGATGTTTGGGCAATGCGAGTTCTCCACAGCAAATCCGAATTTCCGGTGTTTTCTCCTTGTCCTCATGCAATTCCAATGGCTTGACATTTGGGAGCTCGTCCAAAACCGATGTCAAACCATAATCACGCCTTCCTTCGAGCCGGAATTGAACCAGCGACCTAAGGATGCCCGCTGCCTGAAACCTACAGTCCTCCGCTCTACCAATTGAGCTATCGAAGGGAAGCTTCTCACCGTCTTCCCCTGGCAGTCTCAGTGGCCGTGCAAAGCCAAGAAGCACCGTGGCTTGGCTCAGTGGTTTTCAACCCGTGTGCCGTGAGGACTACCCAATTGTGTCGTGAGATTTTTATCCCCTGAAAAATATTATGTCATTTTGTTTGGTCAACTTCATAAATCTTGTATCAAATCAAACTTATTCAAATGTGTGAAAATATTACATTTATACATCACCTGTAGAAAGCGTTTCATAACTGAAATGTTGTGTTTGCCGGACTGAACGCACACCTACACTGAGTTGCAGTGCTATCAGTTGTATCGTAAGGTACACTTATAAATTTCAATTTAAGAAGTGAATTTATAGTATCACCTTATCACGAATCCTGGAATCTTGTAGAACTCAATTTCTGTAATAATTGGACACAGACACCAATTCCAAAGATATAAATTGTTAAATTTATTCAAAAACAAACACTAAATGTAGCACTACACTAATTATACAAAAGGGAAAAGCTAATCAAAATTCAACTCTAGATCAACAAATCAAAGACAAATCACTTCCGTGACCAAATCAAAGACCATGGGATCGCATATGATAACACACAAATCGTTAAACAAAAAAGGTTATAAACACATTAACTACAATACCGGTTAGTAAGACGAAGGTGAGTCTCTCGTTAGTATTGTTAGTCAGACATTAAATAACTACGCAGGTTAGTATTTATGTCAGGTAACTTCTCGTTATATATATATCAGTCTCATTTACGTTTAGGTGCCGAGAAAGATCCTATCGTTACTTGTTACCACAATTTCCCTTAACTGATTATTATTCAATGATCAAGGATAGGCAGGGCCACCAATAATCTAACGTCTATTGACTTGTGTCAATTTCAGACTAAACAGTTAAAAAGGAATGAGAAGATATTTCTCGGGGTTGACAGATTTTATTTCTAAAATTATCAACAAAACAGTTTAATGCAACACACATTTATATTTAAGAAAACTAAATGATATTACACATTCTAGAGTTATGAATCACAGAATAACATTTCTAATTGATTTCTCAAATGTCATGAATCATGAACTCCAAACTGTTAAACTTATCTGAACTTCGTCGCAGAGAGGCCTCTCTGTCTTCGGGCTCAGATCACAGCACACGGCACATGGTCCGTGTGGTTTGGAACAAAGGCAGTGCGGTTCGGCTTTGTCCAAGAACTTCCACTCAGTCGATGCACCTGGAAGTTGGGGTTTCGCGAAATTAGAGTCTTTTCCAAACAGATTTTCCACTGGTTTGAAGGCTCCAAGGTTGTGCACAAAATCTTCTTTGTAAGCAGGGTTCCACCGTAGTTACTTGAAGACAAAGTCTTTGAGGAAAGCAGGGCCCTGTTCGTTCCAAGGGTCAAGTTTCTTAAGACTCAAATAGCTATTTAAATGACTGAACACTTTCATATACATTCGACTTACTCAATTGTCCAGCTGTAAAACTCCACTGATCAGGTGGGCACAGGCGGGCATGCGCAGTCTGTAAAGTTCTTTATTTAATAAAGTCCTTTAAAAGAATTCTTCGTACGGCTCAATCTCCTTCTCCCAGTTTAACTCTTCTGTTGCCGGCAAAGACTTGGTTGGTTTCTGGTTCCGGTTCGGGCAACAGAGCTACAGGTTGAGCTGTGGCAGCGAGTTACTGGTTCAGGTGAGAGAGAAAGAGAGAGAGAGAGAAAGAGAGAGAGAGAGAGAGACTGTGCACTGTTCCTTATAGTCTGTCAGATCAATAGGTGATTGGTTCTTGAGTTCTTGAGATTGGATTTCGGTTTCAGCCCCCAGTGTCCTAATGGAGGGGGGCTTGATTTATGACTGATGTCAATCCATGCCATCTTTTGGAAATGCCGGTTGGCCCGGGTTCGTAGCACTATGTCGGGATTTCGGCTCTCGTCCACTTCAAAGAGTTTTTATCACCTACAGGCCCCTTTCTCCAGACATCTCATAGCAGGATTCAACCTATTTGGCCTCTTCTCGGTGCCATCCTCCCCAAAACTGTCACTTTGATGCAAACCAGTTCCAAGCTGATGAGCAAAGGAAATCTGATAACTTTGGGGGTGGAGAGGTCTTCTTTAGATCAGTGCTTCAGCTCAGAGCCCAAATGCTCTTATCAAAATACACCCAACATAACGCTACACAGTGGAACTGCAAGGCAATTGATTAAAGGGACATGTGGTGAATTCCTTTTTATCTTTATACTGTTGTTGGATGTCTCCTGTTCCTCTAAGTCTCATTTGGCCCTGGTTTTCCCCCTCTGTGTTGAATAATCGGGCTCTAAATAGCCCCGGCGTTTCTCCTGCAGTTCTTCGTTCTTTCCACTGCTAGCGCTGCCTTTGTGCAGCTTGTTATAGGATATTGTGAACTGAACCTATTTTGCTGTGAATTTATATTTACTGCGAATAGTTTATTGTGGCTGGTCTTGGTCTGTCTGCACTAAATAAATGATTTGTATCAAGGGATTATTTAGTTTGTCTGTGTACTTTTTTACCTAACCACTAAGGGCCACTCCTTGCACTTCACACATTTGCCCTTTTAATTACTCCCTTACTGACATACTTTAACATGCAATGTGCGTGTGATAATAGTTTTAGCAGCCTGTTGCCATTCAGGTGAGACAATACCTAGTAAATCCTTTTTTTTTTTTTTCATGTTGGTGCGCCGCGAAGGTTTTTGGTCTCAGCAAAGTGTGCCGTGGCATTACAACGCTTGGGAACCACTGGCTTGGCTTGTTGGGCATCCAGGTATGCACTGAGATTACGATCGGCACGATGATTGTCGTTCTCAGGAGAATTGTGTTTCTTTGCTGATCATGTTCTCTGTCGCTTTTTACAAAGTTCTTACAAGTGGCACATTGGGGATGAGGAGCAGAGCATGCTGACACGCATAGCTGTGGACTTCTGCATGGCATGGGGCCACAGGTCATTCCAAGTATTTCAAGACGCCTGCAAATGTGTGGACACGTTGTGTTGGCCCAACCCTCACAGATTGTGCCAAGTCAAGTAGAGATGCATGTTGTGCTGTTCTAAAGTGACACGTCGTCAACGGCAAAAACATCTCTCAGAGTTCCTGGCTTGACTTGCCTCTGGAAGACAACACTTGCCCAGGCTGGATATTTGCCGAAAGAAGCAAAGAGGACTAGACACCTTGCCTAGACGCAACTGCATATTTCATTGTCACCTGGAAGGCCATCCAGGCTTTTCACCATCATGGCCCTCGGTCAACAAGGCGCCCGAACAGGGACTCGAACCCTGGACCCTCAGATTAAAAGTCTGATGCTCTACCGGCTGAGCTACCCGGGCTTCAGTGAAGTGCTTCACAATGTGTTGGCTTCATGATTGTTCCAGACCGCTTTCTGGCCGGTTTAGAAAACTGGGCTCAGGGTGAAAAGGGTCACATGCATATGAGATGTTTGGGCAATGCGAGTTCTCCACAGCAAATCCGAATTTCCGGTGTTTTCTCCTTGTCCTCATGCAATTCCAATGGCTTGACATTTGGGAGCTCGTCCAAAACCGATGTCAAACCATAATCACGCCTTCCTTCGAGCCGGAATTGAACCAGCGACCTAAGGATGCCCGCTGCCTGAAACCTACAGTCCTCCGCTGTACCAACTGAGCTATCGAAGGGAAGCTTCTCACCGTCTTCCCCTGGCAGTCTCAGTGGTCGTGCAAAGCCAAGAAGCACCGTGGCTTGGCTCAGTGGTTTTCAACCCGTGTGCCGTGAGGACTACCCAATTGTGTCGTGAGATTTTTATCCCCTGAAAAATATTATGTCATTTTGTTTGGTCAACTTCATAAATCTTGTATCAAATCAAACTTATTCAAATGTGTGAAAATATTACATTTATACATCACCTGTAGAAAGCGTTTCATAACTGAAATGTTGTGTTTGCCGGACTGAACGCACACCTACACTGAGTTGCAGTGCTATCAGTTGTATCGTAAGGTACACTTATAAATTTCAATTTAAGAAGTGAATTTATAGTATCACCTTATCACGAATCCTGGAATCTTGTAGAACTCAATTTCTGTAATAATTGGACACAGACACCAATTCCAAAGATATAAATTGTTAAATTTATTCAAAAACAAAGACTAAATGTAGCACTACACTAATTATACAAAAGGGAAAAGCTAATCAAAATTCAACTCTAGATCAACAAATCAAAGACAAATCACTTCCGTGACCAAATCAAAGACCATGGGATCGCATATGATAACACACAAATCGTTAAACAAAAAAGGTTATAAACACATTAACTACAATACCGGTTAGTAAGACGAAGGTGAGTCTCTCGTTAGTATTGTTAGTCAGACATTAAATAACTACGCAGGTTAGTATTTATGTCAGGTAACTTCTCGTTATATATATATCAGTCTCATTTACGTTTAGGTGCCGAGAAAGATCCTATCATTACTTGTTACCACAATTTCCCTTAACTGATTATTATTCAATGATCAAGGATAGGCAGGGCCACCAATAATCTAACGTCTATTGACTTGTGTCAATTTCAGACTAAACAGTTAAACAGGAATGAGAAGATATTTCTCGGCGTTGACAGATTTTATTTCTAAAATTATCAACAAAACAGTTGAATGCAACACACATTTATATTTAAGAAAACTAAATGATATTACACATTCTAGAGTTATGAATCACAGATTAACATTTCTAATTGATTTCTTAAACTTATCTGAACTTCGTCGCAGAGAGGCCTCTCTGGCTTCGGGCTCAGATAACAGCACACGGCACGAGGTCCGTGTGGTTGGAACAAAGGCAGTCCGGTTCAGCTTTGTCCAAGAACTTCCACTCAGTCGATGCACCTGGAAGTTGGGGTTTCGCGAATGTAGAGTCTTTTCCAAACAGATTTTCCATTGGTTTGAAGGCTCCAAGGTTGTGCACAAAATCTTCTTTGTAAGCAGGGTTCCACCGTAGTTACTTGAAGACAAAGTCTTTGAGGAAAGCAGGGCCCTGTTTGTTCCAAGGGTCAAGTTTCTTAAGACTCAAATAGCTATTTAAATGACTGGCACTTTCGTATTCAGTCGACTTAGTCAATTGTCCAGCTGTAAAACTCCACTGATCAGGTGGGTCTGTAAAGTTCTTTATTTAATAAAGTCCTTTAAAAGAATTCTTCGTACGGCTCAATCTCCTTCTCCCAGTTTAATTCTTCTGTTGCCGGCAAAGACTTGGTTGGTTTCTGGTTCCGGTTCTGGCAACAGAGCTACAGGTTGCGAGTTTCTGGTTCAGGTGAGAGAGAGAGTAAGAGAGAGAGACCGTGCGCTGTTCTTTATAGTCTGTCAGATCAATAGGTGATTGGTTCTTGATTTTTTTAGATTGGATTTCGGTTTCAGCCCCCAGTGTCCTAATGGGGGGGGGCTTGATTTATGACTGATGTCAATCCATGCCATCTTTTGGAAATGCCGGTTGGCCCGGGTTCGTAGCTCTATGTCGGGATTTCGGCTCTCGTCCACTTCAAAGAGTTTTTATTACCTACAGGCCCCTTTCTCCTATCTCATAGCAGGATTCCAAACTATTTGGCCTATTCTCGGTGCCATCCTCCCCAAAACTGTCACTTTGATGTAAACCAGTTCCAAGCTGATGAGTTAAGGAAATCTGATAACTTTTGGTGGGGGAAGAGGTCTTCTTTAGATCAGTGCTTCAGCTCAGAGCTAAAATGCTCTTATCAAAATACACCCAACATAACACTACAATAATATATGGTTTGCTAAGTTGTAAATAATGGCTAAAATGCATTTACTGTGCATTCGGTTAATCATTAATTACTAGGTTTATGTTTATTTATTGCATGAATGTGGATCCTTCAAATGTTTAATAAATAATGACTAATATGTAAAGTTAAAAATTAATTACGAGTGTGTTTGTGCTTAACTAATGCATACTTCTGGCCCCTTAAAATAAAGTGTTATCAGATCTCCTTTGAGATATGACTCCCTCCCCTTCAGGTTCTGCAACGTTGAATAAATAAACTTAGATAGCCGCGACTGTTTCCCAAAAATGTATTGTTTCAAATATGCCGTTTAACAGCATTTGTTAGGGGTGTAACGTTACGGTACACAAAACTGACAGTTCGGTACGTACCTCGGTTTTGAAGTCTCGGTTCGTTATGGGTTCGGTACAGCGGGGGGGGGAACTAAACATTAATTCCTTTGTGCATGTTTCTAAGCTATGCAAAAGAGATTTCACTTGTTTCTCAGTCTGTCTGGTGATGCATAGCCCACATAGGGCACGTGCAACACATAACACAACATTTAGAAAGCGGGTGACACTTATTTTGTTACATATAAGAGCGACACTACTCCAGACACTCCCTTGCTCGTGATCTAAAGTTAGACAGAGATGCTGTGCTTGGCTGGGGTCACCTATCAGACAGGCCTCACACTTATCAACTAATTCACGGCCAATACAATGTTGTAACACTAGCGCAATAATGCCCTTTATGGTGTGTGTCATCACTAGTGTTACATGATCATCATAGTTTTTACAATTATATCTCGGAACTTCCCTGTCTGAATCAAAACTCTTGTGGGTTCTAGCAAGGCAAGAACAGAAGCATGCAATGTTCAATCTTGTTCGGGGTCTTAAAGAGTTGACAGAGGAATCAATATCACTGGTGTCTGGTACTCCACTATTCTAATGAAGAGAAAAGAAAATAACACTTAAAACTGTAATGTGTGTCGGTCAGTAAAGAAGTACACAACTAAACACAGTTGTAGGACCTCTATATTTACCTCTCTTTCCATTGATGGTCCAACTCCATCATCAGTGTCTGAGGTTTTATCCTCCCTGCCATGTTCATGGTCCTTGTCATCATCTTCAGACTCATCACCAGTGTTGACACCTTCGTCTTCATCAGACATTGGGAGAGCATCCCTGGGGCTCAGAGGAGGAGCGCTGACACTATTCTTTTGATAAACATACAAAGAAGAAAACATGCATTTAAATTCACTTTGCATTGAAATTCATATATACACACATACGGCCTAACAGCATGTAAACACCGGCATACGTTTAAAATTAATAATAATATTCTAAACACGTTTTTAAAGTAAAATAAAGTGTTACCTCTTTTGGGTCCCTGTCTTCCGACCATCTTAATTTTGTGTTAGGTGCCCCCGCATCTTCATCAGCAGCGTGGTCGCTAGGGGGTGTCTTCTTAGCTGGTGTAGCCATAGTGCGCTATGGGGGTTTCCACCAGTTACCGCAGACCTGTTCTGTCCCGAACGGGTGACATGTTTTCTGTGTTTACCAGCATGCTCTTTATACTGTAAATGGTGGCCGGCGGCTCTACAGAGGAGGCGGGGTGTGGGCGGGGTTGGGGGCGTGTGTGGGGACACGTGGGTAAATGGGGGGCAGTGGCTATACAGAGGAGGAGGAGTGTGGACGGAGTTGGGTGCGTGTATGGGTGCCACGTGGGTACAGTCATTTGTACCCATTAGGCTCGTGTCCATAACAAATATGTGATAACAATTTATCTCTCCAAATGGTCACCTCACCCAGTGTGTACACGTTGTTTTGAACGTGAGACCATGACCATAGCACGCATAGATACAGATGTCTGTTGGAGATCAACTTTATCGGAGTGAAATAGACACCCCAACATTCCGCCCCAACTGAATTCTGTAATGAGAACAACATTTTTGGCGGTTTCCTGGTATGTTATGTGGAATACAATTTTGTGTGATTCTTAGAAAAATTATGAAATACCATTTTGCCCCCCCATAAATAAGCCGCTCCAAGCAGTTAATTTTACACATCCAATATAATATATGAAGGGACACACTCTTCATAATGGCATCTGACTGGGGTCCATTTGATGATGATGGGGTCCGTTTAATGGCCAGTTTTATTCAGATTCCATGGTATGCCATAGAACAAGTTGTTATATATTATAAATTAATTACATCTTCTAAAACATTATATTGTGTACATTTATGGGACCAATGTTTGTTTTTTGAATTGACAGTTGTTTAACCCACATAACTAAGCACTCCCCCACCCACCCCAAGTCACAGAGCAAACTTTGAATGGAGGTGTGTAACATTCACCGTTTTTACCAATGTTATTAATAATAATAATAATAATAATATTATTATATTTTGTATTTGTTCGAAATGTAGTGAAAAGTCACTGTATAAAGTGTAATTGACATGTTTGTTTTATTATAGCTAAAAATGCGGCACAGCCTGCATTGCCCTGCTTGAGAGGCGTGTCAAGTGGAAAACAGCTGAAGAGATCCGATCGTGCTGATAAAGGGAGGTCCGTTCTACAGCGGGGGAGACAGCCACCAGTCACACAAAGGGGAAACACAGCGCCCAGAAAAGCCCTGAGTAAGACAAACCGGGTGGCACACGACACCACCGATGTGGGGGTGCAATGTGTGAAAGTGAACCGACCGAGCTCCGCTACTGTAAAAAGAGGTAAACGGGGTAAAAGCACGGTTAAAGCCACCACTAGTGGGGATACTGAGATGAAATGTGATCAATCACCCTGTGTTGACATACAGACCCCTGGTGATTGTAGGGCCCTGGTGTTTAGCAAGCAAGCAAGTCAGCTTGTGGAGGCGTTAAACACCGCTCAGTGCAAAATACATGTTTTGACAAATTTGTTAAAACAAATAGGGAATTGCCCCGTTTCTGATGAGAGTTTGATGAATCTGTAATTAACACTGTGAATCAATCAGTCTCTGCACGATCGAGAAGGGTTGTTACAAAAAACAACCAATTCTGAAAACAACAATTGACAAACAATGAAAAAGGAGAAGCACAAAAACTGTCAGTCTGCTTGTGTAATTAGGGGGGTAATGAGAAATAAAATTAATGCTGCGAAAAGAATGCTGCGTAGGCTTAAATTTAGAACAAATGTGTCACAATTAGCACGGTCACAGACACTGTTGCACACTCTCCAGACGGGAGGCCATCCGGTAAACTTGGAAATTCAGGAATATATAGATCAGGATGTATCTAAGGAACTAGCATCGGTAGCTAATAACAATGATAATCAGATTGGGGGTGGTGATGCTGCAATGTTAGAGATGAATAATGAAAATGATGAACAAATGGCTGAGGGTGGCGTTGGCGGGGACCCTCCTCGGGGGTTTTTGGAGATTATTCGTCGCTATGACCGAGAAATTAATAGGTTTCGGGATATGGAGTTTTATGAAGAATTCAGGTTTGTGAACCTGGATCTGGTACAATCTTATATGAATGCTGTCCGTATTGTGCATGGAGCTGTGCAAGGATTGCTAAATGAAATATCACACAATGTGGGTCCTAATGATTTTGTACAGCTGAGACCGAGCTCGGGGTCATTAAATAATCCTTTCTAATCGAGGAGGCGAAATGTGGGGGAGCTGGACGCTGCAGATTTCTTAGAGAGCATAGCTAATTTACTACAAAGTCACACCGAAATTCTAACACATGGGAGTTTGCGAATAACGGTCACTGTGATTAGAAATATGCAAGGTGGTGGTGGTGCGCGGAGGCGCTTAAAAGGTATTTTATTTAGTAAAATAATAGACATAAACCAAGGTAACAATTTATGTTTTGCTGCCAGTGTGTACCGCCTGTGGAAGGGTAAAGAATGCACAGATTCCGAAATGTTAGATGGTGCCAAACGAATGCATAGCCAGCTAGGGTTTTCAATTCAGAAAAAAAAATGTTTATCAGATATTCTGGCATTTGAAAGACTATTGGGGGTCATTATCAAAGTATTGTACCATGAAAACGGATGGGAATATTTTACTACGGGGCCTACACCTATAAATTCTAAGTATCCGTTGCTCTTATCCTGTATCAAGTGTTGCTCATTGCTTCGCTGTCCTCGTCCTGTACCCTCAGTGTTTTCAGAGCCCGTTCTTGATCTTGTAGAAATATATTGCAGAAGAGCAGAACTACAATCACACTTTTTCAATGCTATTGCTGTTTTCTACCTCCCTGGTGAGGTACCAATGCGGGAAGTTTGAGAGAGTATTTCTAAAATGTGTATGATCCAATACACACAGTTATTTAAAAAGCTGACGTCTTGTACATGCTCACCAGAACCAAGCCTAATTAAATAACACATTTAATATAAAATAAGTACATGTGCAGTAGCCACTTGGACAATTACAGATCCCCAGGTCAAAACACAACAGAAAGACATGGAAGATCGTTTTTTCAAATCACACCTGTGGCCCCCCTAACTGTAATTTGGTATTAGTGGGTCAAAGGATTTATTTAGTTCAAGTCATAATAAGATCATATTTTGAAAGGAAACACTACAGGATGTAATATTTAAAATGACTGTGAGTACCTTTCATTAACATTGTTTTAAAGGCTGGGACCAATATGGTGGAATATCTCCAACACACGGACATTGAGAGACTCGACCCCTTTGTGCTGCTGCTCAGAGACCAACTCTCAGTTGTCTCTGAGTAGGCTATGGATCAACTTCCTTTCCTAATATGAAGGAGACAATGGATACAAAACTACAAAACCTATAGGCAACTATGAAAAACAGGTGATTATTGTTATTCTTCTCATTATAAACTACTTAATACATCTCTCCCATAAAGTACAACAGGATAGTGGTGACGTCATTCAGGATTGGATTGCCATTGGTCAAAAGCCCTCTGAGAGAAATTGTGTGGCGACACTCCACACTCTTAGAAGAAATTGTTCTGCACAGAACCATAAAGGGTTCCTCGAGTAATCGCTCTGGTGGATCCCTTTATGGCTCTATGTAGAACCCCTTCAAAGGGGTTACATGAAGAACCCCCAAACATAGCGTTCTATACAGAATCATTCGTTTTAAAATGTTATATATAGAACCCATTCAAAAGGGGGACACGTGCTATACCTGAATTTGTTTTCCAAATACAATCTTTAAAAAATGTATGAGTTCATATATACAAACACACATACACAACGTAGAAATCACACTACTAGTGAAGTAACTTCATTTACATTATATGCCACAACTCCTCAATTTGGAAAGCAAAAACAAGACATCTGATGTAAAAGTGTAAACTAATTACGAACAGCACTTTTGATTTTTATCTTCAATTCAGGGGCTACTTATTCGCACAGTAAACTGTATTCTCTCTTCAGAGTGACTGGAATGTTTTTACCTACATTCAACTTAAATATGAAAGTTTCCAAAAACGGCATAGTTTTCTTTAAGGCTATTCAATGCCAAACACAAAATTCTCTCTGCTTTCAGTGCTTGTCCTTCAGCATAATTACACAGGTTCATGATGTTCTCATTTCAATACATTGTTTTCTTATTTAAACTATTTGACTTTGAGCTTACATTGAGAATAAAATCACTTTTGCAAGTAAAACCTGGCCAAGAAAGGAAGCAGCACTACAATAAAACAATACACAGAATACAAAGCAGTTCCTTCAAAAGTGAAAGTGATAAAGAGTGATGTCTATCAGTAAATGACGTTGAGATCTATTGCATAATCTACAACACCTTATACATCAAACCCAATTTACTAATATTATTGTTATGCATTCATTTGTCACATCTGCCTTTGTTGGTAAGGATAACAGTACAGGATCATCAATATGTACTGTAACGAAACCTGTCCTAGTAAGGTCGTGTCCTAACTGGATTTGACAGAGGAGCGTGTAGCTGCCACCACCTTTGGTTTACCGGACGGTCCGGTCGAATAACCCTGGAAGCTAAAATTAGTGATGTAAAGGGAGAGTGAAAAGCCAAGAGGAAGTATATAACCAAGTCTTTTTAATAACCAATTTAATACGCTGGGTACACAATGTGCAATTTAGGCAAATAGAATAACAATCACAGTATCACTAAACAATCCATAAAAAGTCAATATCCATTAAACAGTTAAGTTAATTTCTCCCTCAAATACATACGACCAATTATTATAATAAAACCGCAATTGACCTTCATTAAAGAAATACTAAAAAAAAACATACAATAAACACCAATGTAAGTGAAAAGAAACCACAATATAAACATCAGATAAACCATACAATAAACACACCAATATAAGTTACCACAATTACAACAGCAATTTCAACTAAAAAAGAACACAATACAAACTCTTCAATGTAAAGCCAAAATTCACAACAATCCAAAAAAAAAAAAAGACAGAATAAAAGTATGAATGTTGTGTTTATGTGCTGCGTATGATGACATTGTCCCGGTGCTCCCGTTTGGTGCAGCACACACACCTCAACACAACATTCAGTCAGTGCGAGTGGTGCGGCCGAGCAGTGTGGCGAAAAAAAAATACGATCTTCCAACAGCAATTTCAACTAAAAAAAAAACACAATACAAACTCTTCAATGTAAAGCCAAAATTCACAACAAGCCAAAAAAAAACAAAAAAAAAACGGGTTAATTGCTGTTTTAGATCAATTGATTGGAATATAGCTAATAGGATCAGCAAAATCCAATCAATCAATCACTCACTTGGCCCTGTTACACAGACTGATTAATAGCAGTATGTTTAAGTCTAACCATAAATTCATAAATTAAAGCAAAGAAACTGTTACTATGGGCAAGGACTTGTATAAAACCAAGTTTAAACAATGAAAACATGTAATCAAATACACATAATCCCACAAACAAACACATATAGATTTAAAATAGAGTCAGAGAGCTCCCGTCAACTGAACAGCTCCCCAGTGGCTCCAGAGGTTCAGCTCCAGGCTGGATCTAAACATTTAACTGTATATAGAGTGCATATAGAGTGCATAAGGCATCACAAATTATAAATAAATTATATATTCTATTATGAGAATAATGTTAAAGTAATACACAATATACACTAAATAATAAAAATAAAGTAATAATAAAGTAAATAAATAGTAATGGTGTCGTCTAAGACCCAGAAGGACAAGGATTTGTTTGTTAAAAATCATATTATGGACAAATTCTATAAAGTCAAATTAAAGGGAAATGAAAGGCTGAAATCCACAGGAGCAGCACTCTGGTGCAGCCCTGACAGCCTGATGTAAAATCCAGGCAGGAGAATGTAAACAGAATAGTTATATATTATAGTCTTATTTTCAGAAAATGTTTGGGGCCAGCATAAAATACCTGAAATAAATGTTAAAATTAGACCTTGGATTTAAGATGAGTGAAATAGTCAAAGGGTACGAATTTGAAGGATACTATAGAAATATAAAATGACAAGCATTGAATAAGTGAGCTAAATTAACATTGAACCATTTAAAGGAGAAAATAAAAATAAAATACTATTTTACAAACCAGAACTACAAAATAAAATGTTGAAAATTGAATTTGAGCTAATTTCTGAAATGGGAATCTGAGGAAACAGTAAAATATGGTGAAGATATGAATACATAGATGTAGAACCGTCTCGGAAATAAGTGGAGAAATCGTGGAGATAAAGCAAATAGAACTTTAATCAAGCCGCTCGGAAGCCCCACGTCAGGCATAATTCCTTCAGTGAGAACTTAATGTTTACCAACATGAGTGCAGCTTTATAGGAAAATGACGTAACATCTTATGGCCGTTCATCCAATCAGAAGATACAGGTCCGGGTCCGTTTTATGATCTGTCCTCCCGTGAAGAGGTGATGGATCCAAAGCAGATGTCCGTCTTTGATGTGCACTAGGAAGATGCGATCCCACGGTCGTCATTTACCTAGTGTCAATCGCTCGTTAACAGAAACAATTCCTGCCTATCTGGAGAAATGATTAAGTCATAAACAAATTCTCAGCAGACATCTGTAGGCTATTTCGGCACTGGGTGATCTTTCATTTCTGACAGGAGTTTCTAACAAATCAACCTTGTTGACCCTTTACTTGTCCTGCTAAATCGAATCTGCTCAGTCTGTATACAAAACTACTTCTAATGCTAGTATTAATATAAAACATTATATAATTATCACAAAACACTTTCTTCAACTTCCTATACAGAGTCTTCAATAGATAACCAGATACTCCAGGAAATTAAAGGGTCATTTGGTAGCTGTGAGTTCCACAATGAAGAGTTTTTGAAATTCCCAGATATAAGATCCCTAAATACAGTGTGTAGGTAAGAAATTAACTATTGATCAGTTCAATCTGGTTTCGGGAACAGTTCTTCTGAACATGTACCGGTGTAGATTGGACTTCAATAGGAGGAAGTTGACACAATAAGGACATATGAGCCGCGCAGGTGGACAGTCTTAGTGCTCACGCAAACTCTTCATTGGGGAAATCATTGACTGGACACATTTTTTGAAACTTTGTTTTCCTGAGGTACCTGGGAATCATTATTGAAATCAATTAAAAGGCTTATTTTCTAAAAGATATTTTGTTAAGTAAATATTTTAGTTAAAATAATGGAGTGAAATGTGTGTATAAATAGTAATAATACATGTCAATAAATATAACTTGAATTTTCTTGTAAGAAATTAGGAAAAGGAGAAAGAACAGCTGTTAGGATACAGAGCAATTTAGTGGGTCTGAGCGATGTTGAGGAAGGTTTGAGGAAGTTGACGAGGGGTTTAAGAGTTAATAAGGCTTGGGAAGCTGGAAAAAGGGAGTTTGATATGTGTGAAAGACATGTGCTGCCACTTTCAGCATGAGAGTTGTGATGGTGGTTGAATGGAATATGAGGGAAAATAAGGAAGCTACTGAAGGTATAACTTAATGTAAAATAAATAAATCATTGAATGAGATATAGTTTAAAGTCTAAAGTCATGAAATTGTATGGAAATAGTCCTTTCACTAACAGAAATACCCTATCAATTAGGAAGGGATTCACCCCCCAGGAAGGAGGGGGGGGTCAGTGAAAGTGTCTGTGAGCTCAGCTGGGAAATTGAGAATAGTTACATTACTAATGCTAATAATATTGATGTTGATAGTCTTTGGCAAGATGGGCAAGATGGGCACTGCCTGTGGTATCTGTTCCAACAGAGCTCTCGATTGCTTAACTCAACCTTAATCAGAGCATTTTCATTATTTTTAACTGTAGAGGGTTTAAGTTAAGCATAGAATTGTATGAATAACATATTAAAGAACCAACTCTTTTTTACACAATTTGAAAAGTACAATCTAAGCCGGTTGTTCATTCAATGGAGTCATTAAGTGTCCGGTTGAACAGAAAGCAGCAGGTCGGGGCCTAACCGATGAGCCGCTGCCCTCTGCTCAAACCTGCAGCTCGCCAGGCAGGCGAGTAGATTCAACACAATTCATATTAAAGATGCGACTCGGGTCCGAGACCGGCAGCAGCCAATGAGAGTCGAGCACATCCACGAAAACAAGTTACATTATTTTGAGTTTTTGATTTTGATTTTCATAAGTATTGATTCAAATACCTCAAATAACAATAGTTGTTTTGGGGCATCATGATGCAAAAGACCTAAATTCCGTGAAATCCTGCCTGTCATTAAATGTGAGCAGCCCACCATTTTAAATATCGTCTGGGATTTAAAGAATCGCGTTAGCGTGGGTCTAGCTTTAATTTCAACACTTGTCAAGACACTTTTGGACTTTTGCACTTTTTTTACACGACATGTAATGAAAGCTTTTACTTTGCAGAACAATCTGAAGCAGAGTGACCATGATTTCACTTCGCTGTAAAATCATGGTTGCTCTGCGTCAGATTGTTGTACAGAGTAAAAGTGTGGAAGTGGAAACAGTGTAGCTCATTGCCAGAGCCAGGGATCGGACCTGGGGCTTCATACCTTCAGTCTGACGCGCTCCCGACTGAGCTACTCGGGCAACTCCGGAAAGACCCGGAAGAGCGCTATTAAGTGTGCGCTGTTTCTGCTGTCACTCATCTCCTGCAACAGGCCCGTAGCCAGCCTAGTGGAAGGGGGGTTCTTTTTTTCAAAAAGTGGACCTTTTTGCAGTTTTTCCCCTCATTTTGTATTCAATTATGAGGTTTAAATACTTCATTTTGGTTACTTTTTATGCACTAATTTGTGCTGGATTAGCTTGTCTGCTGGTATCTTAACGAGGACGCTTTTTGATGCACCGAAAATATTTACTACAATGCTGTCAAATTGCTTACCAAGATCATGTACCACCTTTTTCAGTCCAAACACACGCATGCACGCACACAGACACACAGACACATGCACACACACACACACACACACACACACACGTGAATGGAGCACCGACACATCACACATATTCAGGGTAAAAATCTTCTGAATCGGTCACTGTAGCTAGCTAGTCCCACTGGATGGATAATGGTCAGAATTTACTGTGTTCTTCCTTGACCCATGCTACACCCCTCCACTGAGTTTTGTGAAAATCGGTCTTGTAGTTTTTGTGTAATCCTGACAGACACAGACACACACGAGTAAAAACATTAGCTACCTTCTGCGTGGAGTTGACGACTGTTTGCTAGCACGTAGTTAGCGTTATCTATCTCAACTGTTAGATTAGGTAGTACATATAACAACCTTACCCTGTTTGGCAGTGTTTTTGAACATATGTTCAATATTCTGCGACAATGACGCTGCTGCCTGCTTTCTCTCCCGTCTCTCCTGCTCTTTTCACCCCATACTCACTATCCAGCTGGATGTCGTTTGCATAACGTCAGTTGCTGCGCACAGGGCCAATTTGGTGCCCTAGGCAAGATTTTAAGTGGTGCCCCCTGCATCGCAGGGTCATTGTGTTCATACACTCACAGACTGCATAGCTTTATGTCTTTGAGATCTTCTTTATTTTAGAAACAAAACCCCCACACAAACAGTATAAAAACATAATTTAAAGAAACAAGTGACATAAAATGAATTATAAATACAGTATTAAAAAAGTATTGCACGAAAAAACGATATTACAGACACCTTAGTGCAATATGCATAATGTAGCAATGTTCTACAGCAGGGGTAGTCAATTATGTTGTGTCAGGGTCCACATTTCTTGGTCAAGGTATAGTCAAGGTCCAGACATGGACTAAATCTGTGAATTAGTCATTTACCCCGTTGCTTATATTTAGTACATTCATTTCACAAAGTACAAAAATCAACTGGTTAAATAAATGTATATATTTGTATTAAAACTGTTTCAGACCACTTACATTTTAATTTGTTAAAGATTATTGTAGTCATATAGATAAACATAATAGAAACTTTCAAGCATTTTGTGTCTTATTAGATTAAAGTCTGTACCATTTCCCTTTGTCCCACTGTGCACTGCACAAAATTAGTGTTGAAAAATGAGGGCGAAGACGATTGAGTAATTCAGGGTGCGGGTTCTGGGGAAGATTTTAACAACTGGAGACAAGTCAAAAAACAGCTCAAAATCTCCATGAAATCAGGCAGATTTGGACTCAAACATATCCTTGCTTCACAACCACACATCAGCAGCGGAAAATCCCATATCAAGCAACATTATATATGCAAACTGGACGCGGTGCCGGTGGGTGTGATGGAAACGTGTCGCTGCTGAAACGCGTCTGCACTGAAATCCGCTGTGTCCGCCGCTGCCGGACGAGTTTCTAGGTGAACACAAGCTATGGCACCGTGACCCCCGGTCGTGTGCGCACTTTTATATTTTAGAGGCGAGGTTGACAATGTCCAATTTTAGCTGCTTATGTATAGAAATCAGCAAAACCCAATAGCTGTTTTTGTGTTGTTTTTGACAGTACAAAGTGCCGCTGTTGCCCAGTGCAACTCACTGACTGACTCCCTAACAGCAGCTCTATACAGGACATCCCATATTAACACTCACATCCTATTGGCTAATAACCAGGAATTGCTGTGACTTGGTTCCACACAATAACAAGCACTGAGTGCAACAAACCTCCGTACAAATGTTCACTCTTTCGGGCGCCCCTAGCATTTGCCTATTCCGATAGGGCCGGCCTTGGCTTCGCATGTAATACTCCTGTAAAGGATCATTTTAATGAAGACAAAAAAACGGACTTTGGCTACAGGCATGTGCAATGCCGTGTTTATGTGAGAGCTGTGACGCGCTGTAGCAGCAACTACATGTTTTCTACATCTCATCTCTAATGTGAGACAATAAATACATGCATGTGCAAATAGTGCTACATGTTCAATGAATCGCCAACATTGGAATCGGCAGGGACATGTATCTATGTATTTAATATTCGTTTAGTTATTTATTCCTGTAGTGTAAAATAAAAACCGCAAGAGTAGAAAAAGCATTTTTGCACGACCACGGTGTATTTCTGGACTCGATCATTGTAGCAGTGAATGACGTCATACAAACCCGCTGTGTCAATCACAGCCAATGGGCGGTGTCCAGTGCGCTTATTGGCCGACATTATACTTCAGCGTTTAGTGTCACCGTCTCACAAACACTGAAACCCCAGAGGAGATGAGATGTAGTAAACATGTAGTTGCTGCTACAGCGCGTCACAGCTCTCACATAAACACGGCATTGCAGGAGATGAGTGACGGCAGAAACAGCGCACAGTTAATAGCGCCCTTCCGCGCCGATGTTCCGTTGCCGGAGTAGCTCAGCTGGAGAGCAGCAGGGTGACGATCCGGAGGATCCGGGTTCGAGGTCTGGCCCGGCAATGTGTGACTTGACATCCAGCCAATGTTTTTTTATTTGCAGGACGATGTCAAGCAGCGACCATGATTGCACTGCGCTGTATAAGTCATGCTCGCACTGTCCCGGGCCTTTGCTTTTGTATGCAGGATAATCCATGCCAGAATTAAAAATGAATACACAGAGAAAATCATCAATGAATCAATACATGTTGAAATAAATAAATGAATACATCAATAAATAAATAGACATTTAGACAATAGACATAGGTCAATATGCAGCGGCTCGTTTGGAAAACCGAGCTCAACATCCTTCCCCAACAAATAGGCCACGACTTGCCGCAGCCCTGTAGACGGGGCGTCCATTTTCCACATGAATTTACTAGCTAAGAGTTGTATTGTTGTGCAGAAGCTATTTTTGACTTTGTTCTGAATCGCACTGTCTGTTACACGTGGCTCGAAGCCCAATGTTTGCGCTACAATGTTAACGTTCATATTTCACACTTTCTATTTTTGTCTTTTTTTTAGCCCAAGTGTCCAGGCTTTTCGCGCATGTAGACGATGTGCAAAAAGAAGCGCACTTTCCCGCTCCAGCGCCACGCTGTTATGTCATGCTGTAAATATAGTAGTACTGTGATGAGCCAGTCGGCTCTGTCACTGATTGAATTGGCTCTTATTAACCCTAATTGGACTGAGCATTGCGACCAATCACGGGATGTCATACCGGGAGCAGATGGGGATATAAGCAGTGCTCAGAAGACACAAGAGAGACTCTTTCTATGGCTAGCATTGCTTGTGTTGGTTTGTGTGCAGATAATAGGGGGCTGCTTGTTTTTACATGTGCAGTGTGCAGTGTGCAGTGTGCGCCAAATGCTGGGGAGCTGTTCAGTTGACGGGAGCTCTCTGACTCTATTTTAAATCTATATGTATTTGTTTGTGGGATTATGTGTATTTGATTACATGTTTTCATTGTTTAAACTTGATTTTATACAAGTCCTTGCCCATAGTAATAGTTTCTTTGCTTTAATTTATGAATTTATGGTTAGACTTAAACATACTGCTATTAATCAGTCTGTGTAACAGGGCCAAGTGAGTGAGTGATTGATTGATTGGATTGTGCTGATCCTATTAGCTATATTCCAATCAATTGATCTAAAACAACAATTAACCCGTTTTTTATTTTTTTTTGGCTTGTTGTGAATTTTGGCTTTACATTGAAGAGTTTGTATTGTGTTCCTTTTTTAGTTGAAATTGCTGTTGGAAGATCGTATTTTTTTTTCGCCACACTGCTCGGCCGCACCACTCGCACTGACTGAATCTTGTGTTGAGGTGTGTGTGCTGCACCAAACGGGAGCACCGGGACAATGTCATCATACGCAGCACATCAACACAACATTCATACTTTTTTTCTGTCTTGTATTCATTTATAAGAAATAAAAACATAAGAACAGACATCCTTTCTCAGACGGGACCCGGCACATTCGCGAACGACATCACTATTCTGTCCCTGTGCGCCGTGTTGATCTGGGTCCTGCTCCCAGGTCTGCCACCTCCCCTCCTGTCTGCTGTAGTCCACTTTCCAATGTGGGAGGTCTCTGCGGCTCGTATCAGACGCTCCCTCCTCTCCTCTCCCAGGGCAGGGTGATTAAGTGGGGACGCGTGTGAAGAGTGCAGGTGGACCCAGGTGAGTTGTGCGGTGGTGATTGGCTCAAAGAAACACAAATAATAAGGCACGCGTGCAAACAATCAAAATAATACTAAGTGAATAACAAATTAAACAATAAAGTGAAAGATAATCAACACACAAAATAATGGCAATATAGAACCAAACAAAATACACAAGCCATATTGCATAAAGTGAAGTGAAATATAAATATAATAAGTAATGGTGATTAAGGAGCTAATTAACACCGTCCGTGACATTTACATTGGTTGGGTGTGTGGATACCAGTAATAATTTTTGTTTTATTGAAATACAAAATAATTCTATTTTTCCGAAGTGCTGAACTTTAATACAGTCTAGAAAGATTAATATTTTTTGTCTTGGGCTATATTATTATTACCATAGTTTTTCTATTGTATAAGTATCTTGGAGTAGGGGCATCTCACCTGTCCTGTCCTGTAAGATTTGGGAGGGTAGGAATAGTGTAGTTATTTTCTCTGTTTACTTGTTGTGTGCCCCATTACTGTTAGTTCAGGTAGCCACTGTGAATTTAAATCCTGAACCCTACTTTGCCAAATAAGGTCACAGCTTTACTTTGGTATGTAAAAAAAAAAAGAAATAAGAAAAAAAAGAAAACGCAGGATAGGCACATACCTCAAATTTGGCACATACCCCCTGTGGCCCCCCTAACTGGCACCGTGGACAAAACACTGTCAGCATCCCCCCCACCACTAACATCATGGACAATACACCCCCCCGATGATGGCCCCGCTACGATTACAACTGGCCCCAGCCATGCCCCCCGAGATGAAAGGGGCTAGAACCACCGCTGAATGGCTTGTTAGTGAGTTTGACTTAGGATCATGTTTTTAGTGGTTTAATATCTGCAATATGAATAGCCTACAATCATTACACATAAGTTTGATTTAAAATAACTAATTAAAGGTTAGATATACTGTATAACTTTGAATACTATTCTATACGGAGACATTATGTATTCTTACCATGGCAACTTCGATATTCTTGTTTCTATTAACTTTTGCATGTAAAGATTACATATTGTGGTTATGGGATACTTCGTTGCATTTTTTGGCATGTTGTTGTCTTCTTTCATGTGTGACTTTTAACTTCATACCCTATAGGATCCAATAACTTTAAACAGTATAACAATAATAATATTATAAGAGAAGAACAGCTAATGTATTGTTTACATGCAAAACCTTGGAAAAACATACTATAGTAAGCAAATGTAAACTATGAGGAAATATAATATTTGCACCCACAGTATAATGGACTGGGGGATAATCAGTATTTAAAAACTTTAAACTTTCAATATTTCCTTAAGTGACATTACGTGTACATCTAGATTGGTGATTGTTTCGTTACTCTGTAGTATTTCCTTCTTTGTGTCATCCTGCCGAGCTCATGAATTCTTGCCAAGGATGTTTTTCCTTGACTCCTTTATTCTCCGCAGTGAGGCTGACTGGGACGAAGTATGGCTGTGGAGATGGGGGTGTGGGGCCTGCACGGTCATGGTCTCGCAATACCAGCCCCAGTCCAAGAGGATACTGTATATTTTCTGTGACATCTTCCGAGGAACAGTGCCTTCATTGAAACTGTGGCGACATAGAAACTAAAGCAATCTTCTGTCCTGTCTCGAAGCAGTACAAGGAGAAGCTGACATGGGAGACGTCAAACAGCAGCTAGATTATTTATTATTATTTGTAAACCTAATAAACTGCCTGGCTTGAAATGTCTCTATGGTGACATAGTGAAAAAAGGTGTTACGAGTTGGACGCCATGGCGTAACAAACTGAAAAAAACAGTTTTCGGCTAGAGAACATTTGACAGTACCTGATATTATGGCAACTGCCCTGTTTTGGAAATTACAACATTTAATATCTTTGGTTTATATTTACAATAGGGCTATTTAGAAACATTAAGGCAGATTGCATGCTTCTCCTGAAACCTCCGAAGTTTGCTTACTAATTACAGACTATAAAACATTTTTCACGACTTCAAAATCAATCAACAACTTTCGTTCAACAAACACAATACATTTTATTTAGCTTCATTGAGAGATTGACTAAAGTTAATCAAAGTAAAAACATTTCTGTGTGAATCTCAATTGTCAGATATAAGAGTAAAGTGGGTTACAGATAATCATATCATTATGTTATCTTTCAAGTCGGAAGCACTGCCCAAGGGGGAGGGGTTTCTGCGCACTTCCGTAGGAACCCGATCGAAACATCACTCTATCAAAGCTGGCATTGGCACCTGCGCGCGTCACTCAGAACAGGTCCCTTCCCACTTCCTGTTCTATAAAATGTGACGTCAGCGGAGGTTCATCCTCTTTTGCCTCTTCGCTGGACTCAGGAATGTAAGCTCTCTGTGTTTGTAATAAACATTCAAACTGCGTATTTCATCTGGCTAGCTGGCTCACTTCATAGTGTTGTTCACCACCGTTTTTCACTACACATAGTCTCTGTCTGGTGTGTGTTTAGTTATTATTGATAGCTAATCCCAATTCTGCCCCTTTCGGTTTCAGTTTCGTTCACAAGAAGACCCTTTAAAAAATAATAGTCGTATTTATATAGTTCTATATATATTCCGACTGCTTGCTGTGTTGGTTGTTTGTCCACAGGGCTTTTTCCTCCACAGCAGGAGTGCTAGCAGCGGCAGTAAAATCCATGAAGGTCTTCCTGTCATGCGATATGTTTATATTGTATATTGTTCAGCTCGGCTACTCTGCTGATTAGCCAGCTATGTATTATATTGTATTTTTCTCATTGGGTCTGTGACCCGCTCCTATTGGATCAGGGGTCCACTGCCATGATATTGCACGGAGGCCGCACAAGTGCTTGATTGCCTACACCAGACATTGTGCAAGTAGATTACGGCCTCGCTCCTAGCTGCACTAGTAGAGCAGCCGGCCTTGTTCTTGTAAGTGGAGGGCATAAGAGTTAACCTCTGTAGCCCCGCTTTGTATATGCTGATAGCAGACAGCTCCCGGTAGAGCGTGACTATGGTCCTCGCTCCTGGACGGCTCAGGTGCGGCCCTACGGGATCCCTGAGGTAACTGTCTGGAGTTGTGTTGCCTAGGCACACTTGCGGTGCACCTCGTGGCAGGCTCCCTTATCAGCTCGCTGCCTCTGCCCCTGCGACAGCTTTGTTATACAGCAACCCCTCCCCCTTGGGCAGTGCTTCCGACTTGAAAGATAACGATAGGTTGCGTATGCAATACAGTACACACAAACCATTATTTGAATAGGCACACAAAGCGCCAACTAAGCATGAATGATAGTATAAATGAAAAACACTTGTGGCTTTTGCTTTTTCATGTACAGGGCATAGCAGTTTGCAATAAAGTTTATTCATACATGTAGTAAACACACATACACACAGGCATCCAAATGTGTAAAGTATGCTTCCAACAAGGCCGACTTCATCTCCGCCTTCGCCTCCCACCACTCTCTGGATTTCCTTGCTCTCACTGAGACATGGATTTCCCCGGAGAACTCATCCACCCCTGCTGCCTTATCCTCTGTGTTTGTCCTGTCCCACTCCCCCTGTCTTACTGGGTGGGGGGGGAATAGGGCTCCTGATCTCCCCTTCTCTGCTCTTCTCTGTGCCACCCCCTTCTCTCTCCTCTATCGCCTCCAACAGCTTTGAATTCCCTCTCACCTCTTTCTTCTAGTTCTCTACTGTCCTCCTGGTCCACTCACCACCTTCCTGGATGAACTCGACTTTCTTCTCTCCTCCCTCCCCTCGCTGTCCTCACCTACCATCCTCTCCAAACCCTCCCACTCTGCCGGATTTCTTCCTCTCTTTTACTCCTTTAACTTCTCTCTTCGTCTCCACCCACTCACAGTGCAGGTTGCCAGTTAGACCTCATCTTGTCTAGAGGCTGTTCCCCTTCGCAACTCTTCGTGACACCCCTGGACATCTCAGACTCAGAATCACCACCGAGACGGCTCTCCTGGCAGTCACTGACTCCCCCCGGTGTGCTCGGGCGGCCTCCCTCTCCTCAGTCCTCATCCTCCTTGATCTCTCTGCAGCATTTGACACTGTCGATCACTCCATCCTCCTCTCCTACCTTGCTGACCTCGGTATCTCTGGAACTGCTCTCACCTGGATCTCCTCCTACCTCAACGACTGGACCTACCAAGTGACATGGCAAGGTTCCTCATCCACCCCCCAACCTCTCCTCATAGACGTACCCCAAGGCTCCATCCTGGGCCCGCTCCTGTTCTCTCTCTACACTCGCTCCCTGGGCCCCCTCATCGCATCCCATGGTTTCTCCTACCACTTCTATGCAGATGATGCCCAGATCTTCCTGTCTTTTCCCTCTTCTTACCCTCTCATCCCTTCTCGCATCTCTTCCTGTTTGTCTGCTATCTCCGCCTGGATGCAGTCACACCACCTCAAGCTCAACCTCTCTAAATCGGATCTCCTCTTTTTCCCCCACTCTTCCTCACCTTCTGCTGATCTCCCCATCTCAATCCCCTTGGAATCCACCACACTTTCTCCTGCTTCTTCCGCTAAAAATCTAGGAGTCATCCTTGATCCTGCGCTCTCCTACACCCAGCACATCACCACACTGACAGGCACCTGCAGATTCTTCCTGAGCAACATACGCCGAATCCGTCCCTTCCGCACCAACTTCTTGACTCAGCTGCTCGTCCAGTCACTGGTCCTCTCCCGCCTGGACTACTGCAACTCCCTCCTGGCCGGCCTGCCTGCAACTACTACCCGCTGCTCCAGCTCATCCAGAACTCTGCGGCTCACCTGGTAATCTCTTTCCCTCGCACACACTACTCCACTGCTCCGCTCCCGCCACTGGCTCCCGATACCGACACAATATTATTATTATTTTTTTTATTTCTTGGCAGACGCCCTTATCCAGGGCGACTTACAAAATAAGTGCAATACAAAGTGCAAGAATACAGTTAAATACAAGGCATCAAACATTACAGATTCAAATTTACATTAAACAAAGCAATTCAAGATATAATACATTTTACAACTTCCAATTTATACAGTTAAGTGCAGTAAGTGCGGACATACATCCTGGAAAGTAAAGCTAAGTGCTGTCAAGATGTAAGGTACAGTCAAGGGTTACGGGAAAGGGAGCAAGGAGGAAAATCAATCAATAATCCAAGAAGCATGACAAAATGCTATGAAGTGCTATCTAACGGGGATTAAAGGGACTAATATTACAAGTACTGTCTGAAAAGATGTCTTGAGTTAGCGCCGGAAGGATATATTAGTTGTAATATTAGTCCCTTTACTCTCCTGTAAGGTAGCACTTCACAACATTTTACCATGCTTCTTGCCTTGTATTACTAATACTTGTATTATTGATTTCCCCCTTGCTCCCTTTCCCGTAGCCCTTGACTGGGACCTAACATCTTGACAGCACTTAGCTTTCACTTTCCAGGATGTATGACTTTACTTATTGTATTTACTTGTGTAAATTGGAAGTTGTAAAATGTATTATGTTTTGAATTGCCTTGTATAATGTAAATTTTAATTTGTAATGGTTGATGCCTTGTACTGAATTGTATTCTTGCACTTTGTATTGCGCTTCTATTTTGTAAGTCGCCCTGGATAAGGGCGTCTGCCAAGAAAAAAAAATAATACTAATAATGTGTATTCCGAACATACAGTGAGGGGAAAAAAGTATTTGATCCCCTGCTGATTTTGTACATTTGCCCACTGACAAAAAAATGATCAGTCTATAATTTTAATGGTAGGTGTATTTTAACAGTGAGAGACAGAATAACAACAAAAAAATCCAGAAAAACGCATTTCAAAAAGTTATAAATTGATTTGCATGTTAATGAGGGAAATACGTATTTGATCCCCTATCAATCAGCAAGATTTCTGGCTCCCAGGTGTCTTTAATACAGGTAATGAGCTGAGGTTAGGAGCACTCTCTTAAAGGGAGCACTCTCTTAAACGTACAAAATCAGCAGGGAATCAAATACTTTTTTCCCTCACTGTAACCCATTATCAATACAAATAAGGGGAATGTTTTTTTTTCTTTCTCTCAATGTTCTAACACTCCTCAAACAACAAAAATGCAGTAGAAGAAAAGACATTTGTGCTAGGAAAAAGAACAGAAAAAATTAGTCTACATCTCACCTTCTTTGTGGGTCTGGCCATAAGACTTCATCCACATCACATGCGATGTTGTCTTGAGCCAGGCAGCATGGAAAGTATCACTTGGAGTGCCATATCCAGGCCTGGCATGACCCCTGATCGAGGTCTCCACAAGCCTCCTCCATTGCCTGTAGAAGGGGTATGCGTTGGTGGGGCTGGCGATCATACACCTTCCAACGTCATACAGAGAAGAATTCTTCAATAGGATTCAAGAACGCAGATTATGGGGGCGATTGAGTGTGATGAAAAGTGGGTGACCTGTGAACCAATTGCGGACCACAGCAGCCCGGTGGAAACTAACATTGTCCCAGATGATAACGTACCTGGGCTGTTCTGGCACCCAGTCATTAGGGATTAGTCTGTTTGTGGAGGGTGTCCAGAAATGTGATGATGTGTGCAGTGTTGTATGGGCCAAGGATTGCATGATGGTGAAGGACCGCACACATTGTTACGTTGCCACCACATTGTCCTGGGATGTTGATGATTGCACGGTGTCCGATGATATTTCTGCCGTGGCCGCTTGTTTTTGCAAGGTTGAAACCTGCCTCGTCCACATATATTAGCTCACGATGCACTGAATCTGCTTCTAGCTCCATGACAAAACAATGTAGCACAGTATGAAAAGACAGGGATCAGTCAATATGATGTAGCACCATGCACTTCCAGATCCAGTACCAATGATAGGATAGTATATCTTACGTGCAGATATTCATATCTCAGTTGTTTTACACGGTCTGAGTTTTGTTCAAAAGGAACTCTGTATAGCTGCTTCATCCCAATTCTATTAAGTTTCAGTAGACGAGAGAGTGCAGAGAGACTCACTCTGTTGATGTTGTGGAATGTGTGTTATCTGCCATTATGTGGTCCTGCAGTTCTCTGAGTGTGATGCAGTTATTTTATATTTACAATGTGCGTCTCCTGCTCTGGGGTGAACAGTCGACCAGATACTGGTTTTCTTGCAGTCCTCTAAAAACATTTGAATGGTTTTATAGTTTTTCCCAATTGCATACACACTATTATACCACAATACTCCTAAACTGTTAACACAATGCCCATAATAAAAAGTCACATCTGCTAAACACACAGAGGGGAAAATTCTGGCCTAAAAACTATATACACAGCCCTCAAAATCAAAGAATTGGGTCAGAATCACACACACATACATCATATCTGTTTCTCACACTGAGCATTAAGAATACACTGTGTTTAGAAAAATAAAACTCTCTCCTCAAAATGGAAGATTCATGTAGGAAAACAAAAAGAATCCATCAACACAGACAGTAAAGAACTTTATATTATACAATGTTTGATCCTGGCCAGGCGTGGCACAGTGGTGTGTTGCCTTACAGCTCTAGGGGTCCCAGGTTCAAGACCCAGCTTGGGTTGCCTGTCTGTATGGAGTTTGCATGTTTTCCCCGGGTACATGTGGGTTTCCTCCCACCGTCCAACGACATGTGGGTTAGCTTAATTGGCCATACTAAATTGCCCTGTATGTGTGTGTTGCCCAGTGCTGGCCTGGCATCCTGCCCTGGGTGTGTTCCTGCCTTGCACCCTATGTGTGCTAGGATCAGCTCCAGCTTCCCTGCGACCCTAAGTGGTTTTGAAAATGGATGGATGCATGGATGATCCTGCCTACCCAAAAATTATCAATGTATTTATATATAACAAGCATAAAAATGCAATGACTGATAGCAGCCCACATGGTTATGTTTCCACCCCTTTGGCCAGGGACCTGCTCGCTGGCCAATGATGTTCCTTCCCCAGCACTGCCTCTTGAATCCTACCTCGTCCACATAGATGAACTCAATGTGGTCATCGCTGGCATCAAGCTTGAGTATTCTCTGACCATGTAGGAACAGTGATTAGAACATGGTGCATTACTGCACTTCCTGGACCTCTGTCTCTTCCAAGTGCACAATAGTACTGGAAACAGTTTCATACTCACTTGCATGTAAAAGTAGCACATCTCTTTCACACGATCAGAGTTCCTCTCAAATGGTACACGATATATTTGCTTCATGCTCATCCTGTGCCTTCTCAGCAAACGATCAATAGTGGATATTGAAACATGGTCTATGTTCTGAAACATCCCATTGTCCTCTATTATACACGTTTGGATTTCTCTGAGTCTAATCGCATTTTTTGCCAACACCATGTTGACTATTTCAGCCTCGTTTCTCCCACCAGCAGCTGGTCTTCTCAGCCCTGTATGCAAACAATACAATGTGATGTACAGACTTGCAGTACTCTTGTTGATATATGAAATCCAAATATTGTGCATGGTAAATTTATACCCACTCACCGGTTCGTAGTCCTGAATGTCCTGATGATTCCAGCCACAGTAAAGAGGCTCAAATTGGGCTGCACTCACTGCCCAGCTTTTCGCATACTCATCCCATGGTTGATTACACTATCAACCAGTGTGGCTCTTATTTCATTCAATATATTCCGTCGCCTTCATCGTCCTCTGTGTCTTCCCCTCCCTCTTCCCCTTTCTGCTCTTTGTGGCTCCATTTTTCTTGTACAATCATGAGTCCTCGTGTGACCTTTTTATATACTTGAGAGAACGAGGACAACTGAGTGAACAATTTGGTTAATTGGGTTTGCACAGGGTGGTGCGGTGGTTAGTGCTGCTACCTCACAACTCCATGGGTCATGGGATCTAGTCTGTTTGGAGTTTACATGTTCTCCCCGTGTCCGTGTGGGTTTTCTCCAGGCTCTGCAGTTTCCTCCCACTGTCCAAAGACATGCAGTTTAGGTTATGTTAAATTGCTGTGTATATGTTGCCCAGCGATGGCCTGGCATCCTGTCCTGGTTGTATTCCTGCCTTGTGCCCTATCACTGCCGGGATCGGCTCTGGCTGCCCCGCGACCCTCACAG
Source organism: Amia ocellicauda (assembly GCF_036373705.1). Taxonomy (NCBI): domain Eukaryota; kingdom Metazoa; phylum Chordata; class Actinopteri; order Amiiformes; family Amiidae; genus Amia; species Amia ocellicauda. The sequence continues at coordinate 124,163 of NW_027103022.1, forward strand.
GAATTGTGTGTTTTGAAAATGGATGGATGGGTTTGCAGACGTGAAGTGTGTTGTAGTACATTAGCACTTTGAGTTTTGTCTGATGACTCATGTATTGCACAAAAGGTACAGGTGTTTTCTCAATGACAATTGTGCCAACACATTGAGAGTTGCGAGTAATGTTTTGCAACATGAGTGAACTGGACTCACCAATTGAGTTGAAGCAAGGTGAAGGTGTGCATAGTCCTGCAGAAGTGGTTCTGGGATGTTAGCTTGAACCTCGGATCACTCTGTGCATGCTTTCGGTCACAGTGTATAAACGACTGAGAAACTGTAGTGAGAGATCCTTCTCATTATGAAAGTACAGTACATATTACTGTACCAGTAAGACTACAGCACTTACCGGTTTCCATCTCAAAATATCCCAATTATACCTGCAACAGTATAACAGCTCATATTTGATTGAACCCATTGCTCACTTGTTAAATACATTGCCTAAAAGTGTTAATTATTTCAGAGATAGTACTTCAAGAATCACTGTTAGTGTTTAAGCATTCAGAAAAACCTGAAAATTGTCACGAGTGGCAGTGAACAGTGGGTCCAGGGGTGTCGCAAATGGGAAACCCCACCATGCTCTCCCTGGCTTCACCATCAGGATTTATTTTGCCTGGGGCCCCCACATACCCTAGAATCACCTCTGACTGGGTCGCATGAAGTCTCGCTATGCCATCCCAACTGAGTTACACTCACTTATTTCCCCCTGCAGGTAAGGTCCCAGGACAGACGCCACCAGTAAATAAGAAAGGTCTTATTCTAGTCCATTAAATAAAATTCACCATGTACAATACAACAGGGGCAACTAGCAGGGCACCGTTCCCTCGATGTTTTTTTTACAATTAAAATTGCCTTTAATCACCTGGGCAAAAATAAAAATACAGAAACGTATACAAAAGCTGAAAATATAATAAACTATACTAAATTCCCAAATAAAACTAAGCCCAGACAATACCCCCTATATTCACAATCAAAAAACGTATGTATGAAACGATGGAGAATGGCGAGAGAATGGTCTCAATTACACAGTCCCAACCCGGCTCGGCCTCCGGTTCCGTCCCAGGCTAGAGATCCTCACAAACGAGCAGCTCGTCCGCACAAGCAGCCCCAATCCAGGACAAAGAGCAGTCTCAGGAGGAGGACACGCTCGCTCACTGGCAAGTGCTGCGATCACAAGCTCACAGGGATATTGAGTGCGTCCCTCTCACCCGTCCGCTATGTGCTTCTCCCTCCGGCTGCTGGTCCGGAGCCCCAAAGTGCCGTCTATCGCCGAGAAGCTGGAAACCGCAGAACCAAGAAGGCAAGTCCAGGAATACAGTCTTGTAGAAGCCAAGTCAATGTCTCTGGCCAGTAATAGTTCCTTAGATCCTCTTGTCGCTGTCGAGTCACTGCGTCCAGCGGCTAATGTTTCTCCAGGCAGCTCCCGATCTGCAGGGACCCGCTCCGACCCTGCGAGGAGTTAGTGCCTACCGGCTGGCACCCTCACAGCCGATATCCTCTCCTCTGTAACCCGTCCCGCAGTCACTGTCCCTGCTGGTGCTCCGCCGTGCCCCTTTGTTCTGGCAGGGCAGCCTTTATCTCCAGCTGAGTGTCCACAGGTGTAGTGGCCGTGAGGGAAGGCGGCCGCTGCTCAGTGATACAGGTGCGCCGCATCGGGGATCAAAGCTTCTGCCTGTTCAATAATAGTGAATATCAATAAAAGTCAATCAATCAGTGAATACAATCAATGAAAACAAACAATTTGAGAACATGACTCAATCAGTGAATAATTAAAATTAAATCAAATAAACAATAATAACAGTATAAGTGCAATAAAGAATCACATGGAGCCTTGGTACAGTCTGTGATTAATGCAACACTGTGGAGTAGTGCTTAGGGCTCTGGACTCATATTGTGGGTTTTGGGTTCAAATCCCAGGTGGGGCAGTGCTGTTGTACCCTTGAGCAAGGTACTTCACTTAGATTGCTCCAGTAAAATACCCAGTTGTATAGACCAACTCTGCCTCCTCCAGAACCGCTCCTTCTCATCCCTGGCACCTAAATGGTGGAACGACCTGCCCACCGAAGTCAAAACAGCAGAGTCCTTGACCTCATTCCGGCACTTACTCAAGACGCATCTCTTCCGACAGCACTTGTAATATTAGTCCTCTATCCCTGCTAGATAGCACTTCACAGTTTTATTATGCTTCTCGCGTTCTTGATTGTTTTACTCCTTGCTCCCTTTCCCGTAGCCCTTGACTGTGACCCTACATCTTGACAGCACTTAGCTTTCACTGTCAAGGATGTAGGAAGTCACTTACTGTACTTGTGTAAATTGTAAATTGAAATTTGTAAAATGTATTATTTTGAATTGCTGTTTTAGCTAAATTTAATTTGTAATGATTGATTGCCTTGTAGGAGGAGTAGAATTAGACACACGGAAAGGAACATAGAAACTCGCTGCCTAAATCCCACTGCTATTTATAAAATCACTATCCTCTTGCCAAATGCTAGCTTTATCAAAAGAAGGATCTGCAGATGAATTATTAAATAATTTCAACAATACACTAAGCACTGCTTTAGTAGCCCCATTAAGGACACGACAAATAAAAACCAACAAAACACTCACCGTGGTTCGACGAACAACCCGCGTTTTCTTTTTAATACAATAGCGACACTTACTAACCAGAAGGTAAAGCCTTCAGAGGTCATCCCCCCCAATTTCACCTGTAGTGACTTCGTGGATCATTTCAATAGCAAAGTTAACAGCATTAGAAAACAGATAGAACAGGAAACATACACAGATTTTATAGCTGACACATGCAGTCCTTCACAGCCCCTGCCTACCTTGGACTCGTTTAACGTAGTAAATCACCAGGAATTGGTCTCCTTAATTACTAAAATGAAAACAACAACCTGCGCACTAGACCCTATACGCACTAAACTGCTAAAACAATCTCTGCCATGAATTATTCACAGAATACACAATATTATCAATGTCTCTTTATTCTCAGGATCTGTTCCTGAATCATTTAAAATAGCTGTAATTAAACCACTTCTTAAGAAACCCAGTGTCGACCCTAACCAACTTAAACACTATCGACCTATCTCAAACCTTCCCTTCCTTTCTAAGGTTCTAGAGAAAGTAGTTGCAAACCAACTGCAAGCTTTTTTAACCGATAATCACCTTTATGAAGAATTTCAATCAGGCTTCCGTTCCGGCCTGAGTACAGAAACGGCCCTGTTAAAAGTATTGAATGACGTGTTTCAGTCCTCCAATGTAGGGCACACCAGTGTTATTATTTTATTAGACTTAAGTGCGGCTTTTGACACAATCGACCACAAAATCTTGATACACCGCTTAGAAAACCGTATTGGCCTATCTCGCAATGTGCTTTCATGGTTTAAATCATATCTGTCAAACAGACTCCAATATGCACAGATTAACGAGAACCACTCAAATTTAACTGAGGTTAAGTACGGAGTCCCACAGGGCTCAGTCCTCGGACCTGTACTTTTTTCATTGTACATGCTCCCTTTAGGTGATATCATTCGACGACATAATATTAACTTTCACAGTTACGCAGACGACACACAATTATATCTGTCAGTAAATCCTAACAACACCATAGACCTAGAAAAATGAATCTGCTGTCTGTCTGAGATTAAAACATGGATGACAAAAAAAATTCTTATGCTTAATTCTGACAAAACAGAAGTCATAATTTTAGGAGACAAAAATCGAACTGTTCATCATTCACTAACAAAACTGAGTAATGATAACTTTAATTTCTCCCCTAAGGGGATGGCATGAAACCTGGGTGTCATCTGTGATCATAATCTATCTTTTGAATCACACATTCAGAATGTGTCGAGATCTTCCTTCCTCCAGCTTAGAAACATTGCTAGACTAAGACAATTCCTCTCGTTACAGGACACTGAGAAATTGATACACGCATTTGTTACATCTAGATTGGACTACTGTAATGCCATTCTGTCAGGCAGCACAAACAGAGCTATTTGTGCACTTCAGTCCAAAATGCTGCTGCAAGAATCCTAACAAAAACATAAAAACATGAACACATCACTCCAGTATTGGCTTCTCTTCACTGGCTGCCCGTGCACTACAGGATAGACTTTAAAGTGCTCTTATTAACATGTAAAGCACTAAAGGGACTGGCACCTCCCTACCTGTCTGATGAGGCACAACCCATCCCAGAAGCACCTCACAATGGAGGGTCAACGGGGCATCCACACCCAAGGTTTGATGAGCCATCGCAACCCAAAGCCTGTTGATGGTCCAAACCCTCCACCCCCGATGGCCAGCGAGAGGCCTCCTCCACAGGGAAGACCACAGCCAGCAGCACCGATAAAGAACTTTCTGATCTCCTTGCTGCTGTAATAAGTATACTGCCTGGAGGGGAGGCAACCATTAGGCCTAGGCCCTAGGCCGTGGACCCCCAGAGATTCATTTTCTCCTACATGCCATTCTTAGGAGTTTTCTTGTTTTTCTCTCCTCCGTTCCTAAATGCTTTATTTACTTAAATGTTCACTCACTTTATTCTAGATCATGTAAAATGTTTACAGGTCTATATTTGATTTTATTGTATTTATGTTTTTTATTTTGCTGTACGTTTGTTGTATGTTTACCAGTCTGTAAAGCACTCTGTGGCTACCCTGCGAAGGGCGCTATACAAATAAAAATTGATTGATTGATTGATTGATTGATTGTACTTCACTGTATTTTTGCAGTTATGTTGTAAGTCGCCCTGGATAAGGGCGTCTGCCAAGAAATAAAAATATTAATAATAATAATAATAATAATAAATGGGTACAAATGTAAGTCGCCCTGGATAAGAGCGTCTGCTAAATGACAAATAATGTAATGTAAACTCTGCCACCTACTGTTTGACATGTTAAATAGATAAATTCTGTGATCAAATTGCATTTCAACGATACAAACCAAGACCAGTTAGGGGAATTAAGAATTAAATATTTGAGACCCAAAGAAAGTAGAGATTAACTTTAAAGCTTTCCTTTTATACAAGTTAAAATGGTATTTCCACAACACAGTCCTTAATTCCTGTCATTTCTTTGGGGATTGTGTGCTGGAAATAAATCACATTGACCATTTATAATGTGCTCTTTTTAGGGGTTTTAACAACTGATACAGAAAACATTGTCAATAATGTATAATATCCTTACAAAAATGAATTATCTATAGCTGTACTTTAAGATTTACTTGCTTATTTATTTGGTGATCCTATTTTTGAACCCAGAAACATTGTGGAAATATCTCAGGTTCATGTTTAACTTACAGTTTCTCTGCTGTTCCTATGGATGTTTTACACCATCCCCCTTAAAGTATTCTTTATTTATTAATATGCTGTAAATGCATTGTTTGCTAGGGCTGTTAAGAGGGACATGAAGTCTTTGAAAATTGATATGTTTCACTGACTATTCAAAATGTATCAACACTATTTTCCTGGAAATTACACAAAATTAAAGGTGAAAAATGCACGTTACTGAGACTAATGTGTTAATATATTTCTATATTGGATAATAATAATCATAGTAATGCAGTAAACTAGGTATTTTGAATAGATGAGTAATGCATTACATGCATTTGCTGGCAGTTTGTAATAGCAGGACTTTCTTTATGTTTGTACACTTATGTCCTCATTACTGGCATATTCCACTGAGGAGCTGTTTCCAATTGTCAACGGTGACTGTTGGGGTAAAATTGCCTCCTATGTATTGTATATACCCACTGTATAACTGTTAGAAAATATAGGAAACTTTCCAGTAAGTTACTAGTTAGGAACTGTGAGTTATTCATAACTTTACTTATTATCTATGTCTTATGCACACTGCTGAAATAGCTTGCAGAACTGCTTGTAATCCAAGCAGCTGTGGCAGACACAAAACATGTTGTTCGTACAGTATGTGCTACATTTTCCCCTTCCCGAAACACAAATATATTATGGGTTACACACATCCTCGGACAATAACATTCCCACGAGGCATGACATGTGCACCTGCTTGTGGGAACACTGCAAAATCAGTACTATTATGGTGTGTAACTACATATCGGGACTGCCCCGTAACTATCACTGAAGATGTTTGTTAGACTGTATAAAGGCTGTGTGAAACTTTCAATAAACTGAAGATAAACGAACAGACTACTTCTGTGTCTGTGCATTTTTCTTCCCGAGCGCTCGTCTCCTGCTGAAAAGTCTCCCCTGTAGCTGAAATGCTGACTGACCTGACTGCCCGATTCACTGGGATCCGAAGGGCTGCTTCAACTGAAGCGTTGTACCTTAACAGTGACCTTGACAGATTTCCCTTCAAATAACCGAGATGTTTGATAGAGTCAGAGGGACATTAGTTATAGAATCAATAGCAAACTGTGATCACAATATGGTCATCTTTGAGGCATTCTTTCTAGAAACAAGGCCCAAGTCTAAAGCAATGGTCTACAATTTTGGCGACACTTGGAAGAGGTAGACTGGAGCACACTGGATCAGATTCAGTTGAAAATGGATGGGTATATTTAAGAATATACTACTTGAGGCTCAGGAGAAATTTATACCAAAACTTAGCAAATTGAGGACCAAAAAACATTGGCCAAAATGGTTTAATGGAAGTATGCAAAAAAATTTGAAGAGAGAGAAAATGTGGTATAGCGCATACAAAAGGGATAGAGACTAAACAAAATACAAAGAATATGTTGAACTGCAAATAGATCTTAAGAAAGGGATCAGGAAAGCAAAGAGGGAAATAGAAAGAAACATAGCTCTATAACTAATGCAAAGAGCTTTTTTCAATACTACAACAGCAAGAGGTCAATAAAGGATGAAGTGAAACAGATAGAGGGCAAAAATTGAAGTATTTTGGAAAATGAACAAGATATGGTAAATGTTCTAAATGAGTATTTTAGAGGTTTTTACAAAAGAAAAAACAGATAACATGCCACAGGATAATAACCAGTCCAGTCAAACCCTAAGAGAGATCAGGAAAAATGAGGTGGAGGTACTACAGGGACTAGCAGAATTAAAAACAAACAAATCACCTAGGCCAGATGGTATATTTCCAACAGTACTTAAAGAAATGTGGGAAATTATTTACAGGCCGCTAACTCAAATATTCCAAAAGACACTTAGAACAGGGGATGTGCCAACTGACTGGAAGATAGCAAATGTCATACCAATCCACAAGAAAGGGGACAAAACTGAGCCAGGAAATTACAGACCAATCAGTCTCACCTGCATTACTTGTAAAATGTTGGAAAAAATGATTAGACAGAAATAGAGGAGCATTTTAATGAAAACCATATTCTTGGAGATAGTCAACATGGGTTTAGACGAGGCAGATCATGTCTTACAAATGTATTAGAGTTTTTTGAACATGCAACTGCAGCTGTAGATCATGTGAAAACACATGATATGATATACGTACATTTTCAAAAAGCTTCTGATAAGGTTCCACACCAAAGACTGATCCTCAAATTGGAAGCTGTAGGCATTCAGGGTAATGTAAGTAGTAGATTATGAACTGGTTGATGTAGAGGAAACAGAGGGTGTCGATTAGAGGAGTTGCTTCTATCTGGAGTGAGGTTGTTAGTGGAGATCCACAGGGATCAGTGTTAGGGCCATTGCTTTTAAATCAAGGGCAGTGATGTTCAGACTGTACGATGCACTAGTTAGAGCTGATGTCCTACTGAGATGTCCTACTGAGAGACTGAGGAACTGAACCTTTTCACCCTGGAACAGAGGAGACTACATGGGGACTTGATTCAAGTCTTCAAAATCATGAAAGGCATCGACCACATCAAACCAGAGGAGCTTTTCCAGATCAGCAGAGACACAAAAAGAAATTGGGCTTCAAAGCATTCAAGACGGAAAACAGGAGACACTTCTTCACACATAGAGTTGTCACAATCTGGAACAAACTCCCCAGTAGGGTTTCCAAAATCGGGGGAAAATTCCAGGCCAGGGTTTTTGGAGTTTAAATTTCATAAACCCTGGGTCCCCGGGGCATCTGTGATTGAAGCCAGATTATCTCATAGGCATATAAATTGAATAAATAATCAAAATGGAAACAAAATTAAATAAATAAAAAACACACTGTTAGACACATCAAACGTATGCTTGAACTCCTCGGATCTTAGTTTTCCCCCTTATTTTAATCATTAAACTACAACCTGGCCATATCATCAATGTTATTCTAAATAAGTAAAATAATACATGTCATTTTTGTGTCTGTATTTTATGTGAAGCTAAAATTAAACACGAACTCAGTTCATTCACAGAGTTATTATGTATTGATCATTTGTATGAACTGAAGTGACCTTGTAGAGCCCCCAGCTGTTTGCAATACGTTGTTTGCATACTTTTTGCATTTGTAGGAAGTAGAACCAAACCGAGCTTGGATCAGAACATTTTTTTTGAACTCCTCGTATTTTGCAACAGTGCTCAATTATATTGTAGGTTACGGAATGAACATCAATCTTCTCACCGAATGAAAAAACACAAGAGCTCACTGAGGCTCTGTGCACGCAAGTATGATTTTTGTTGGTTTGTTTCTCAGCCCCGGTTTTATACCCATGCCAAACCCGGGCTTGTGAGATTGACAAATCGTCCGGGTTGCCCGGGTTTTCGGTACCACGGGTCCCCGGGCTGGAAACACTACTCCCCAGTGATGTGGTTGAAGCTGAAAATTTGGGAACAATTAAAATCAGACTGGATAGGATCCTTGGATCACTTAGTTATTAATGGACACCAAACGAGCACGATGTGGCAAATGACCTCCTCTCGTTTGTAAACTTTCTTATGTTGTTATGTTAAATATTTGAAAAAGATTTGGAAATGCTTGTGCTCTGTGCAACGGAAATGATAACAGTGCTACTCTTGGGACAAGAAAAGGTTCACATATATGTCGCTTATGCTCACAATGTATTTAATTTACCAGCAATTCAATGAATTGTGCACTGTGCGGTAGATATACCAGATCACAGAGTGTGGAGGGGGTGATGTGGGGAAGTGTGGGCCCCTGCTTTGGACCCTGGGGCCCTGCAGAGGTCTGCGGCCCGGTGTGGGTGCCTAGGCTGGTGTTGGTGCCTGCTGACCACTGTCCACCCTTGACCAGGAGACGGCGCTACAATCAGGCCCTATTTAATGCATGGGATTACCGGCGCAGTTCTGTCCTATCAGAGTTGGTTTCTCTGCTTGAAGGTGGGACTAAGCAGACTGACAATCCAGAGAGCCTTTCACGGGTTCAATTACTGTAAAGACAAAGCGGGGGAAAGTAATAGCGAAGTTTGGAAACAGGACGGACATCAGCTCTCATCTCAAGAACCCCGATCCTGTGCTGTTGCTTCAGAGGAAACACTGCGCTGATCTAAGAGGATTTCACAGACGCAATGTCTCATTTCAAGGGATATATCAAAACTGCAAGCGCCTTGCTTCAGTCACTGCGTGAAAGAAGCTGCAATCTGTGGCCCGAAGGTGGACATTGCATTGCGCATATATGTCACTTTCCCAGTTGCGTGGCTGTGCAGGTCGCTCTGTGTGTAACCCGGCCTGTGCAGAACAGGGCGCCTCTACAGTGGGGCTGACAGACTGAGCGCTCACTCTGAAGCCCTTAAAGCACCACCTGGGTTTTGGTGACATCATCAAAGACTTGGCTTCCTGAAAATCCAGAGGAAAACACATGTAAGGTAGGCCCTCTCTCTAGACTTACAGCCTTGTATTGATGAATAGGGTTGTTCCGCTCATTTTACAGGAGGGGGTGCCAGCCTACTAGCTCTGCTGTTGATCGGGAGTTACAGGCCACTCGTGTGTGTTGTGGACTTGGACTGAGGGACACTTGTGCTGCTCGTTGCTTGTTGTGTTGGCGCTGATGTGATAAGCCATGCAGATCAAATGTTGATCCTTAATGATCAGTAGTGCGACTCTTCACCAGCAAAAGACAGCATCCAGGGAAAGCCACGCTGCCCGCCTCTCAGACTCGGGTCGGGTTGTAAAAGTGCGCAGTGTGAGCCTGGCTGAGGGACTGATTCTTTTGTGGGGCGATGCGAACCGATTGAGTGACTCGATTCAGTGTGTTTGGACACAAATGGAAATTGGGCTTCAAGCCATTCAAGACAGAAAACAGGAGACACTTGTTCACACAGAGAGTTATTACAATCTGGAACAGACTCCCCAGCGATGTGGTTGAAGCCACAATTTGGGAACATTCAGAAATAGACTGGATGTGATCCTTGGATCATTTAGTTATTAATGGACACCAAACGAGCTGATGGGTCGAGTGGCCTCTCGTTTCTGAACTGTATTATGTTGTTCTGATATGTGTTGGGTATGACGTCAGTTGTTGTCAGTTGCATACGTAACAGTTGCTGGAATTCGATTCTGTTTGCTCTGTGGATATTGCCTAATTAGAGCTGATAGTGTGTTTGGAGACGGAGTCGTACGGTTGATTGATTTTACCTCTGAGTAATTTCAGTGTTCCCGAGAGCCTTTTGGTTGTATTGAATTCAAAAGCATGGCAGCGATTGCAAACTTCAAGTTTTGTCTTGAAGACTCCGCAAGATTCAGGTAGGCCGTTTCATTAATCTATCTTTTTCTTTTCATTGCAGCAGGGTATGTATAGCCTACATTTTTTTAAATGACATATTGTGAATAATAATGTTCTTCACCAGTACAAGATCGTGTGAATTGCTCCTAAGCATAGGTGTGTAGCTACAAATTGAACCATTATTCTCGTTTATTGATTACTGTATGAGAGGATGTGAATATGGTGAACTGGATATGGTATAAATACAAAATAAACCTGGGTCATTTCAACGCCGAATGGTAGGGATTTTGAGCCGACGTCTAAAATGTATTGCTTTCATTATTTCGTAATCCTCGGCACAACCAAGACTCCTGTGGAAATGTTGTTGCTTTCAAATTATGTTGCAGGTGTAATTATGTCCCTGATGAGAAGGAGAAAAATGAGCGTCAGTTCCTGCTGGACTTAGAGTTCATCTGTGACAGGCTGCAGAAACTCCGCATTAGCGATGTGGTCCTGGCTAAGGTATGCAGCCCCCTGCTTGTCTAGGAGACCCTAGAGTTTTATTTTCATGTTTTTATATATAAATCCTTCTGATTGAGATGGTTACCTGCATTGTTCTGATGGATCTGTTTAATGCTGATCTTGGACATTTGTCTCATTTGTACTTTTTGTCAACTGCTGTCTAATTGCGATTGTTATTTAGATGACTGTATGTGTGTTACCTGCCTACAATTAAGAAGGCTCCCACAGTGGGTGATGACCCCGAGGTCATTAAGACCCAGGTATGTAGGAGCAGAGGACACGGTTCATGTTTGGGGGGGTGGGAATAATAATTTGCTAGTCTAGTAAAGGGGATTGTGGGTAAAATTGGAGCCCCACTGATGATCTATTTGTAGTGCATTGGTGTCTGGGCCACTGACCTCTACTGATGGAGAAGATGAACTGAGGGGCTGAGTACGCTCACATGCACCCACCTCTCCAGAACAAATAAAAACACGGACTTGGCCGAGGTTTGCAGAACTAACTCTTTTTCCTTCCTTCCCTCCTCCCCCCTTTCCCCTTCAACAGGAGCTCTTCCGCAGGGTGAGTGGTATTCTGAACAAGCTGACCCCACAGATGTTCCAGCCGTGGATGCGTCAAGTGAACGAGCTGACCATCGACACGGAGCAGCGACTCCAGGGTGTCATGGAGCTCATCTTCGAGAAGGCCGTCTCCGAACCCAACTTCTCCGCCTCATACGCCAATATGTGCCAGTGCCTTCTGAGGGTGAGAGAAGGAGGGTGACGGGGAGAGTGAAGTGAAAGAGGGAGGGAGGGAATGGTAGAGGATTGTGAAGATGCTATTTGTGTAAATTTGAACTTGTAAAATGTATTACGACTTGAACTGCTCTGTATTATTGCACTTTGTATTGCTCTTATATTGGACAAGGACATCTGCTAGGAAATAATAATAATAATAATAATAATAATAATAATAATAATAATAATAATAATAATAATAATAATAATAATAATACATGGATCAGATTTGTTTAGCTCTGGAATTGTAATTTGTGGGAGTTCAGTTTTGAATGGACTAGCAGATGCCTGTCTTGTGATGCGCATATCAAGAGTTTTCACTCCGATACCTATTAAAGCTGGAAGCCAGCCTAGCACACCATCTTGCTTAGGGTTTATGTTGTTCCTGCTCCCCTTTCTGTAGCTCAAAGTCCCAGCCGTTGACAAGCCGGGAGAGACGGTGCCTTTCCGCTCTCTGCTTTTGAACCGCTGCCAGAAGGAGTTTGAGACGGAGGAGGATGGAGACGAGGTCTTGGAGAAGAAGCAGAAGTTGCTGGATGCATCCTTGGTGGTAGGAACATTTGAACGTATTTTTAGGGCTGCCTCGATTAATCAATTAATCGGGTCTATGAATCAACTAATTGAATTGACGATCAACATTTTTTCTATTTAATCGAGCTGATTTAAAAAACAAAAATGTCATAATAGTGATATACGGTTAACAGTAGAATCACAGAGTTTTTGAACCACCTACAACAGCCGATAGCTCTTTAAATGCTGTGGTATAATGAAAGGCAAACAATCAAATAAAACTAGCATAAGTAGTATTTACATTTAAATATGAACATAAAACATTCAAATGATTGGTATAAATAAGATCAAAGCACTTTGTTTTCTGAAGGCGTCCACAGCACAATCAAAACTAAAGAAACAAGTGTTTAATCACTCAATCTGACTACACCTGTAATGCTATACAATGCGTGTGTTTTTCAAGCACATGAAAGACTGTAGACTGTAGGTGAGGTAGAGATCGTGACAGCTAAAACGCTTCTTAGGCATATTTGATACATATATTTAGTAAAAGTAAAGAACGGGTCTGCACAGAGTATTCAGGAACCCAGAGTAATTAACATTAAATCAGTCAAACTGAGCAGCCCTGCGCTTGTATAGTGTTAATTATAATGATTTAGTGTTTTTTATTTAATATTCATTTATATATTTTTCTCCTTTCCCATTCAGCATTGTTCTACTGTATTATCAATGACTAGTATTTATTAAAGTATAACTGTGTGGCACAACCACTTAAAGACTGTAACACTTATTGTAATTTGAATCGACTGACAACCCAAGTATTTATTTTAAATATAAACAGGGTTTGTACGCTAGTCTGGATGTCTGGAAAAAGTCTGAAAAAAAAAAACTGATTTCCAGTGCTTGAAAATGCTTGTAGAATCATGCCTCTGTTATGATAGTATGTAATTAAGTGCCGTGTGTGCGCAGGGTGAGGAGTGGCAGCGTCTACGTGACGAGCTGCAGGAGGCCAAGTGCAAGGCCCAGCAGCGCTCACTAGGCAACATCAGGTTCATTGGGGAGCTGTTCAAGGTGAAGATGCTGATAAAGACCACCATGCACAATTGCATCGTCAAGCTGTTGAAGAACCACGAAGAGTCCCTGGAGTGCCTGTGCCTACTCCTCTCCACTATCGGCAAAGACCTGGACTTGGAAACCGCCAAGGTAAGGCAGTTCCGGCCGTCGTGCCAGACTGAGCCCTGGCTAAACATCCAGCAACGTGATGAGGCCTATTGACAGTGGTCTGAATAAGTGTTTCTGAGCATCTGCAGACGCCTTCTTGAAGGAATGCTGCTTCACTTGGTGGTATAAAGTTACTTTTGTACCTGCTGTCTGCTCAGTTTTCTAATCGACCTTTTCACCAGCCCCGCATGGACCAGTACTTCAGCCAGATGGAGCAGATCATCAAAGAAAGGAAGACCTCCTCTTGAATCCGCTTCATGCTGCAGGACGTCTTGGACCTGAGAAGAGTAAGTCATGAGTGTTGGGAGAATAGAAACCTTCCTTGCTTTCAGCTTCCCAGCCCCCCAATCCCTGTCTGCCTCTCGTTCTCTCTCTCTACCATGGTCACTGACTCTTTCTCCTCTTCTTCAGGATAACTGGGTGCCCAGGAGGGGTGACCAGGGTCCTAAGACAATCGACCAGGTCCACAAGGATGCAGAGCAGGAGGTGCACCGTGAGCAGATCAAGGTGCAGCAGAAGCTCATGATCAAGATGTACAACCGACGTGAAGCGAACTCCAGCGAAAGTGTCCTGTCACGCGTCGGTCAGGCCTGAGCAGAGCAGGCCAGGAAGAGAGGGCCTTTTGTGAAAGCACTAGAAATAGAAGCACCAGTCCTTCTCTGGCGAAGATGAAAGCATCAACATACAATCATTACATTTCTTTCCCTTCTCTGTCTAATCTACAAAATAAAATGAAAATGGATATCTATATCTATACTATATTGAATGGTGGTGCACTGTAGATCAGAGTGTGGAGGGAGGACTGTCTTCACAGCACCAGCTGCTGGTGGGTCAATCCTGTTTAAAATAATCTCGGTACAAAGAAGTACGTGGGGAGTGAAATATGTGTTATAATGTGGAGTTATTTCAAGTACAACAACGTTTCAGATACAAGCAGGCTACATATGTAGTTCAGACTACAGGACTTGCAGAAATAGTGTGATGATCACTGGCCAGAGATGTAAACTCAGTTTCACCGACCTCGGTTAGCACTAGTCTCGGAGTTCTCTACCTCATATAAAATCTGATAGTCAGAGACAAGTACTAAACTGTGTTTGTGAAGCCACCGGTAAGAAATTGTGAGCAGAAGCTCAATAGATGTACAGGGGGACAGGAACTGCTACAAATTAGAAAAAGGATGTTTTAAGACCAATTCAAATAGTATCTAATGAATGTAAGCAGTTCAGCATGTTAAATGCCTTTTAAATAATTGTAGCTTCAAAGCAGCTTTATAGCTTTTTTCTGGAAGGATTTATGAGAGGACTTTGAATTTGAGCTGACAGGAAGGTCAAAGGTCATCAGAAAGGGCATTTTCAGGTACATACATGGGTTCCTATATGTGCTCCATTGTAAGTATGAGCCTAAGTGCACTATGAAAGGAGTTATGAGTTAGTTCTCACTTTGATCTTAAGTAGAGGTCAATGGTCACAGTGGAGGACATTTGTGAACAGACCTCATATGAGTTACTATCTGAGTTCTGTAGCAATCATCAGCCTAAAGGAAGGGTCAAAGTTCAAGCATTTATTCAGAAGAACATATTTGGCACTTTATGACATGTATGATGACTGTGATGACTTTTGAAAGCTGTAAGCCAAAAATCAAAAAATCACCTTTGACCTGAAAGGAAAGGTCGGAGGTGAAGTTGAAGGTTGAAGAGCCGTTATTAATATTTTATATAAACTGTATTATGTTTTATATTAATAATAATATGCAGACAAGCAAAGTAAATGTATTATGGTAGCAACAACCATTTTGTAAGTTGTTCAGGGCATACCCTCTAGACATTCCTGTCAATAATAGAAAAGATCAAACTGCAGAGAGAGAGGGCCCACAGATGTTTGTTAAAAGTCTGTGGACTTAATCTTTTCTCCAGATAGGCAGGAACTGTTTTTGTTAATGAACGATTGACAGTTGTTAAATAAGATCCGTGGGATCGGACCTTTCCTAGTATATCAAAGGAAGACATCTGTTCTTTGAATCCCACACCTCTACCAAGGAAGACTACCATGAACATTACAAGGGTCAGAAATCTGACCTCAAGATAACACTCTGGCAAACCCCCAGTGACAGACTCCGGCCACAGACCCACATGTCCTGCAATGTATATAAGGCTGACCACTTGTGCTGTTCAATAAGTCTCTGCTGAGGTAGAGTGCTTCCATGCTGGGCCCCTTTCAGGCCTGGCATGTTAAATAAATAAATGTACCATCTATGCATCCAGACTGGGTTCTTCAAAGGTCATGCTTGGAAAGAGCCCATCTGGTTACATATATGTGTTCTATAGTGACAAACATTATATCTGCCACCCGTAAAGCGTTATAGGCTGTCAAATGTCAAAAAAATTTTTTTTACAGTATCCCATGATCCTTAGCTCCGATAGCAAGCTAGATAGCATTTTTGGAAGCTTCATACACACTTTTCTATCTATGTTCCATTCATATTACTCTTAAATGCATGCTGGAAGGAGAAATGAGATGTTCAACATCTGAAAACAAGTTCTAACATAAACAGCATGCAGTACTTGGCTCTCAGTGGGTCAAAGGATAGATATATATTCAGAAAGATAATCTATGGTTTACTATTAGTGTTAAATTGTAAGTATGGTGCTAAAAGTAAGCTATCAGCAGTTATTAGATGTAAAAAATGTTAGGGTCCTTGGGGGCCTCAAGAGGATCTGGACCTGGAGCAATAGCATACATTCTCAGATATTGTACAAAAAGTGTTTATCGTGATGTTTGAAAAACTGAAGGAGGAGACGCGTTTAAAAAAGTGGTCAGAAACGAGAAGACGGAAAAATTATTAAGAAACCAAGAAAGAACGAGATAACTAACTTAAATCCAATAACTATAACTAAATACAACTAGGATCAAAAATCGTTAACTATTAGTGTAACTATCCGAAAACCCATAACTAAACAACACTGCCCCTTACCAGGGGATTGAGAATGACTGGATGAAACCCAAGACAGCCTCCCAGGACCAGGATTGTGTGACAGCTGTTTCCTCTGAATCTGTCAGCATGACACATGTTAAAAAAAAGAGACTCATCCTGAGTTTTTGCTTTCCCTCACAGGAAAAGCACTGTAACTTCGAAGGTCACCTGGGATGGATTTCCTGGTATCACTCAACTTGAAGAGTGTAATTTTAGGACAGAATTGACCCATGTCTAAGGAGGTGTTCAGGCTGGCTTGTCCCCCACTAGGATGTCCAGAGTAAGGGATCCTGGCTCCTGCAGATGAGGAGGAGAGAATCAGGACAGTCAGGACCTCACACAGACGTCCAGAGGCCCAGAGTGGCCAACATGCTCTGTTGTGCACATCTGCCTTAAGCACAGAGAGCAGTCTTACACATCGCAGCTGTCTGGAATCAAGATACCGACCTGCCCTCCGCAAATCACCAAACCTCTTTGCTGGAATTTTTGTTTGGTGATGTTCCAATCCTGCAAAATATAAAAACATAGAAGCACTGAATGTCATTGCCAGAAATGATGGGACAGATGGGACTTCTCATTCCTGACGTTTAAATTACTAGACTAGATGGGGCGCTGTTGAGCATGGTTTCGGTGTAGACGTGTGAAGAGAGCTCCTGCGATATTTAGATTTTTTTTTCCAGCAAACAGGTTATTTTCTTTTATTTATTTTAAGCAATAAGCTGCAGTATATTATAAGTGTATTATTGTTTTAAAAACATGTCTAAACAAAAGAGCAAGAAGGGGCCAGCGACAGAGGCAACTCAACCCGAGTTAGATTCAGGCCTGACAGGGGGTGGCAATCCCTCACCAGAGAGTGGCGGAGACCTGGCCTTTCTTGTCGCAGCGGTGAGCAAAATACAGAGCTCCATTAAATCGTTTCAATCTGAGACGCGAGAGTCTATTGCTACTCTTCAGGGCACAGTCGATTCGTATGGCAGCCGACTGCAGGAGGTAGAGAGATCTCTGAGCGACTGAAGACTCTGTATAGGAAGTTGAAGAAAGTGTGTTGTGATTATTATATAATGTTTTATATTAATACTAGCATTAGAAGTAGTTTTGTATACAGACTGAGCAGATTCGATTTAGCAGGACAAGTAAAGGGTCAACAAGGTCGATTTGTTAGAAACTCCTGTCAGTAATGAAAGATCACACAGTGCCGAAATAGCCTACAGCTGTCTGCTGAGAATTTGTTTATGACTTAATCGTTTCTCCAGATAGGCAGGAATTGTTTCTGTTAACGAGCGATTGACATTAGGTAAATGACGACCGTGGGATCGCATCTTCCTAGTGCACATCAAAGACGGACATCTGCTTTGGATCCATCACCTCTTCAGGGGAGAACAGATCATAAAACGGACCCGGACATGTATCTTCTGATTGGATGAACGGCCATAAGATGTTACGTCATTTTCCTATAAAGTTGTACTCATGTTTGTAAACATTAAGTCTCACTGAAGGAATTATTTCTGACGTGGAGCTTCCGAGCGGCTCGATTAAAGTTCTATTTGCTTTATCTCCACGACTTCTCCACTTATTTCCCATACGGTTCTACACATACATATATATATAACAGATCGGGCTTTTTTCTGGAAAACCATAACTCTGGTCTTGTCCAGATTGACTGCCAGGGCCCATTTCTGACAGTACTGCTCTAGTAGCGCCAGGTTCTGCTAAAGCCCCTGCTCTGTGGGCGACAGCAGCACCAGGTCGTCTGCGTAGAGCAGGAACTTGATCTCTGTGTCATGGAGAGTTAGGCCGTGGGCGTCAGACTGCTCCAACACTGTGGCCAACTCATTGATGTAGATGTTGCAGCCCTGTCTCACTCCCCGCCCCTGAGTGAAGAACTCTGTTCTTGAGTTGCCAATTTGAACTCTGCATTTGTTTTCAGAAAACATTGATTTAATGATGTCATAAACTTGACCCCCTACACCACTCTGTAGAAGTTTATAAAATAGTCCTTTGTGCCAGATTGAGTCAAATGCCTTTCTAAAGTCTACAAAACAGGCAAATATTTTTCCTTTATTGTTTTGGGTATATATATATATATATATATATATATATACATATATATATACGTATATATGTATATATACATATATATATATATATATATGTATATATACATATATATATATATATATATATATATATATTTATATATACATACATACATTCATACATGCTAGAAAGTCATTACTATGTTATCTTAAAGGCTAACTAAGCAGAACATATATCATTATAGAACAGAGTTCATAGGTCTACACATGGTTTTAGGGAACAGGCACGTAGGTCATACCGTTTGACATTGTCTCCAAGGTTCTCATCGTTAAAATAACAAAGTGAAATCAAACTACCTTATGGCCTCCTGACCTTCTAGCTTGACCTTATCTTTCTGGAGTATGCAAGAGAGAAAAACAGGTGTGAGAAAAGAATTTCTAACTTTCCTTCCATATATACATACATACATACATACATACATACATACATACATACATACAAACATACATACATACAGAAAATAAATAATAGAATTATGAATCACAATAAGATGTAATGAAGTACAGAAAAAGAAAATGTAATAAAAGGTGATCTTTAATACATACAAATAAAGAAAATAGGTTTACTATTTCCAGATTCCTTTTTTGAAATACAATGACATGCATTACAAACGAGTATTTACATTATAATTACAGCCGGTGCTCATGTGTCACTGTGTCCCTCAGGCTGTGGTAGGCGCTGACATATTGGGCAGCCAGGGTGGCTGTGTGTCCCTCCCCCAGGAGGACTGAGCGTTTTTCTTTTTTCTCAGTTTTGTCACAGGTTGGGTGGGCATCCATTATGTTGTTACAGAATGTGTCCCTTATTTTGGGCTAAAGTTTTCCGTGGAGGGGAACGTGAATCAGTTTGTACCATTTTTGGGAGGATCTGCCTTGTTGGGGCGGAGCTGTGATCCAGGTGAACAGCAGATCGGGCATAGGTGGGCATGTGGGCAGAGGAGTAGGAAGGCCGGTCAACCAAATAAGCTTGCTAAGGTACGCAGAAGCAGCAAACAGCCCCCCCATCCAGCCAGCCAGCCACTCTGGCTGGCAGTGACTGAGTGGTTGACAGACGGCAAGCAACGGAATGTACGTGCTCTGTGATGTCATAGCAGTCAGCTGAGAGAGGCTCGTGATGTCATCGCTGAGCTGGCTGGCTGGCGGGCTGGCTGGCTCTGTGTTTGTGTGTGTGTGTGTGTGTGTGTGTGTGTGTCTGTCTGTCTGTCTGTCAATTCATTTCAATTCAATTCAAAGGTGCTTTAATGGCATGATCTATCACAATATTGCCAAAGCAGATACAAATGTTCTATCAAACAAGACAAAACATTGCAATACAAGATTCAGTGGAACAAATATCAAACACATTGAAATAAAATTACGTAGAATATAAACCATATTTGTTGTTTGTATCAAAATTTGTGTCATGACATCAGAAAAATCACTGTTTTTATTTTGTTTTGCAAATGGAGTCCCACAGGCTGGTGTCTACACACTATCTCGCAGGCTGTGGCAGGTGGATACATATTGTGCTGCTAAGATGGCAGTGCGCTCCTCCTCTCCCAGCAGGACGGGGAGTTTGCAGCAATCGGGGATCATGTTGAACTCAGGGATTTGCATTTTGAATATTTTAAAGTATGTCTCCCTGATTTTTGTGTATTTAGGGCAGGACAGCAGGAAATGCGCCTCTGTTTCGACCTCCCCTAGGTCACACTGGCTGCACAGCCGCTCTTCTCTGGCAACCCAGAATTTTCTGTTGCGGCCTTTTTCAATGGCGAGGCTGTGGTCAGTGAGCCTGTATTTAGTTAGATTTTGTCTCTCTTTTATATTTTGGATTTTTAAGTATTCAGCCAATGTAATGTTTCTATTCTGGGCCCGGTAGCATTCTAATTTGTTTTGTAATTCTAATTCGTGTCTCCATTCTTTTGTGTATTTGCTTTTCAGGTACATGTCAATTTTCCCAATTGTTGTTGTTTTGGTCATTGTGTGTTCGGGCTCTGTGAGCCTCAGAGCCAGCCGGCCAAGGGGGTCCTTGTCTGGGGAGAGGTGGTTGCTCAGTGGAGCCTTGTATTGTTAGGACTGGGTCTCTG
Source organism: Amia ocellicauda (assembly GCF_036373705.1). Taxonomy (NCBI): domain Eukaryota; kingdom Metazoa; phylum Chordata; class Actinopteri; order Amiiformes; family Amiidae; genus Amia; species Amia ocellicauda. Next base: position 144,889 of record NW_027103022.1, read on the forward strand.
CTGTGTTTAGGTGCAGCCAGAACTTGGCTGCTCTTTCTTGTGCAGAGTGAAGAGTCCTAATTCGGCTCTGCAGGCGATGTTGGGGGCGTTTCTGTGTACGTGTAAGATGTTTTTAATAAATTCTAGGTGGAATATTTCCATGGGGCTTTTGTCCCAATTTTTGTTATTGAGGTTCATGAGGGGACCCCACACTTCGCTCCCATATAGCAGGATTGGTTAGATGATGGAGTTGAATATTTTAATCCAAATAGTTATTGGTATTGTTGTTTTCCCAAATCGTGTCTTTATGGCATAAAATGCCCGTCGTGCCTTGTCTTTTAATGCGTTTATATCCAGGCTGAAGCTCCCTGACACACTGATGGTCAGGCCAAGGTAGTTGTATCTGGTGCAGTGCTCAAATACAGTGCTGCCCAGAGTGAAGCAGTACCTGTTTCCCTGAGATCGGGCTTTTTTCTGGAAAACCATAACTCTGGTCTTGTCCAGATTGACTGCCAGGGCCCATTTCTGACAGTACTGCTCTAGCAGAGCCAGGTTCTGCTGAAGCCCCTGCTCTGTGGGCGACAGCAGCACCAGGTCGTCTGCGTAGAGCAGGAACTTGATCTCTGTGTCGTGGAGAGTGAGGCCGGGGGCGTCAGACTGCTCCAACACTGTGGCCAACTCGATGATGTAGATGTTGAACAGTGTTGGACTCAGACTGCAGCCCTGTCTCACTCCCCGCCTCTGAGTGAAGAACTCTGTTCTTGAGTTGCCAATTTGAACTCCGCATTTGTTTTCAGAATACATTGATTTAATGATGTCATAAACTATACCCCCTACACCACTCTGTAGAAGTTTATAAAATAGTCCTTTGTGCCAGATTGAGTCAAATGCCTTTCTAAAGTCTACAAAACAGGCAAATATTTTTCCTTTATTGTTTTGGGTATATTTATTTATGAGGGAGTGTAGAGTGTAAATATGATCGGTTGTGCGGTGTATTGGTAGGAAGCCAATCTGACTCTTATTCAGGACACTGTGCTCGGTAAGGAAGGCCAGTATCCGGGCGTTGATGATACTGCAGAACACCTTCCCCAGGTTACTGCTCACACAGATGCCCCGGTAGTTATTGGGGTCTAATTTGTCTCCACTTTTAAAAATCGGGGTGATCAATCCTTGATTCCAGACCTCAGGGAAACACCCGGCTCTCAGCACCAGGTTAAAGCGTTTGAGCAGAACCTCCTGCAGCTGCGGGCTGCTGTGCTTCAGCATCTCAGGGCTGATGCTGTCGGGGCCGCTGGCTTTCCTGGGTTTGAGGATTTTGAGTTGATGTTTTAGGTCCTGTATTTTGTAATTGGGTTATCTAAGGGATTTTGATTATTCTTAATGATTTCTTCCAATTTATTTAGGTTTTTTAATATTTTAACCTGTTCTGGGTTTGGATTGTTTTCAACATTTTGGTAAAGTTTTTCAAAGTGTGTTTTCCAGATTTCTCCATTTTGAATTGGTATTTCATTTTTTGTTTTTGGGGTATTTATTCTGCCCATATAGTGGTCTTTTTTCTTCCTGAAGAGTTGCTTGTAGTGCCGCAGGGCCTGGCAGTAGCTGGCCTGGTTGTCGGGCTCTCTGTGTTTAGTGTTGGAGAGATGTCTCAGGTGTTTCCTAGAAGTTTCACACTCCTGGTCACACCACTGTTCTTTTTTTCTTTTAGACGATTTTATATTTTGGTTTTTAATTGTTTTAATGTTTCATTTTAAAGCCAGTCTTTCAAATATTTCATTCAATGTTTTGGTGGCTGAGTTTATTCCGTTTTGGTTTATTTGATAGTGTGAGGATTGATATCTGTCTAACATGTTTTCAATCTCATCACTATTCAGGGCTCTTGTGTAGTTCTCTGTGCTGGGCTCTGACCATCTGTAACTGGGGGGCAGGGAGACCAGTTTTGTGGGAAGTTTGGCTCTGATTTGTGGCTGCGCTGATCTTTTTAGGTAAAGTGTTATTTGGCTGTGGTCTGATAGTGGAGATTGTTGTCTGACTATAAACGCATTGATGGCTTGTGGGTCCAGGTCACTTATGGCGTAGTCCACCACACTTCTGCCCAGAGCCGAGCAGTATGTGAATCTCCCCAGAGAGTCCCCCCTGGTCCTGCCATTGATGATATATAGACCCAGGCTTTTACATAGGCGCACTACCTGCTTCCCGCTCTTGTTTACCACGCTGTCCTGGCTGTGTCTCAGTGTGGAGGTGTGTGTGTGGCACAGCGGGGAGTCTCAGAACAGGTGTGTGTTCCCCTCTGCATTGATGTAGTCCATCTCTCTGCCAGTCCTGGCATTGAGATCGCCACACAGCAGTACAGAGCCCAGGGTCTGGAAGTGGCAGATTTCTTTTTGAATCTCTTGAAAGCCTTCCTCATTATAGTAGGGGGAGTCTGCGGGTGGCATATAAATTGCACATAGGTATATATCTGTGTTATTTTGTAGGGTGTCTTTTCTGATTTTCAACCGCAGGTGTGTGTCTCCTCTCTGTACTGGGCATAGGGCTGCTCGGAGCTCCTCCCTGTACCACACGATAATCCCCCCCGAGGCCCTGCCACACCTGACTTTGGGTTTTTTATAGGAGGGCACAATCAGCTCCCTGTATACATTGGGACAGGATGTAGACATATCTGCACAGCACCAAGTCTCTACAAGAATGAAAACATCTGAACTATTTACAGTGTTGATCAGTTCAGGGTCTGTGCTCTTCATTCCAAAAGTTGAGGAGCGTAAACCCTGGATATTCCAACTGCTTATTTTAAAGGACATGTTAATATATTTTATTATACTTGTCTCTTCTACATAAGAAAGTTTAATTTGTGGTCTACAACTGATATTATATTACTATTAATAATTATATATGGATATACATAATGTATAGAATTCTATTATTATTATTGGTAGCGTTATCACTCACAGATTTAATCTTTGCATCAAAATATCAGAATAATTAAATTACATTTTTTCTTACTCTCCATCTCCACAACCATATATATGTGTGTTGAGGCTCAGTTAACTCAGCAGTGTGGTACAGATGACACTGAGGAGTTGCCTTATCTGGGCCAGCTGGGCGGCATTGGGCCTCCAGGCTCTGGAAGCCGCTGCTGCGTGGCTGTGTGGCTGTGCTGGTCCCCGGCTGTCCGCTCTGCTGTGCTGGACGGGCCCTCTGGGGATGGGGGGTGGGGCCGCGGGGTCTCAGGGGCTGGGGCTGGAGTGGGGCCGGTGGCTGGGGATGTGGCCGGGGGCTGGGGGGTTTGCTCCTGGTCTCGAGGTGGGGGTGTGTGGGGTTTCGGCACAGGGTTGTGTCCTTGAGGACCTTTGCGAAGATCCTCACACCCGTCTTGTTGAGGTGGTCGTGGTCATACAGGTGATGTGGCTGGATGTCTCAGTGGTGTGCCAGGTGTACATTGGGGAGGAGGGCACATCTTCGGGACACATCTGCGTTGATGGCCTGGATGATGTGCAGGGGCATGTCTGTGCGCGGCAGCAGTGTGGAGATGGTGATTTTGGCAGTTGGGAATTCCTCTGTGGCTTTCGTTGCCACCTGTCTCAGGGCTGAGGCCACATCGCCCATGCGGGCACTCAGGTCGTTAGTGCCGGTGTGGATGAGGATGTGTTTGACCTGGCACAGCCTCCTCTTGGAGAGCAGCTCCAGGGCTCTCTGTGCTGTCGGGCACCAAAGCTTTTTCACTTTTCACCCAGGGAAGAGGCACCTCTCATCCAGGAACTTCCCATTGGAGTCGCTCAGAATGACCACCTCTGTGTTGACCTGCCACTCCGGGTTTGCGTCGGAAGTGGTGGGGGCAGCGGGTGTGTTTTGGGGGAGTGGCGTTTCAGGGGTTTGTGTATTAGTGGCAGGTCTGGTGATAGTGGGGGTGTCAGGAGTGGTGGGGAGTGTGGGTGGATCAGTGGGTGTGTCAGTGTTGGAGGTGTCAGGGGTTGGAGGTGTTGTGGGGTCAGTGCAGTGTAGTCTCTGTGCTCCAGTGATGTGTAGCTCCTCTCTTAGCTCCTCCAGCTGGCTCTGCAGGCTCCTTAGCTGGCTGTGCTGGGGTGTCCTGGTCAGCTCCTCCCTCGCTCTGCACAGCTCCGTCCTCAGGGTTTGACTCTGCTCCTCCAGGTCTCTCACTGCTGCTCTCAGCTCATGGATCTCAGCCTTGTGCTGCATCTTTAGTCTGTGCATCTCATCCCGGAGCTGCGCAAACTCCAGCTCCAGCACTGATAGGCATTCCTTTAGTGTTTTAATGTTGCTGGAGAGTTTTGGGTAGACAGGAGGGCAGTCTGTGGGAGATTGGGCACTGTCTGGCTCCGTGTGGCTGGGGGCAGACTGCAGGGTGGCCGGCTCTGGCACTTGTTTCTCTACCTCAGTCTGCTGCTTTGAGGTGTGGAAGCCGAGAGATAATTGGTCCAGGCTGCTCTCGCTGCCCTGCACCATGATGGTCCCATTGTGGTATACATTAAAAGTGAGCATCACACTGTCTGTGTCTTTCTCTACCAGCACTGAGATCTGCCTGCCTCTGCTAATGCCCCTCTTGTTGTTATTGGGGTATGTCTGGCACAGGGTTTTGTGAAAGGCGGTGTAGAACAGTAGATTGTTCTTGACCCTGTTTTCTCCTTTACCGGTGTAGTCTAGGATGAGGGTCTCAGGAGATGCTCTCATCACAGCTTGTTTGTAGTCCTTCTTAGCCTGTGTAGAGCGAATGTCTTCAGGGTATCGGATTTCAAAAGGCAGCTCTGCAGTCAGACTGCTGTTCGATAGATTTGTATCAGTCTCAGTGGCAGTTGGGCTCTCTCCTACTGTCACTCTATTCAAAGTGAGCTCTGCATTTTCATTAGCTGAGTCAACTACTGAGAATGCTTATTTATTTTATTTATATATATTGTTTTGTTTAATAATTTGTGTCTATAGGTGAAAGGTCTTACCTCCAATTCTTGTCTTCAGCTTTTCTTTTCTGACTTTTCTTCCTGAACTGTCTCTCTGCTTTCTACTTTTTGTGTTTTTATTAAAATTATTATTTTTTGAATACTTTTTCTTCTGAATTTCTATTCCATGTCTTCTGTGTATGTTTATAGTGCTATATATTCATTTGTAAATGACAAATTAAATCTGCTTATGTATAAAAACAAATGTTTTTTAGGAGCTCATATTCCTCTCTCTCTCTCTCTCTCTCTCTCTTTCTCTCTCTCCCTCTCAATTCAATTCATTTGTATTGTCAAAGCAATTGGACATACATACATATACATATATATATATATATATATATATATATATATATATATATATATATATATATATACACACATACATACATACATATATACATATACACGGAAAATGAATAATAGAATTATGAATCACGTAATCAAGTACAGAAAAAGAAAATGTAATAAAATGTGATCTTTAATACATACAAATAAAGAAAATAGGTTTACTATTTCCAGATTCCTTTTTTGAAATACAACGACATGCATTACAAACGAGTATTTACATTATATTTACAGTCGGTGCTCGTGTGTCACTGTGTCCCTCAGGCTGTGGTAGGCGCTGACATATTGGGCAGCCAGGGTGGCTGTGTGTCCCTACCCCAGGAGGACTGAGCGTTTTTCTTTTTTCTCAGTTTTGTCACAGGTTGGGTGGGCATCCATTATGTTGTTACAGAATGTGTCCCTTATTTTGGGCTAAAGTTTTCCGTGGAGGGGAACGTGAATCAGTTTGTACCATTTTTGGGAGGATCTGCCTTGTTGGGGCGGAGCTGTGATCCAGGTGAACAGCAGATCGGGCATAGGTGGGCATGTGGGCAGAGGAGTAGGAAGGCCGGTCAAGCAAATAAGCTTGCTAAGGTACGCAGAAGCAGCAAGCAGCCCCCCCATCCAGCCAGCCAGCCAGTCTGGCTGGCAGTGACTGGGTGGTTGACAGACGGCAAGCAATGGAATGTACGTGCTCTGTGATGTCATAGAAGTCAGCTGAGAGAGGCTCGTGATGTCATCGCTGAGCTGGCTGGCTGGCTGGCTCTGTGTGTGTGTGTGTGTGTGTGTCTGTGTCTGTCTGTTTTTCTGTTTGTCAGTCTGTCTGTTTGTCTCTCTCTCTCTCTCCCTCTCAATTCTATTCATTTGTATTGTCAAAGCAATTGGACATACATACATTCATACATATATATATATATATATATATATATATATATACATACATACATACATGCTAGAAAGTCATTACTATGTTATCTTAAAGGCTAACTAAGCAGAACATATATCATTATAGAACAGAGTTCATAGGTCTACACATGGTATTAGGGAACAGGCACGTAGGTCATTCTGTTTGACATTGTCTCCAAGGTTCTCATTGTAAATAACAAAGAGAAATCAAACTACCTTATGGCCTCCTGACCTTCTAGCTTGACCTTATCTTTCTTAAGTATACAAGAAAGAAAAACAGTTGTGAGAAAAGAAATTCTAACTTTCCTTCCACACATACATACATACATACATACATACATACATACAAACCAGAGGCATGCAAAAAAATATAAAGAGGAAGAAAATGTTGTATAGCACATACAAAAGGGATGGTGATGAAACAAAATACATAGAATATGTTGAGCTGCAAAGAGATCTTAAGAAAGGGATCAGGAAAGCAAAGAGGGAAATAGAAAGAAACATAGCTCTTGGAGCTACAACCAATGCAATGAGCTTTTTTCAAAATTACAACAGCAAGCGGTCAATTAAGGAGGAGGTGAAACAGATAAAGAGCAAAAATGGAGGTATCTTGGAAAACGAACAAGATGTGTCAAATATTCTAAATGAGTATTTCACAGAGGTTTTTAGAAAAGAAGAAACAGATGACATGCCACAGGTTGACAATCAATCCAGTCAAACCCTAAGAGAGATCAGGATAAATGAGGAGGAGGTACTAAAGGGACTAGCAGAATTAAAATCAAACAAATCACCTGGGCCAGATGGGATATTTCCAACAGTACTTAAAGAAATGAGGGAAATTATGTATAGGCTGCTAACTCGATTATTCCAAATGACACTTAGAACAGGGGATGTTCCCACTGACTGGAAGACAGCAAATTTCATACCAATCCACAAGAAAGGGGACAAAACTGAGCCAGGAAATTACAGACCAATCAGTCTCACCTGCATCACCTGTAAAATGTTGGAAAAAATGATTAGACAGAAAATAAGAGGAGCATCTCAATGAAAACCATATTCTTGGAGATAGTCAACTTGGGTTTAGACGAGGCAGATCATGTCTTACTTACTTAATAAATTTTTTTGAACATGCAACTGCAGCTGTAGATCACGTGAAAGCATATGATATGATATACTTAGATTTCCAAAAAGCTTTTGATAAGGTTCCACACCAAAGACTGATCCTCAAATTGGAAGCTGTAGGCATTCAGGGTAATGTAAGTAGATGGATTATGAACTGGTTGATGTATAGGAAACAGATTAGAGGAGTCACTTCTAACTGGAGTGAGGTTGTTAGTGGAGTTCCACAGGGATCAGTACTAGGGCCTTTGCTTTTTCTAATCTATATTAATGATCTGGACTCTGGGATACTTAGCAACCTTGTCAAATTTGCAGATGATACTAAAATAGGTGGCTCAGCAGATACAATCTTGGCAGCACATGCTATTCAGAGGAACTTAGATAAATTCAGTTGTGGGCTGACACCTCGCAAATGAAATTCAATGTGGACAAGTGCAAGGTAATACATGCAGGAAACAAAAATGTCCACTATAATTACACTATGGGAGGTACAGATCTAGATGAAGTAATGCATGAGAAAGACCTAGGAATCTATGTGGATTCACTTTCTCCATCCAAACAATGTGGGGAAGCAATACAAAAGGCATACAGAATGCTAGGGTATATCGTCAAAAGTGTAGAATTTAAAACAAGGGAAGTAATGTTAAGACTGTACAATGCGCTAGTTAAACCTCATCTGGAATACTGTGTACAGTTCTGGGCACCACACTTCAAGAAGGATATTGCTGCTTTAGAGGCAGTTCAGAGGAGAGCAACCAGACTTATTCCAGATCTGAAGGGAAAGTCCTACTCGGAGAGACTGAGGGAACTGAACCTTTTCACCCTGGAACAGAGGAGATTACGTGGGGACTTGATCCAAGTCTTCAAAATCATGAAAGGTTCCTCAAACCAGAGGAGCTTTTCCAGATCAGCAGGGACACACACACCAGGGGAGAACAAATGGAAATTGGGCTTCAAGGCATTCAAGATGGAAAGTGGTAGAAGCTGAAAGTTTGGGAACATTTAAAAATAGACTGGATAGGATCCATGGATCACTTAGATATTAATGGACACCAAACGAGCATGATGGGTCGAATGGCCTCCTCTCGTTTGTAAACTTTCTTATGTTCTTATGTTCTTATGTTCTTATGAATGTTCCCTAAGCATGTTTCAAATGTTCCCTAATTTATGTTACAAATGTGCCTTAGCACCTCTCTCTCTCTGTCTCTCTCTCTCTCTCTCTCTCTCTCTCTCTCTCTCTCTCTCTGTCTCAATTCAGTGCATTTGTATTGTCAAAGCAATTGGACATGCATACATACATACATACATATATATGGAAAATAAACAATATGTGTACATCTCTGCATTAATGGTGCCCTAACAGATGTGCAAGTTACATGACAGACAGACAGACAAACACTCACACACACTTTCACACACACACACACACACACACACTTTCACAGACAGACAGACAGACAGACAGACAGACACACACACACACTATCACAGACAGACACACACACTTACAGACACACACACAGACACACTTTCACACACACACAGGGGAATAGGCACCCCACCCTGACACGTATAGAAGACTGGATAGGGAGATATAAATAGCAACGGGGAGACTCTTGTACTTGGTGTGGCTCTATCCATATAGTGGGGCCAGCAGCCACTTAGCAGGTGTAGCAATAGAAGCTCAGCCTGGGGAGACTGGATTTAGCATTTCCTCTCCATTTTGATAAGTATCCTTAATCATTTCTGCAAAATACTTCTATGATACCTATGTATGTTTTTTACTTGTACTATATTATACTATCAAGTATCAGTGTACACATACAATGTGACCTGTTACATTAATACAGAGGCCATGGAAGGCCAGATCAGTAATAGCCACTGTCCCCTGATATTACACTTTTTTACAATCACTTTGGCACTCATTTCAGAACCTTGATGTCATTTTTCAAAACTCTAGACACAAAACTCACACCCAATGATCAAAATGCACATTTTTCAATTGCTTGGATACAATACACATCAACCTCAGATCATTTGTTCATTGAACTAAAATGACACAACTTAACATCAAAGAATTACCATTTCAAAATGCAATTCACACATTACATCTGAGATCACTGTCTATTCATTTCATTACAAAGATCTAACTATCAATTGATACAGCTGCTCAAAATGATAAGTGACTGTTGCATTACTCTTAATTCATAGTTTTATGGAAACTGACGAAGAGTATTCCATGTTTCGATAATGAAAGTTTCAGGATAATGAGATCCATTGACACCAATAACCGAGGAGCATGAACCAGTTGGACTACATTATCTATGGATGTAATATTTCATCATCATTCATCATCATGTAGCACTTTTCCACACCATGTTTTCAGTGTGGAAGGAAAGTTGGAAATTCTTTCTCTAATACCTGTTTTTCTTTCTTGTATACTTAAGAAAGATAAGGTCAAGCTAGAAGGTCAGGCCAGAAGGTAGTTTGATTTCTGTTTTTTATTTACGATGAGAATCTTGGAGACAATGTCAAACAGTATGATTGAAGTGCCTGCTCCCTAATCCATGTGTTGATCTATGAACTCTGTCCTATAATGATATAAATTCTGCTTAGCTAACTTTTAAGATAACATAGTAATGACTTTCTGATTATAACCAGCTCTTTGATTTTTGTGTATAAAAGCTCTGACTGTTAAAATGAAGGCAGAGTGACTTTGGGATCTTCTTGAGTCACTGTTCCTCTCCACGCTGCGTGTATTAAAGGCATTGCAACTAACGCTCCAACCTGGTTGAAGATGATTGTTCTTCCACATCAGATTTGACATTACTGTATGTATGCAGGCCCTTGTAATTGCTTTTCCAATACTGCCAACTGGTTATTGATGATTGATTTCACATTGTGGTACGAGTATCGAGTGAAATGAGTGCTATCCACCCCAGCAACACAGTGATAACATGGAGCCGGCAGGTCATCCAGGTCACAATAGAGGTAAAGCAGTGGGAGGAGGAAGACGTGGTGGTCAAAGGAATGGAAGGGGACATGCACCCCTTCTGAGAGGTGGTCATGGGCCTCGTCATAGAGGAGGGCTTAGGGCTCACCAGAGAGGCAGCCATGGGCCTCATTTGAGAGGTGTTGGGGGAACGTGGTAGAGGACAAGGCCACGGACCAGACAGCGGCAGCAACAGCAAATAGTGTCCAGTGAAATCCGAGAAATAGTTGTAGAGCATGTTGTAAATCATGGCATGACCATGACTGAGGCAGCTACAATGATTCAATCAAACCTCAGAATCAACTCAGGATCAACTGTGGCCTCAATCATCAGAAATTTCCGTACTGAGAAGCGGCAAGTCTTCAGCATGCACAAAACATTAGGCTACTCTCAATTGTCAAATGACTGTATACTGCATACCAATGTGTAGCACAGAGTATAGTGTGCCTTTTGAAAGAAATGCAGACAGAGTGAAGCAGCTGATGACTGAATATGTTCAGGTATGTTCAGTTTCAAGATGCCTCTTGTGAAAAATGGTTGTGAGAACCTGAACCTGAACACAGGGCTGATGGAAATTTAGAAGTACGGTAATCAATCCTTTGTTTTGCTTTTTACACTAAGCCAGGTGAGGAACACTGCAGTTGACATTTTACTGTAGTTTTGTTCTTTTTTGTAGCTAATTATTGTTGCATGGATTCAAAGAAACCTATGGTGTGATTTGATTGTATTGTATTGTATTGTATTTCAGATTTTGTTCAATGATTCCACTGTGTCTGTAGTATTCTCTCTACTAGTCCTTTTACAGTGATGTATTTATGTGTAGTACCATAATGAAACATGTATCACATATTTTGTACTACAATATTTAATGATTGTACGAACAACTACACAGTGAAACTATCGGTATCTTCTGTTTTACTATGTTACTATGGTATTTCATGATAAATGAGTTATTTGAACCAACAAGTCTGCAAGTGCAAGGTTTCTTTAAAGATATGAATGCACAATGCAATGTCTTGAACATTGGACAGCCTGTGTTACAAGTGATGACCGTTTTGAGTTTTGTGTCTAGAGTTTTGAAAAATGACATCAAGGTTCTGAAATTAGTGACAAAGTGATTGTAAAAAACTGTATATTCATCCTATTTAATGTGCTCTTTTAAAATGTACTTTTCTTTTTTATGTTGCCATTTCTGTTCTACCAATGTTTCAGTTGTTAGCCAAAGATTGACAGAGTACATCTCATACACACAGGCCAGACAGCAAGGATTTCTTTTTGAAATTCAATTAAAAATGCTGCATGAACTCATCAATACGATTAGAGCTCCTGAAAGCAATATAACTAACTCACTCTACAGCATCTCATTAGCAGTGAAAAGAAACCAAGAAAGTTGGGACAGTCGACTGTTTACCACTATGTAACATCACCTTTTCTTTTAATAACACTTATTAAGCACTTGGGCACTGAAGACACCACTTGGTTAAGTTTAGCAAGCGGGATTTTCCCCCATTCATCCATTATGCATTTCCTCAGCTGCGCAACTGCACAGGGCCTTCGTTGTCTTAATTTGCACTAGTGCGCCACACATTCTCAATTTGGAGACAGGTCAGGACTGCAGGCAGGCCATGCTAGCACCCGCACTCTCTGCCTATGCAACCATGCGCTTGAAATCTGGGCAGAATGTGGTTTGGCGTTATCCTGTATGTATGTGTGTGTGTGTGTGTGTCTGTCTCTGTGTGAAAGTTAGTGTGTGTGTCTGTACGTGTGTGTGCCTGTCTCTGTGTGAAAGTGAGTGTGTGTGTGTGTATGTCTCTCTGTGAAAGTGTGTGTGTGTGGGGGTGTGACAGTGTGTGTGAGTGTCTGTCTGTCTGTCTGTCTGTTTGTCTGTCATATAACTCGCACATCTGTGAGGGCACCATTTTTGCAGAAGAGATGTACACATTTTGGAGCAACATATGCTGCCATCCAGACCTCATCTTTTCCAGTGACGTCCCTGCATTTTCAAAAAGATCACATTTTATTACATTTTGTTTATCTGTACTTTATTACATCTTATTGTGATTTATACTTGTAATGTTTCTTTTCCATATATATGTATGTACAGTGGGGGAAAAAAGTATTTGATCCCCTGCTGATTTTGTACGTTTGCCCACTGACAAAGAAATGATCAGTCTATAATTTTAATGGTAGGTGTATTTTAACAGTGAGAGACAGAATAACAGCCAAAAAATCCAGAAAAATGCATTTCAAAAAAGTTATAAATTGATTTGCATGTTAATGAAGGAAATAAGTATTTGATCCCCTATCAATCAGCAAGATTTCTGGCTCCCAGGTGTCTTTCATACTCTGTTGAAGTGCTCCTAATCTCAGCTCGTTACCTGTATAAAAGACACCTGTCCACAGAAGCAATCAATCAATCAGATTCCAAACTCTCCACCATGGCCAAGACCAAAGAGCTGTCCAAGGATGTCAGGGACAAGATTGTAGACCTACACAAGGCTGGAATGGGCTACAAGACCATCACCAAGCAGCTTGGTGAGAAGGTGACAACAGTTGGTGCGATTATTCGCAAATGGAAGAAACACAAAATAACTGTCAGTCTCCCTCAGTCTGGGGCTCCATGCAAGATCTCACCTCGTGGAGTTTCAATGATCATGAGAACGGTGAGGAATCAGCCCAGAACTACATGGGAGGATCTTGTTAATGATCTCAAGGTAGCTGGGACCATAGTCACCAAGAAAACAATTGGTAACACACTATGCCATGAAGGACTGAAATCCTGCAGCGCCCGCAAGGTCCCCCTGCTCAAGAAAGCACATATACAGGCCCGTCTGAAGTTTGCCAATGAACATCTGAATGATTCAGAGGAGAACTGGGTGAAAGTGGTCTCAGATGAGACCAAAATCAAGCTCTTTGCCATCAACTCAACTCGCCGTGTTTGGAGGAGGAGGAATGACCCCAAGAACACCATTCCCACCATCAAACATGGAGGTGGAAACATTATGCTTTGGGGCTGTTTGTCTGCTAAGGGGACAGGACAACTGCACCGCATCAAAGGGACGATGGACGGGGCCATGTACCGTCAAATCATGGGTGAGAACCTCCTTCCCTAAGCCAGGGCATTGAAAATGGGTCAAATACTTATTTCCCTCATTAACATGCAAATCAATTTATAACTTTTTTGAAATGCATTTTTCTGGATTTTCTTGTTGTTATTCTGTCTCTCACTGCTAAAATACACCTACCATTAAAATTATAGACTGATCATTTCTTTGTCAGTGGGCAAACGTACAAAATCAGCAGGGGATCAAATACTTTTTTCCCCCACTGTACATACATATATATGGAAAAGAAACATTACAAGTATAAATCACAATAAGATGTAATAAAGTACAGATAAACAAAATGTAATAAAATGTGATCTTTTTGAAAATGCAGGGACGTCACTGGAAAAGATGAGGTCTGGATGGCAGCATATGTTGCTCCAAAATGTGTACATCTCTTCTGCAAAAATGGTGCCCTCACAGATGTGCGAGTTATATGACAGACAACAAGACAGACAGACAGACAGACACTCACACACACTGTCACACCCCCACACACACACACTTTCACAGAGAGACATACACACACACACACTCACTTTCACACAGAGACAGGCACACACACGTACAGACACACACACTAACTTTCACACAGAGACAGACACACACACACACACATACATACATACATACATATGGAAAAGAAACAATACATTTATAAATCACAATAAGATGTAATAAAGTACAGAAAAACTAAATGTAAGAAAATGTGATCTTTAATACACACAAATATGTATGGCTGGTCGGATGCGTCTTGGACTCGGGTTCCTCTTCATTACGTATAACGCTTTTGCCTTTTGCTAAAGCTTTCCGTGGAGGGGATCGTGGGTGAGTTTGTACCATTTTTGGGAGGCTCTGCCTTGTTGGGGCGGAGCTGTGATCCAGGTGAACAGCAGATCGGGCATAGGTGGGCATGTGGGCGGAGGAGGAAGGCCGGTCAAGCAAATAAGCTTGCTAAGGTACGCAGCAGCAGCAAGCAGCCCCCCCATCCAGCCAGCCAGCCAGTCTGGCTGGCAGTGACTGAGTGGTTGACAGACGGCAAGCAACGGAATGTACATGCTCTGTGATGTCATAGCAGTCAGCTGAGAGAGGCTCGTGATGTCATCGCTGAGCTGGCTGGCTGGCTGGCTCTGTGTGTGTGTGTGTGTGTGTGTGTATCTGTGTCTGTCTGTTTTTCTGTTTGTCAGTCTGTCTGTCTGTCTGTCTCTCTCTCAATTCAATTCATTTGTATTGTCAAAGCAATTGGACATACATACATACATATATATATATATGTAGCGTAAGGTACACTTATAAATTTCAATTAAAGAAGTGAATTCATAGTATCACCTTATCACGAATCCTGGAGTCTTTTAGAACTCAATTTCTGTAATAATTGGACGCAGACACCAATTCCAAAGATATAAATTGTCAAATTTATTTAAAAACAAAGACTAAATGTAGCACTACACTAATTATACAAAAGGGAAAAACTAATTAAAATTCAACTCTAGATCAACAAATCAAAGACAAATCACTTCCGTGACCAAATCAAAGACCATGGGATCACATAGGATAACACACAAATCGTTAAACAAAAAAGGTTATAAACACATTGACTACAATACCGGTTAGTAATTCTAGGAATCACTAAGAAACAGTTGAAAGTGCTAAATTGCAGTTTCAGAAGATGAAAAAAAACTGTAACTGATGGGATATGTAGTACTTTATACTCGAGTGGTCTATGCGATTACACCCTGTTGGTGTTATTAAGAACGCCAAGTACCAGAATGCAGAGCGGGACTGTTTTTTGTGCCGTGACTTGTCGGGGGAAAAACGCGCAGAAAAAACGGATGAGAAGGTGAAGGTAGTATGGCGGTGATGCACGCGTTGGTGAAGTGGGAAAGCGGGGTCGACAAAGACTCTTACAGCGTGATTCCCACTGCTTGCTTTCGCAATTTTGATTTATTCAGCATTGCTGATGATGACGAAGAGACGACTCGAAACTTCAGAGCAGAGTGGAGAGACATGAACAAACCTCCAAAAGGTGGATGGCCTGTCCATGAAGCGCAGATCATTATGACTGGTAAAAATGTTTATTTAAAAAAAAAAAACATTAAAGTCTTTACATGCTATTTGATATATACAATCACAGTATATTTGAAATGAATGTTTAAGTTATTAATGTGTTGTACTTCTAACATACTCTTATAACATGGTAGGTGGTGGTGAGGGCACTAAAAACTCGTCATACTTGACTGGCATTTGTAAGAACGATTTATTGTGTGTTGTGCTTTACAATAAAATCCCCCAAATCACAAAATAAATTAAACCAGATATAATTTAACTTCAGTTTTGATTCAGTGTTGGCTGTTCATCTTAATTTGTATGGTCAAAGCACAGTATTTTTATGACAAATAAATATAATCCCCAAATATCTGTGGACATAATGCAGGGTTTTATTTATTTTATTTTTATTTTAGGAAAAGAAGGTGAACTAAGAAGAAAACTTAATGACCTAACAAAAATGCCCTCTCCTAAAATGAAGAGAGTACCTAAAACAAACAAAAAACTTCAAATTTCAGATGATAGTGACCTTGATGAACCACAGTTACCGGTGAGATAATTACTGCAAATATTAAATAAATGTATTGCAGGATTGTTTTTTTTTAATCATTTTCATATCATTTTCATATATATATATATATATATATATATATATATATATAATTTCATTTTAAACTCTTTTTCTCTCTGAATACAGCACAAAATAAGAAAGAAAACCGATGGAGCTTCAAGAATTAGATCCCATCACATTCTACAGACATTTAAAGAGTCCAGTGAAGTTGAGCTACAGCAAAAAGTTAAGCAGCTCGAAAAGGAAAACACAAGACTTAAAAATGAAAACCAATGTCTTCGAAACCGTATGGTTGATGGTAAGTTTTTTTATTTATAGCAAATAATTCCTTACCTTGATAAATGTTATTCTTAAGTAATTTAGATTCCAGAGTAATGTATTATAGTTGATCATACTGAAGTAATCTAGAACCACAATACAGACTCGTAATGTGCACTGTCTAATAGTTTAATAATACTGATTATTAAATAAAGTTTTTCAACATAACTTCATAATCCTACATTAATGACTATATGCATTACATTAGACCTGGTAATTGTTGTATTTTATCTTTTTTATTTTTTTCGTAGCTAATGTTAATGACCCACAAAAAGGTCAGTTTGCCAATAACATAGAGCAAGTCTCTCAAGTATAATTGCAGGCATTGATGGTTTTGTTTTCACTTTGTATTAAATATATTACTAGAAATGATTATCAATCAATTTTGGACAATCTGAAAAAAATTGTAACAAAAGCCACATTTATCAGCAATGAAGACAAAAGTGTGTCACCATCAAGTGGTTCTGACAGCCCCACAGCAAATTGTTCTGAATCTGACAAAGAATCACCAAAACAGGTGTAACACTCTTGGTCTACAATATTACAAAGACAAGGTAAAAATATATATATTGAAAACAAATATTGGTTGTAAACAATCTAATGATGCTACATTATCAGGTATATTCATAGTTATAGTTGATAATAAGAATGTAATTGAATTATGGGTGTCACAGATTCACTGACTTTATTATGTCTGTAAATTAATAAACTTAGAATTGAGACATACTGTGGTCTTTAATAACACATTTCTGTAACAAAATCACAGCCTCACTGATAATGTCTGAGTATTCCACTTAACATAATATAAGAATAGTTTGGGGATAAACTTGTTTTTTATTTACCATTGTCTTTTAGGTGGAAATATTCCCAGGCACTGGAGTTTACATTGACAAACTGTCCTGGATCCTTGCAGAGAGGTGCAGCACGAATACGTCATATGCAAGAACCCTGACGGTTGCTGTCTTTGACTTTCCAACATTACTAAAGAGCAATCTTCGTGGTGGTGGCAGAAAGAGAGATCCAACTTCGGAGACATTAAGATCCTCATTGATGTTATTGAGGATCATATACAGCTGCCTTCGGAAGGACACGACGTGTTTCAGTTGCGGGGCTTTGCAGCCCAGCGGGACCCTCTTAATGCCGGACATCAGCTGCCCGAGCCGGTGCGGATGAACAGAGGGACGTTAGACAGCGTTACCTTCCGGGCAGGAGCAGCGAGCGGCAACACCGGGGTGAAAGTGTCGTCTAACACTGTGCCATTAGCCACTAGCTGATTGAGCAGATCAGTGGTTTTTAAGAAGATAACAATGGCAGCAGACTTGATATTTTCACACCCTGCTACCTCCCCAACCGCTAACACACACTGCTCTAGGGGGCAGAACTGCACCGGAGCGATCTTGACTCCATGGCGTCGGGTCAGTTTTTCTTATCAAAGACGCATTCAGGGGGTCCGACCCCCCGACCCGGGAAGAACTACCGGTACTCCCCCCTCCCCTCCCCTGTTCCCCCACAATAAGAAAAGCACTGAAAACAGAAGACAAAATAAACAAACTGAAAAAAGTAAAGCAACAAAAAAACGCAGCCAAAGGACAGAGCTCTCAGCAGCACTCCCGCTCACTGCAGACCCCTCCCACACACTCCCAGCTGAGAGAGAGAGAGAGAGAGAGTGTTAGTGTCTGTCTGTCTCTCTCTCTCTGTAGATGCATCATAGGGAACATATGTAACAATCTCTCTTTTTGTTTACCAAAAATGAGAATTAATGTATTTCAAGTGGGTGTTGCCTTGGTTGGAAACGTTTTAAGATTATTTATGAAGTGTAAAGTGGATTTGTCTCAGTTCTCTGTAGTTTTCAATGTATGTGCCATTCAGTAGCGTTCATGTTACAGATATGCCCTATGCAGTGGTAGGGTCAATAAAATGTCAGTAAAACTTTATTTTAGCAATTATGGAGGGGAAGAACTGCAAATAGAGGGTCCCCACTAATTATCTAACTTACCAACAACGTTTAAAATTAGGTCTTGCGAAGCTGCCAAATAATGCTGTATAATCGTATGTGTCTTCATACAACGGCTGCTATAGTCTGATAGCTTTGATTATATATATATATATATATATTTTCTTGTGAACCACAAATGCTATTTGCTTGATTTTTACAGAGTATGTTATAAATACCATTCTTATGAAGCCTGACAAATTGTATGCTGTAATTATGAATATTTTCAAATCATTTGTTTGTTTTTCCTAACATGTTACAAATGTTCCCTATGTGAAAGATGCATTATATCTTAATAATGTCTAAACAATTAAAGATATACAGATTATTATTTTTGGTAAAGTTATAATACATTGCTATTAACTATGTGTGTCAGTAAAAGTTTAAATTTCCTAAAGGATTTTTATTGATCTTGCAAAATAAGTGTTTAGGGAACATTTGTAACATAGAGGTGGGTTAGCCACCGAGTAAGGGCAGCGGCTCCGGCTCCAGCACCATCACCATGTCGCTGGAAAAGCACTAAGTGAGCTCACAGTGAGCTCAGTGTAATGTCTGCTCTGGTGAGCTCACAGTGTGACCTAGTCGTGAGTTCACGTCTTCACTGGGTAGTCCTTGACAACTTAATTGACTCAAATCTTGGGCTTAATTGGTCAAAATGACCATTGGTTGAAGGTACTCAGGGACTGATGTGTAGAGAGACTTATTAAACCTGCAGGATTGTGGTTTTCCCAGATCAGAATTAACCAGATCACCACAAAGGAACATGGTAGGTGCTATTGCAACACACATTACACAAATACATTGAAATCCAAGTTTGCAGTGGTCCTTGGGCCATTGTGTGGTGATCCAGATCACTTCAGCAGGAATTTTGCAGCGGTCTGGACTACCTCTCTCTCTCTCTCTCTCTCAATTCAGTGCATTTGTATTGTCAAAGCAATTGGACATGCATACATACATACATACGTCTGATGAGTCTCGATTTCAGAGTCAGAATTTGGTGTATACAGAATGAGAACATGGATCCATCATGCCTTGTTACCACTGTGCAGGCTGGTGGTGGTGGTGTAATGGTGTGGGGGATGTTTTCTTGGCACACTTTAGGCCCCTTAGTGCCAATCGGGCATCGTTTAAATGCCACGGCCCATTGTTTCTGACCATGTCCATCCCTTTATGACCACCATGTACCCGTCCTCTGATGGCTACTTCCAGCAGGATAATGCACCATGTCACAAAGGTCGAATCATTTCAAATTGGTTTCTTGAACATGACAATGAGTTCACTGTACTAAACTGGCAACCACAGTCACCAGATCTCAACCCAATAGAGCATCTTTGGGATGTGGTGTGTAGCGTTATGTTGGGTGTATTTGGATAAGAGTATTTGGGCTCTGAGCTGAAGCACGGATCTAAAGAAGACCTCTCCCCCCCAAAGTTATCAGATTTCCTTAGCGCATCAGCTTGGAACTGGTTTGCATCAAAGTGACAGTTTTGGGGAGGATGGCACCGAGAAGAGGCCAAATAGTTTGTTATTCTGCTATGAGATGTCTGGAGAAAGGGGCCTGTTGGTGATAAAAACTCTTTGAAGTGGATGAGAGCTGAAATCCCGACATAGAGCTACGAACCCAGGCCAACCGGCATTTCCAAAAGATGGCATGGATTGACATCAGTCATAAATCAAGCCCCCCTCCAATAGGACACTGGGGGCTGAAACCGAAATCCAATCTCAAGAACTCAGGAACCAATCACCTATTGATCTGACAGACTATAAAGGACAAACACGGCCTTTCTTTCTCTCTCTCTCTCACCTGAACCAGTAACTCGCTGCCACAGCATAACCTGTAGCTCTGTTGCCAGAACCGGAATCAGAAACCAACCAAGTCTTTGCCGGCAACAGAAGAGTTAAACTGGGAGAAGGAGATTGAGCCGTACGAAGAATTCTTTTAAAGGACTTTATTAAATAAAGAACTTTACAGACTGCACTGCCCGCCTGTGCCCACCTGATCAGTGGAGTTTTACAGCTGGACAATTGACTAAGTCGACTGAATACGAAAGTGTCAGTCATTTAAATAGCTATTTGAGTCTTAAGAAACTTGACCCTTGGAACAAACAGGGCCCTGCTTTCCTCAAAGACTTCATCTTCAAGTAACTACGGTGGAACCCCAGCTTACAAAGAAGATTTTGTGCACAACCTTGGAGCCTTCAAACCAGTGGAAAATCTGTTTGGAAACGACTCTACTTTCGCGAAACCCCAACTTCCAGGTGCATCGACTGAGTGGAAGTTCTTGGACAAAGCCGAACCGGACTGCCTTTGTTCCAACCACACGGAACTCGTGCCGTGTGCTGTTATCTGAGCCGGAAGCCAGAGAGGCCTATCTGCGACGAAGTTCACATAAGTTTAACAGTTTGGAGTTCATGATTCATGACATTTGAGAAATCAATTAGAAATGTTAATCTGTGATTCATAACTCTAGAATGTGTAATATCATTTAGTTTTCTTAAATATAAATGTGTGTTGCATTAAACTGTTTTGTTGATAATTTTAGAAATAAAATCTGTCAACGCCGAGAAATATCTTCTCATTCCTGTTTTACTGTTTATTCTGAAATTGACACAAGTTAATAGACATTAGATTAGTGGTGGCCCTGCCTATCCTTAATCATTGAATAATAATCAGTTAAGGGAAATTGTGGTAACAAGTAATGATAGGATCTTTCTTGGCACCTAAACGTAAATGAGACTGATATATATATATATATATATATATATATATATATATATATATATATATATATATAATGAGAAGTTACCTGACATAAATACTAACCTGCGTAGTTATTTAATGTGTGACTAATAATACTAACGAGAGACTCACCTTCGTCTTACTAACCGGTATTGTAGTCAATGTGTTTATAACCTTTTTTGTTTAACGATTTGTGTGTTATCATATGCGATCCCATGGTCTTTGATTTGGTCACGGAAGTGATTTGTCTTTGATTTGTTGATCTAGAGTTGAATTTTAATTAGTTTTTCCCTTTTGTATAATTAGTGTAGTGCTACATTTAGTCTTTGTTTTGAATAAATTTGACAATTTATATCTTTGGAAATGGTGTCTGCGTCAAATTATTACAGAAATTGAGTTCTACAAGATTCCAGGATTCGTGATAAGGTGATACTATAAATACACTTCTATAATTGAAATTTATAAGTGTACCTTACGCTACATAATTGGTGCCCCGTGAGAGGAATCTTAGACTGAAAAGAACTAAGTTCTGTAATAGTTATTGGAGAGCTTTGTCCAGAAATCCAGATTCCAAAGGTTAGTAACAAGAAAACTTTTGTAGGCACGATACACTGTTTGTACTCTAGGGGACGCTCTAGAATTGCCCACGTGGTATGTGTATTTTTCTTTTTTTTTTTTTTTTTGCTGGAAGTTCTGTCAATACCCTCCAGCCTTTAAGAGACATCATGCAGCCAGGCCTCTTGGCTTGCGGCCACACCGTTCTGAACGCGCCCGATTTCATCAGATCTCGGAAGCTAAATGGAGCAGCGCCTGATCAGTACTTGGATGGGAGACCTCCTGGAAATACCAGGTACTGCAAGCTTTTTACGTCTCCTGGGTAACTTCATCGTAGATCTTAATACTCTCTTTCTGTCTGGAGGAGATATAATTGATGAAATGTACACGTACCCGGCTACTTTCAACACCCTTTGCTGCACTGATATTTTTTCCTCCATTATTCTTTTTCTTTTTTCTTTTTTCTGGAAGTTCCGTCAATATCCGCCAGCCTTTAAGAGACATCATGCAACCAGGCCTCTCGGCTTGCGGACACACAGTCCTGAACGCGCCCGATCTCGTCAGATCTCGGAAACTAAACGGGGCAGGACCTGGTCAGTACTTGGATGGGAGATCTCCAGGAAATACCAGGTGCTGCCAGCTTTTTACGTCTCCTGGGGAACTTCATCGTAGCTCTTAATACTCTCTTTCTGTCTGGAGAAGATATAATTGAAGAATTGTACACGTACCCGGCTACTTTCAACACCCTTTGCTGCACTGGTATTTTTCCCTCTATTTTTCTTTTTTTTTTTGCTGGAAGTTCCGTCAATACCCGCCAGCCTTTAAGAGACATCATGCAGCCAGGCATCTTGGCTTGCGGCCACACCATCCTGAACGCGACCGATCTCGTCAGATCTCGGAAGCTAAACGGGGCAGGACCTGGTCAGTACTTGAATGTGAGACCTCCTGGAAATACCTGGTGCTGCAAGCTTTTACGTCTCCTGGGAAACTTCATCGTAGCTCTTAATACTCTCTTTCTGTCTGGAGAAGATATAATTGAAGAATTGTACACGTACCCGGCTACTTTCAACACCCTTTGCTGCACTGGTATTTTTCCCTCTATTTTTCTTTTTTTTTTTGCTGGAAGTTCCGTCAATACCCGCCAGCCTTTAAGAGATATCATGCAGCCAGCCCTCTTGGCTTGCGTCCACACCGTCCTGAACGCGCCCGATCTCGACAGATCTCGGAAGCTAAACGGGGCAGGGCCTGGTCAGTACTTTGATGGGTGATCTCCTGGAAATACCAGGTGCTGCCAGCTTTTTACGTCTCCTGGGAAACTTCATCGTAGCTCTTAATACTCTCTTTCTGTCTGGAGGTGTTATAATTTAGGAATTGTACACGTACCCGGCTACTATCAACAGCCTTTGCTGCACTGATATTTTTCCCTCCATTTTTCTTTATTTTTATTTTTTTTTGCTGGAAGTTCCGTCAATACCCGCCAGCCTTTAAGAGACATCATGCAGCCTGGCCTCTTTGCTTGCGGCCACACTGTCCTGAACGCGCCCAATCTTGTGAGATCTTGGAAGCAAATCGTGGCAGGGCCTGGTCAGTATTTGGATGGGTGACCTCCTGGAAATACCAGGTACTGCAAACTTTTTACGTCTCCTGGGTTACTTCATCGTAGTTCTTAATTCTCTCTTTCTGTCAGGAGGAGATATAATTGAAGAATTGTACACGTACCCGGCTACTGTCAACACCCTTTGCTGCACTGATATTTTTCCATCCATTTTTCTTTTTTTTTTTTTTTTTTTTGCTGGAAGTTCCGTCAATACCCGCCAGCCTTTAAGAGACATCATGCAGCCAGGCGTCTCGGCTTGCGGCCTCACCGTCCTGAACGCTACCGATCTTGTCAGATCTCGGAAGCTAAACGGGGCAGGGCCTGGTCAGTACTTGGATGGGTGACCTCCTGGAAATACCAGGTGCTGCAAGCTTTTTATGTCTCCTGGGTAACTTCATTGTAGCTCTTAATTCTCTCTTTCTGTCTGGAGGAGATATAATTGAAGAAATGTACACGTACCCGGCTACTTTCAACACCCTTTGCTGAACTGATATTTTTCCCTCCATTTTTCTTTTTTTATTTGCTGGAAGTTCCGTCAACACCCGTCTGCCTTAAAGAGACATCATGCAGCCAGGCCTCTCGGCTTGCGGCTACACCGTCCTGGACGCACCCCGTCTCGTCAGATCTCGGAACTTAAACGGGTCAGGGCCTGGTCAGTACTTGGATGGGAGACCTCCTGGAAATACCAGGTGCTGCAAGCTTTTTACGTCACTTGGGTAACTTCATCGTAGCTCTTAATACTCTCTTTCTGTCTGGAGGAGATATAATTGAAGAATTTTACACGTACCCCGCTACTTACAACACCCTTTGCTGCACTGATATTGTTCCCTCCATTTTTTTTTTTTTTTTTTTTTTTTTTGCTGGAAGTTCCGTCAATACCCACCAGCCTTTAAGCGACATCATGCAGCCAGGCCTCTCTGCTTTTGGCCACACCATCCTGAACGCGCCCGATCTCGTCAGATCTCGGAAGCTAAACGGGGCAGGCGACCGATTGTCATTTCTCACTACTTCTTTCTTAGCAGACGCCCTCTTCCTGTGCGACTTGCCAAGGCACAAGAGATTTTTATAATGGTGCAATTCAGAATCAAATTACCCACCAAGGCTTAGTACCAATGACGTGTTCAAGACGTTACACAGGTGCAGTGGAGAAATCTACAGGTCACGCACGTCCTGCAGCCCACATTGTGAGCTAATCATTGCAGACCAGGTATGGAGTCATCGTTAATGGCTCAGGGGAGGGGGGCTGTAAGGGAACATCAAGATACGATACGATACGATACGATACACCTCACCTCACCAGCGCAGCCCCGGCCGCTCCGCCTGGCGGCTGGCAGGGGGGAAGCATCTCTGCCCACTACTTCGGCGTATCGGGGATTGTAGTGGATTTCTGCTCCGTTTTCCAATGACACTTGGGATTACGGTTGATTGATTACCTCTCCGGATTTGCACATTCCCCCAGCATGCCTCTGCCCGGCATGGGGATGGGGTGAAGTGTCCCTGTCTGCCATGGTGGTACGGACGTTTGGTGAAAGAGAGGCGCTAGAGTCTCTCCAGGGAAGGCCCCCGGCCTCACCGCCAACGAGCAGGGAGTGGGACAGGCTTCCCGGCCCCAAACAGCGAGTCGCCTCGCTCCCCCGGCCCACCTGGGTACAAAGGCGGGTGCTCTCTAACCCAGCCCTTGTGTTCGCGACGGCAATACGTATAATAAAACTGGAACGATACAGAGAAGATTTGCATGGCCCCTGTGCAAGGATGACACGCAAATTCGTGAAGCGTTCCATATCTTGGTCAGTTTCTCGGTAGCGCGCCGGTTCCCATTGTCCTTGCGGGCATCTGGTGCTTGCGTCGCGGGCGGTTTCTCACACCGTGGGTATCTCTCCCTCTCGCGCCCGTGCTCGGTGGTGTCGAGTCCTCTCGCACTCCTGCGTCACAGCGGATCTCTCGACCCCGTTCGGCGCAAGCGAATTTTCCCTCCGTTTTTGTTCTTTCCACTGCTAGCGCTGCCTCTGTGAAGGCGGATGGTGCTTGTGAGAAGTCAACAGCGTGTCCACCGAAAAGGGTGTCTGACTCCTGGTTTTGGATCCGGAAGGGTTGATAACAGACCGAAACGGTTACAATATGATACTGCTTAGATTAATTGTGAATATGTATTGTGATCGTGCTCGGCTCAGGTGTGCGTTCAGTCCGCACACAAAACATTTCGGTCGCGAAACGTCTAATCAAATCGAATAAAATGGCGGGGATAGCATGTTTGATCCGTGTGCTATTGTTTTTCAACAATTGTAATGCCCTTTGTAACGTTTAACCACTTCGTTACATACAGCTTGTTATAGGATATTTTGAACTGAACCTATTTTGCTGTGAATTTATATTTACTGCGAATAGTTTATTGTGGCTGGTCTTGGTCTGTCTGCACTAAATAAATGATTTGTATCAAGGGATTATTTAGTTTGTCTGTGTACTTTTTTACCTAACCACTAAAGGCCACTCCTTGCACTTCACACATTTGCCCTTTTAATTACTCCCTTACTGACATACATTAACATGCAATGTGCGTGTGATAATAGTTTTAGCAGCCTGTTGCCATTCAGCTGAGACAATAACTAGTAAATCCTTTTATTTATTTTTTAATGTTGGTGCGCCGCGAAGGTTTTTGGTCTCAGCAAAGTGTGCCGTGGCATTACAACGCTTGGGAACCACTGGCTTGGCTTGTTGGGCATCCAGGTATGCACTGAGATTACGATCGGCACGATGATTGTCGTTCTCAGGAGAATTGTGTTTCTTTGCTGATCACGTTCTCTGTCGCTTTTTACACAGTTCTTACAAGTGGCACATTGGGGATGAGGAGCAGAGCATGCTGACACGCATAGCTGTGGACTTCTGCATGGCATGGGGCCACAGGTCATTCCAAGTATTTCAAGACGCCTGCAAATGTGTGGACACGTTGTGTTGGCCCAACCCTCACAGATTGTGCCAAGTCAAGTAGAGATGCATGTTGTGCTGTTCTAAAGTGACACGTCGTCAACGGCAAAAACATCTCTCAGAGTTCCTGGCTTGACTTGCCTCTGGAAGACAACAGGCTGGATATTTGCCGAAAGAAGCAAAGAGGACTAGACACCTCGCCTAGACGCAACTGCAGATTTCATTGTCATTTTACCATCATGGCCCTCGGTCAACAAGGCACCCAAACAGGGACTTGAACCCTGGACCCTCGGATTAAAAGTCTGATGCTCTACCGGCTGAACTACCCGGGCTTCAGTGAGGTGCTTCACAATGTGTTGGCTTCATGATATTTCCAGACCGCTTTCTGGACGGTTTAGAAAACTGGGCTCAGGGTGAAAAGGGTCACATGCATATGAGATGTGTGGGCAATGCGAGTTCTCCACAACAAATCCGAATTTCCGGGGTTTTTTCCTTGTCCTCATGCAATTCCAATGGCTTGACATTTGGGAGCTCGTCCAAAACCGATGTCAAACCATAATCACGCCTTTCTTCGAGCCGGAATTGAACCAGCGACCTAAGGAAGCCCGCTGCCTGAAACCTACAGTCCTCCACTCTACCAACTGAGCTATCAAAGGGAAGCTTCTCACCGTCTTCCTCTGGAAGTCTCTGTGGCCGTGCAAAGCCAAGAAGCACCGTGGCTTGGCTCAGTGGTTTTCAACCCGTGTACCGTGAGTACTACCCAATTGTGTCGTGAGATTTTTATCCCCTGAAAAATATTATGTCATTTTGTTTGGTCAACTTCATAAATCTTGTATCAAATCAAACTTATTCAAATGTGTGAAAATATTACATTTATACATCACCTGTAGAAAGCGTTTCATAACTGAAATGTTGTGTTTGCCGGACTGAACGCACACCTACACTGAGTTGCAGTGCTATCAGTTGTATCGTAAGGTACACTTATAAATTTCAATTTAAGAAGTGAATTTATAGTATCACCTTATCACGAATCCTGGAATCTTGTAGAACTCAATTTCTGTAATAATTGGACACAGACACCAATTCCAAAGATATAAATTGTTAAATTTATTCAAAACCAAAGACTAAATGTAGCACTACACTAATTATACAAAAGGGAAAAGCTAATTAAAATTCAACTCTAGATCAACAAATCAAAGACAAATCACTTCCGTGACCAAATCAAAGACCATGGGATCGCATATGATAACACACAAATCGTTAAACAAAAAAGGTTATAAACACATTAACTACAATACCGGTTAGTAAGACGAAGGTGAGTCTCTCGTTAGTATTGTTAGTCAGACATTAAATAACTACGCAGGTTAGTATTTATGTCAGGTAACTTCTCGTGATATATATATCAGTCTCATTTACGTTTAGGTGCCGAGAAAGATCCTATCATTACTTGTTACCACAATTTCCCTTAACTGATTATTATTCAATGATCAAGGATAGGCAGGGCCACCAATAATCTAACGTCTATTGACTTGTGTCAATTTCAGACTAAACAGTTAAACAGGAATGAGAAGATATTTCTCGGGGTTGACAGATTTTATTTCTAAAATTATCAACAAAACAGTTTAATGCATCACACATTTATATTTAAGAAAACTAAATGATATTACACATTCAAGAGTTATGAATCACAGAATAACATTTCTAATTGATTTCTCAAATGTCATGAATCATGAACTCCAAACTGTTAAACTTATCTGAACTTCGTCGCAGAGAGGCCTCTCTGTCTTCGGGCTCAGATCACAGCACACGGCACATGGTCCGTGTGGTTTGGAACAAAGGCAGTGCGGTTCGGCTTTGTCCAAGAACTTCCACTCAGTCGATGCACCTGGAAGTTGGGGTTTCGCGAAATTAGAGTCTTTTCCAAACAGATTTTCCACTGGTTTGAAGGCTCCAAGGTTGTGCACAAAATCTTCTTTGTAAGCAGGGTTCCACCGTAGTTACTTGAAGACAAAGTCTTTGAGGAAAGCAGGGCCCTGTTCGTTCCAAGGGTCAAGTTTCTTAAGACTCAAATAGCTATTTAAATGACTGAACACTTTCATATACATTCGACTTACTCAATTGTCCAGCTGTAAAACTCCACTGATCAGGTGGGCACAGGCGGGCATGCGCAGTCTGTAAAGTTCTTTATTTAATAAAGTCCTTTAAAAGAATTCTTCGTACGGCTCAATCTCCTTCTCCCAGTTTAACTCTTCTGTTGCTGGCAAAGACTTGGTTGGTTTCTGGTTCCGGTTCGGGCAACAGAGCTACAGGTTGAGCTGTGGCAGCGAGTTACTGGTTCAGGTGAGAGAGAAAGAGAGAGAGAGAGAGAGAGAGAGAGAGAGAGAGAGAGACTGTGCACTGTTCCTTATAGTCTGTCAGATCAATAGGTGATTGGTTCTTGAGTTCTTGAGATTGGATTTCGGTTTCAGCCCCCAGTATCCTAATGGAGGGGGGCTTGATTTATGACTGATGTCAATCCATGCCATCTTTTGGAAATGCCGGTTGGCCCGGGTTCGTAGCTCTATGTCGGGATTTCGGCTCTCGTCCACTTCAAAGAGTTTTTATCACCTACAGGCCCCTTTCTCCAGACATCTCATAGCAGGTTTCAACCTATTTGGCCTCTTCTCGGTGCCATCCTCCCCAAAACTGTCACTTTGTCTCATTTGGCTTTGGTTTCCCCCCTCTGTGTTGAATAATCGGGCTCTAAATAGCCCCGGCGTTTCTCCTGCAGTTCTTCGTTCTTTCCACTGCTAGTGCTGCCTTTGTGAAGGCAGATGGTGCTTGTGAGAAGTCAACAGCGTGTCCACCGAAAAGGGTGTCTGACTCCTGGTTTTGGATCCGGAAGGGTTGATAACAGACCGAAACGGTTACAATATGATACTGCTTAGATTAACTGTGGATATGTATTGTGATCGTGCTCGGCTCAGGTGTGCATTCAGTCTGCACACAAAACATTTCGGTCGCGAAACGTCTAATCAAATCGAATAAAACGGCGGGGATAGCATGTTTGATCCGTGTGCTATTGTTTTTCAACAATTGTAATGCCCTTTGTAACGTTTAACCACTTCGTTAAATACAGCTTGTTATAGGATATTGTGAACTGAACCTATTTTGCTGTGAATTTATATTTACTGCGAATAGTTTATTGTGGCTGGTCTTGGTCTGTCTGCACTAAATAAATGATTTGTATCAAGGGATTATTTAGTTTGTCTGTGTACTATTTTACCTAACCACTAAGGGCCACTCCTTGCACTTCACACATTTGCCCTTTTAATTACTCCCTTACTGACATACTTTAACATGCAATGTGCATGTGATAATAGTTTTAGCAGCCTGTTGCCATTCAGGTGAGACAATACCTAGTAAATCCTTTTTTTTTTTTTTCATGTTGGTGCGCCGCGAAGGTTTTTGGTCTCAGCAAAGTGTGCCGTGGCATTACAACGCTTGGGAACCACTGGCTTGGCTTGTTGGGCATCCAGGTATGCACTGAGATTACGATCGGCACGATGATTGTCGTTCTCAGGAGAATTGTGTTTCTTTGCTGATCACGTTCTCTGTCGCTTTTTACACAGTTCTTACAAGTGGCACATTGGGGATGAGGAGCAGAGCATGCTGACACGCATAGCTGTGGACTTCTGCATGGCATGGGGCCACAGGTCATTCCAAGTATTTCAAGACGCCTGCAAATGTGTGGACACGTTGTGTTGGCCCAACCCTCACAGATTGTGCCAAGTCAAGTAGAGATGCATGTTGTGCTGTTCTAAAGTGACACGTCGTCAACGGCAAAAACATCTCTAAGAGTTCCTGGCTTGACTTGCCTCTGGAAGACAACACTTGCCCAGGCTGGATATTGAAAAGGGTCACATGCATATGAGATGTTTGGCCAATGCGAGTTTTCCACAGCAAATCCGAATTTCCGGTGTTTTCTCCTTGTCCTCATGCAATTCCAATGGCTTGACATTTGGGAGCTCGTCAAAAAACCGATGTCAAACCATAATCACGCCTTCCTTCGAGCAGGAATTGAACCAGCGACCTAAGGATGCCCGCTGCCTGAAACCTACAGTCCTCCACTCTACCAACTGAGCTATCAAAGGGAAGCTTCTCACTGTCTTCCCCTGGCAGTCTCAGTGGCCGTGCAACGCCAAGAAGCACCGTGGCTTTGCTCAGTGGTTTTCAACCCGTGTGCCGTGAGGACTACCCAATTGTGTCGTGAGATTTTTATCCCCTGAAAAATATTATGTCATTTTGTTTGGTCAACTTCATAAATCTTGTATCAAATCAAACTTATTCAAATGTGTGAAAATATTACATTTATACATCACCTGTAGAAAGCGTTTCATAACTGAAATTTTGTGTTTGCCGGACTGAACGCACACCTACACTGAGTTGCAGTGCTATCAGTTGTATCGTAAGGTACACTTATAAATTTCAATTTAAGAAGTGAATTTATAGTATCACCTTATCACGAATCCTGGAATCTTGTAGAACTCAATTTCTGTAATAATTGGACACAGACACCAATTCCAACGATATAAATTGTTAAATTTATTCAAAACCAAAGACTAAATGTAGCACTACACTAATTATACAAAAGGGAAAAGCTAATTAAAATTCAACTCTAGATCAACAAATCAAAGACAAATCACTTCCGTGACCAAATCAAAGACCATGGGATCGCATATGATAACACACAAATCGTTAAACAAAAAAGGTTATAAACACATTAACTACAATACCGGTTAGTAAGACGAAGGTGAGTCTCTCGTTAGTATTGTTAGTCAGACATTAAATAACTACGCAGGTTAGTATTTATGTCAGGTAACTTCTCGTTATATATATATCAGTCTCATTTACGTTTAGGTGCCGAGAAAGATCCTATCATTACTTGTTACCACAATTTCCCTTAACTGATTATTATTCAATGATCAAGGATAGGCAGGGCCACCAATAATCTAACGTCTATTGACTTGTGTCAATTTCAGACTAAACAGTTAAACAGGAATGAGAAGATATTTCTCGGGGTTGACAGATTTTATTTCTAAAATTATCAACAAAACAGTTTAATGCAACACACATTTATATTTAAGAAAACTAAATGATATTACACATTCTAGAGTTATGAATCACAGAATAACATTTCTAATTGATTTCTCAAATGTCATGAATCATGAACTCCAAACTGTTAAACTTATCTGAACTTCGTCGCAGAGAGGCCTCTCTGTCTTCGGGCTCAGATCACAGCACACGGCACATGGTCCGTGTGGTTTGGAACAAAGGCAGTGCGGTTCGGCTTTGTCCGAGAACTTCCACTCAGTCGATGCACCTGGAAGTTGGGGTTTCGCGAAATTAGAGTCTTTTCCAAACAGATTTTCCACTGGTTTGAAGGCTCCAAGGTTGTGCACAAAATCTTCTTTGTAAGCAGGGTTCCACCGTAGTTACTTGAAGACAAAGTCTTTGAGGAAAGCAGGGCCCTGTTCGTTCCAAGGGTCAAGTTTCTTAAGACTCAAATAGCTATTTAAATGACTGAACACTTTCATATACATTCGACTTACTCAATTGTCCAGCTGTAAAACTCCACTGATCAGGTGGGCACAGGCGGGCATGCGCAGTCTGTAAAGTTCTTTATTTAATAAAGTCCTTTAAAAGAATTCTTCGTACGGCTCAATCTCCTTCTCCCAGTTTAACTCTTCTGTTGCCGGCAAAGACTTGGTTGGTTTCTGGTTCCGGTTTGGGCAACAGAGCTACAGGTTGAGCTGTGGCAGCAAGTTACTGGTTCAGGTGAGAGAGAAAGAGAGAGAGAGAGAGAGAGAGAGAGAGAGAGAGAGACTGTGCACTGTTCCTTATAGTCTGTCAGATCAATAGGTGATTGGTTCTTGAGTTCTTGAGATTGGATTTCGGTTTCAGCCCCCAGTGTCCTAATGGAGGGGGGCTTGATTTATGACTGATGTCAATCCATGCCATCTTTTGGAAATGCCGGTTGGCCCGGGTTCGTAGCTCTATGTCGGGATTTCGGCTCTCGTCCACTTCAAAGAGTTTTTATCACCTACAGGCCCCTTTCTCCAGACATCTCATAGCAGGATTCAACCTATTTGGCCTCTTCTCGGTGCCATCCTCCCCAAAACTGTCACTTTGATGCAAACCAGTTCCAAGCTGATGAGCAAAGGAAATCTGATAACTTTGGGGGTGGAGAGGTCTTCTTTAGATCAGTGCTTCAGCTCAGAGCCCGAATGCTCTTATCAAAATACACCCAACATAATGCTACACAGTGGAACTGCAAGGCAATTGATTAAAGGGACATGTGGTGAATTCCTTTTTATCTTTATACTGTTGTTGGATGTCTCCTGTTCCTCTAAGTCTCATTTGGCCCTGGTTTTCCCCCTCTGTGTTGAATAATCGGGCTCTAAATAGCCCCGGCGTTTCTCCTGCAGTTCTTCGTTCTTTCCACTGCTAGCGCTGCCTTTGTGCAGCTTGTTATAGGATATTGTGAACTGAACCTATTTTGCTGTGAATTTATATTTACTGCGAATAGTTTATTGTGGCTGGTCTTGGTCTGTCTGCACTAAATAAATGATTTGTATCAAGGGATTATTTAGTTTGTCTGTGTACTTTTTTACCTAACCACTAAGTGCCACTCCTTGCACTTCACACATTTGCCCTTTTAATTACTCCCTTACTGACATACTTTAACATGCAATGTGCGTGTGATAATAGTTTTAGCAGCCTGTTGCCATTCAGGTGAGACAATACCTAGTAAATCCTTTTTTTTTTTTTTCATGTTGGTGCGCCGCGAAGGTTTTTGGTCTCAGCAAAGTGTGCCGTGGCATTACAACGCTTGGGAACCACTGGCTTGGCTTGTTGGGCATCCAGGTATGCACTGAGATTACGATCGGCACGATGATTGTCGTTCTCAGGAGAATTGTGTTTCTTTGCTGATCACGTTCTCTGTCGCTTTTTACACAGTTCTTACAAGTGGCACATTGGGGATGAGGAGCAGAGCATGCTGACACGCATAGCTGTGGACTTCTGCATGGCATGGGGCCACAGGTCATTCCAAGTATTTCAAGACGCCTGCAAATGTGTGGACACGTTGTGTTGGCCCAACCCTCACAGATTGTGCCAAGTCAAGTAGAGATGCATGTTGTGCTGTTCTAAAGTGACACGTCGTCAACGGCAAAAACATCTCTCAGAGTTCCTGGCTTGACTTGCCTCTGGAAGACAATACTTGCCCAGGCTGCATATTTGCCGAAAGAAGCAAAGAGGACTAGACACCTTGCCTAGACGCAACTGCATATTTCATTGTCACCTAGAAGGCCATCCAGGCTTTTCACCATCATGGCCCTCGGTCAACAAGGCGCCCGAACAGAGACTCGAACCCTGGACCCTCAGATTAAGAGTCTGATGCTCTACCGGCTGAGCTACCCGGGCTTCAGTGAAGTGCTTCATGATTGTTCCAGACCGCTTTCTGGCCGGTTTAGAAAACTGGGCTCAGGGTGAAAAGGGTCACATGCATATGAGATGTTTGGGCAATGCGAGTTCTGCACAGCAAATCCAAATTTCCGGTGTTTTCTCCTTGTCCTCATGCAATTCCAATGGCTTGACATTTGGGAGCTCGTCCAAAACCGATGTCAAACCATAATCACGCCTTCCTTCGAGCCGGAATTGAACCAGCGACCTAAGGATGCCCGCTGCCTGAAACCTACAGTCCTCCGCTATACCAACTGAGCTATCGAAGGGAAGCTTCTCAACGTCTTCCCCTGGCAGTCTCAGTGGCCGTGCAAAGCCAAGAAGCACCGTGGCTTGGCTCAGTGGTTTTCAACCCGTGTGCCGTGAGGACTACCCAATTGTGTCGTGAGATTTTTATCCCCTGAAAAATATTATGTCATTTTGTTTGGTCAACTTCATAAATCTTGTATCAAATCAAACTTATTCAAATGTGTGAAAATATTACATTTATACATCACCTGTAGAAAGCGTTTCATAACTGAAATGTTGTGTTTGCCGGACTGAACGCACACCTACACTGAGTTGCAGTGCTATCAGTTGTATCGTAAGGTACACTTATAAATTTCAATTTAAGAAGTGAATTTATAGTATCACCTTATCACGAATCCTGGAATCTTGTAGAACTCAATTTCTGTAATAATTGGACACAGACACCAATTCCAAAGATATAAATTGTTAAATTTATTCAAAACCAAAGACTAAATGTAGCACTACACTAATTATACAAAAGGGAAAAGCTAATTAAAATTCAACTCTAGATCAACAAATCAAAGACAAATCACTTCCGTGACCAAATCAAAGACCATGGGATCGCATATGATAACACACAAATCGTTAAACAAAAAAGGTTATAAACACATTAACTACAATACCGGTTAGTAAGACGAAGGTGAGTCTCTCGTTAGTATTGTTAGTCAGACATTAAATAACTACGCAGGTTAGTATTTATGTCAGGTAACTTCTCGTTATATATATATCAGTCTCATTTACGTTTAGGTGCCGAGAAAGATCCTATCATTACTTGTTACCACAATTTCCCTTAACTGATTATTATTCAATGATCAAGGATAGGCAGGGCCACCAATAATCTAACGTCTATTGACTTGTGTCAATTTCAGACTAAACAGTTAAACAGTAATGAGAAGATATTTCTCGGGGTTGACAGATTTTATTTCTAAAATTATCAACAAAACAGTTTAATGCAACACACATTTATATTTAAGAAAACGAAATGATATTACACATTCTAGAGTTTTGAATCACAGAATAACATTTCTAATTGATTTCTCAAATGTCATGAATCATGAACTCCAAACTGTTAAACTTATCTGAACTTCGTCGCAGAGAGGCCTCTCTGTCTTCGGGCTCAGATCACAGCACACGGCACATGGTCCGTGTGGTTTGGAACAAAGGCAGTGCGGTTCGGCTTTGTCCGAGAACTTCCACTCAGTCGATGCACCTGGAAATTGGGGTTTCGCGAAATTAGAGTCTTTTCCAAACAGATTTTCCACTGGTTTGAAGGCTCCAAGGTTGTGCACAAAATCTTCTTTGTAAGCAGGGTTCCACCGTAGTTACTTGAAGACAAAGTCTTTGAGGAAAGCAGGGCCCTGTTCGTTCCAAGGGTCAAGTTTCTTAAGACTCAAATAGCTATTTAAATGACTGAACACTTTCATATACATTCGACTTACTCAATTGTCCAGCTGTAAAACTCCACTGATCAGGTGGGCACAGGCGGGCATGCGCAGTCTGTAAAGTTCTTTATTTAATAAAGTCCTTTAATAGAATTCTTCGTACGGCTCAATCTTCTTCTCCCAGTTTAACTCTTCTGTTGCCGGCAAAGACTTGGTTGGTTTCTGGTTCCGGTTCGGGCAACAGAGCTACAGGTTGAGCTGTGGCAGCGAGTTACAGGTTCAGGTGAGAGAGAGAGAGAGAGAGAGAGAGAGAGAGAGAGAGAGAGAGAGAGAGAGAGAGAGAGACTGTGCACTGTTCCTTATAGTCTGTCAGATCAATAGGTGATTGGTTCTTGACTTCTTGAGATTGGATTTCGGTTTCAGCCCCCAGTGTCCTAATGGAGGGGGGCTTGATTTATGACTGATGTCAATCCATGCCATCTTTTGGAAATGCCGGTTGGCCCGGGTTCGTAGCTCTATGTCGGGATTTCGGCTCTCGTCCACTTCAAAGAGTTTTTATCACCTACAGGCCCCTTTCTCCAGACATCTCATAGCAGGATTCAACCTATTTGGCCTCTTCTCGGTGCCATCCTCCCCAAAACTGTCACTTTGATGCAAACCAGTTCCAAGCTGATGAGCAAAGGAAATCTGATAACTTTGGGGGTGGAGAGGTCTTCTTTAGATCAGTGCTTCAGCTCAGAGCCCAAATGCTCTTATCAAAATACACCCAACATAATGCTACACAGTGGAACTGCAAGGCAATTGATTAAAGGGACATGTGGTGAATTCCTTTTTATCTTTATACTGTTGTTGGATGTCTCCTGTTCCTCTAAGTCTCATTTGGCCTTGGTTTTCCCCCTCTGTGTTGAATAATCGGGCTCTAAATAGCCCCGGCGTTTCTCCTGCAGTTCTTCGTTCTTTCCACTGCTAGCGCTGCCTTTGTGCAGCTTGTTATAGGATATTGTGAACTGAACCTATTTTGCTGTGAATTTATATTTACTGCGAATAGTTTATTGTGGCTGGTCTTGGTCTGTCTGCACTAAATAAATGATATGTATCAAGGGATTATTTAGTTTGTCTGTGTACTTTTTTACTTAACCACTAAGGGCCACTCCTTGCACTTCACACATTTGCCCTTTTAATTACTCCCTTACTGACATACTTTAACATGCAATGTGCGTGTGATAATAGCTTTAGCAGCCTGTTGCCATTCAGGTGAGACAATACCTAGTAAATCCTTTTTTTTTTTTTTCATGTTGGTGCGCCGCGAAGGTTTTTGGTCTCAGCAAAGTGTGCCGTGGCATTACAACGCTTGGGAACCACTGGCTTGGCTTGTTGGGCATCCAGGTATGCACTGAGATTACGATCGGCACGATGATTGTCGTTCTCAGGAGAATTGTGTTTCTTTGCTGATCACGTTCTCTGTCGCTTTTTATACAGTTCTTACAAGTAGCACATTGGGGATGAGGAGCAGAGCATGCTGACACGCATAGCTGTGGACTTCTGCATGGCATGGGGCCACAGGTCATTCCAAGTATTTCAAGACGCCTGCAAATGTGTGGACACGTTGTGTTGGCCCAACCCTCACAGATTGTGCCAAATCAAGTAGAGATGCATGTTGTGCTGTTCTAAAGTGACACGTCGTCAACGGCAAAAACATCTCTCAGAGTTCCTGGCTTGACTTGCCCAGGCTGGATATTTGCCGAAAGAAGCAAAGAGGACTAGACACCTTGCATAGACGCAACTGCATATTTCATTGTCACCTGGAAGGCCATCCAAGCTTTTCACCATCATGGCCCTCGGTCAACAAGGCGCCCGAACAGGGACTCGAACCCTGGACCCTCAGATTAAAAGTCTGATGCTCTACCGGCTGAGCTACCCGGGCTTCAGTGAAGTGCTTCACAATGTGTTGGCTTCATGATTGTTCCAGACCGCTTTCTGGCCGGTTTAGAAAACTGGGCTCAGGGTGAAAAGGGTCACATGCATATGAGATGTTTGGGCAATGCGAGTTCTACACAGCAAATCTGAATTTCCGGTGTTTTCTCCTTGTCCTCATGCAATTCCAATGGCTTGACATTTGGGAGCTCGTCCAAAACCGATGTCAAGCCATAATCACGCCTTCCTTCGAGCCGGAATTGAACCAGCGACCTAAGGATGCCCGCTGTCTGAAACCTACAGTCCTCCGCTCTACCAACTGAGCTATCGAAGGGAAGCTTCTCACCGTCTTCCCCTGGCAGTCTCAGTGGCCGTGCAAAGCCAAGAAGCACCGTGGCTTGGCTCAGTGGTTTTCAACCCGTGTGCCGTGAGGACTACCCAATTGTGTCGTGAGATTTTTATCCCCTGAAAAATATTATGTCATTTTGTTTGGTCAACTTCATAAATCTTGTATCAAATCAAACTTATTCAAATGTGTGAAAATATTACATTTATACATCACCTGTAGAAAGCGTTTCATAACTGAAATGTTGTGTTTGCCGGACTGAACGCACACCTACACTGAGTTGCAGTGCTATCAGTTGTATCGTAAGGTACACTTATAAATTTCAATTTAAGAAGTGAATTTATAGTATCACCTTATCACGAATCCTGGAATCTTGTAGAACTCAATTTCTGTAATAATTGGACACAGACACCAATTCCAAAGATATAAATTGTTAAATTTATTCAAAAACAAAGACTAAATGTAGCACTACACTAATTATACAAAAGGGAAAAGCTAATTAAAATTCAACTCTAGATCAACAAATCAAAGACAAATCACTTCCGTGACCAAATCAAAGACCATGGGATCGCATATGATAACACACAAATCGTTAAACAAAAAAGGTTATAAACACATTAACTACAATACCGGTTAGTAAGACGAAGGTGAGTCTCTCGTTAGTATTGTTAGTCAGACATTAAATAACTACGCAGGTTAGTATTTATGTCAGGTAACTTCTCGTTATATATATATCAGTCTCATTTACGTTTAGGTGCCGAGAAAGATCCTATCGTTACTTGTTACCACAATTTCCCTTAACTGATTATTATTCAATGATCAAGGATAGGCAGGGCCACCAATAATCTAACGTCTATTGACTTGTGTCAATTTCAGACTAAACAGTTAAACAGGAATGAGAAGATATTTCTCGGGGTTGACAGATTTTATTTCTAAAATTATCAACAAAACAGTTTAATGCAACACACATTTATATTTAAGAAAACTAAATGATATTACACATTCTAGAGTTTTGAATCACAGAATAACATTTCTAATTGATTTCTCAAATGTCATGAATCATGAACTCCAAACTGTTAAACTTATCTGAACTTCGTCGCAGAGAGGCCTCTCTGTCTTCGGGCTCAGATCACAGCACACGGCACATGGTCCGTGTGGTTTGGAACAAAGGCAGTGCGGTTCGGCTTTGTCCAAGAACTTCCACTCAGTCGATGCACCTGGAAATTGGGGTTTCGCGAAATTAGAGTCTTTTCCAAACAGATTTTCCACTGGTTTGAAGGCTCCAAGGTTGTGCACAAAATCTTCTTTGTAAGCAGGGTTCCACCGTAGTTACTTGAAGACAAAGTCTTTGAGGAAAGCAGGGCCCTGTTCGTTCCAAGGGTCAAGTTTCTTAAGACTCAAATAGCTATTTAAATGACTGAACACTTTCATATACATTCGACTTACTCAATTGTCCAGCTGTAAAACTCCACTGATCAGGTGGGCACAGGCGGGCATGCGCAGTCTGTAAAGTTCTTTATTTAATAAAGTCCTTTAATAGAATTCTTCGTACGGCTCAATCTCCTTCTCCCAGTTTAACTCTTCTGTTGCCGGCAAAGACTTGGTTGGTTTCTGGTTCCGGTTCGGGCAACAGAGCTACAGGTTGAGCTGTGGCAGCGAGTTACTGGTTCAGGTGAGAGAGAAAGAGAGAGAGAGAGAGAGAGAGAGAGAGAGACTGTGCACTGTTCCTTATAGTCTGTCAGATCAATAGGTGATTGGTTCTTGAGTTCTTGAGATTGGATTTCGGTTTCAGCCCCCAGTGTCTTAATGGAGGGGGGCTTGATTTATGACTGATGTCAATCCATGCCATCTTTTGGAAGTGCCGGTTGGCCCGGGTTCGTAGCTCTATGTCGGGATTTCGGCTCTCGTCCACTTCAAAGAGTTTTTATCACCTACAGGCCCCTTTCTCCAGACATCTCATAGCAGGATTCAACCTATTTGGCCTCTTCTCGGTGCCATCCACCCCAAAACTGTCACTTTGATGCAAACCAGTTCCAAGCTGATGAGCAAAGGAAATCTGATAACTTTGGGGGTGGAGAGGTCTTCTTTAGATCAGTGCTTCAGCTCAGAGCCCAAATGCTCTTATCAAAATACACCCAACATAACGCTACACAGTGGAACTGCAAGGCAATTGATTAAAGGGACATGTGGTGAATTCCTTTTTATCTTTATACTGTTGTTGGATGTCTCCTGTTCATCTAAGTCTCATTTGGCCCTGGTTTTCCCCCTCTGTGTTGAATAATCGGGCTCTAAATAGCCCCGGCGTTTCTCCTGCAGTTCTTCGTTCTTTCCACTGCTAGCGCTGCCTTTGTGCAGCTTGTTATAGGATATTGTGAACTGAACCTATTTTGCTGTGAATTTATATTTACTGCGAATAGTTTATTGTGGCTGGTCTTGGTCTGTCTGCACTAAATAAATGATTTGTATCAAGGGATTATTTAGTTTGTCTGTGTACTTTTTTACCTAACCACTAAGGGCCACTCCTTGCACTTCACACATTTGCCCTTTTAATTACTCCCTTACTGACATACTTTAACATGCAATGTGCGTGTGATAATAGTTTTAGCAGCCTGTTGCCATTCAGGTGAGACAATACCTAGTAAATCCTTTTTTTTTTTTTTCATGTTGGTGCGCCGCAAAGGTTTTTGGTCTCAGCAAAGTGTTCCGTGGCATTACAACGCTTGGGAACCACTGGCTTGGCTTGTTGGGCATCCAGGTATGCACTGAGATTACGATCGGCACGATGATTGTCGTTCTCAGGAGAATTGTGTTTCTTTGCTGATCACGTTCTCTGTCGCTTTTTACACAGTTCTTACAAGTGGCACATTGGGGATGAAGAGCAGAGCATGCTGACACGCATAGCTGTGGACTTCTGCATGGCATGGGGCCACAGGTCATTCCAAGTATTTCAAGACGCCTGCAAATGTGTGGACACGTTGTGTTGGCCCAACCCTCACAGATTGTGCCAAGTCAAGTAGAGATGCATGTTGTGCTGTTCTAAAGTGACACGTCGTCAACGGCAAAAACATCTCTCAGAGTTCCTGGCTTGACTTGCCTCTGGAAGACAACACTTGCCCAGGCTGGATATTTGCCGAAAGAAGCAAAGAGGACTAGACACCTTGCCTAGACGCAACTGCATATTTCATTGTCACCTGGAAGGCCATCCAGGCTTTTCACCATCATGGCCCTCGGTCAACAATGCGCCCGAACAGGGACTCGAACCCTGGACCCTCAGATTAAAAGTCTGATGCTCTAACACACAAATCGTTAAACAAAAAAGGTTATAAACACATTAACTACAATACCGGTTAGTAAGACGAAGGTGAGTCTCTCGTTAGTATTGTTAGTCAGACATTAAATAACTACGCAGGTTAGTATTTATGTCAGGTAACTTCTCGTTATATATATATCAGTCTCATTTACGTTTAGGTGCCGAGAAAGATCCTATCATTACTTGTTACCACAATTTCCCTTAACTGATTATTATTCAATGATCAAGGATAGGCAGGGCCACCAATAATCTAACGTCTATTGACTTGTGTCAATTTCAGACTAAACAGTTAAACAGGAATGAGAAGATATTTCTCGGGGTTGACAGATTTTATTTCTAAAATTATCAACAAAACAGTTTAATGCAACACACATTTATATTTAAGAAAACGAAATGATATTACACATTCTAGAGTTTTGAATCACAGAATAACATTTCTAATTGATTTCTCAAATGTCATGAATCATGAACTCCAAACTGTTAAACTTATCTGAACTTCGTCACAGAGAGGCCTCTCTGTCTTCGGGCTCAGATCACAGCACACGGCATATGGTCCGTGTGGTTTGGAACAAAGGCAGTGCGGTTCGGCTTTGTCCAAGAACTTCCACTCAGTCGATGCACCTGGAAATTGGGGTTTCGCGAAATTAGAGTCTTTTCCAACAGATTTTCCACTGGTTTGAAGGCTCCAAGGTTGTGCACAAAATCTTCTTTGTAAGCAGGGTTCCACCGTAGTTACTTGAAGACAAAGTCTTTGAGGAAAGCAGGGCCCTGTTCGTTCCAAGGGTCAAGTTTCTTAAGACTCAAATAGCTATTTAAATGACTGAACACTTTCATATACATTCGACTTACTCAATTGTCCAGCTGTAAAACTCCACTGATCAGGTGGGCACAGGCGGGCATGCGCAGTCTGTAAAGTTCTTTCTTTAATATAGTCCTTTAATAGAATTCTTCGTACGGCTCAATCTACTTCTCCCAGTTTAACTCTTCTGTTGCCGGCAAAGACTTGGTTGGTTTCTGGTTCCGGTTCGGGCAACAGAGCTACAGGTTGAGCTGTGGCAGCGAGTTACTGGTTCAGGTGAGAGAGAAAGAGAGAGAGAGAGAGAGAGACTGTGCACTGTTTCTTATAGTCTGTCAGATCAATAGGTGATTGGTTCTTGAGTTCTTGAGATTGGATTTCGGTTTCAGCCCCCAGTGTCCTAATGGAGGGGGGCTTGATTTATGACTGATGTCAATCCATGCCATCATTTGGAAATGCCGGTTGGCCCGGGTTCGTAGCTCTATGTCGGGATTTCGGCTCTCGTCCACTTCAAAGAGTTTTTATCACCTACAGGCCCCTTTCTCCAGACATCTCATAGCAGGATTCAACCTATTTGGCCTCTTCTCGGTGCCATCCTCCCCAAAACTGTCACTTTGATGCAAACCAGTTCCAAGCTGATGAGCAAAGGAAATCTGATAACTTTGGGGGTGGAGAGGTCTTCTTTAGATCAGTGCTTCAGCTCAGAGCCCAAATGCTCTTATCAAAATACACCCAACATAACGCTACACAGTGGAACTGCAAGGCAATTGATTAAAGGGACATGTGGTGAATTCCTTTTCATCTTTATACTGTTGTTGGATGTCTCCTGTTCCTCTAAGTCTCATTTGGCTTTGGTTTCCCCCCTCTGTGTTGAATAATCGGGCTCTAAATAGCCCCGGCGTTTCTTCTGCAGTTCTTCGTTCTTTCCACTGCTAGCGCTGCCTTTGTGAAGGCAGATGGTGCTTGTGAGAAGTCAACAGCATGTCCACCGAAAAGGGTGTCTGACTCCTGGTTTTGGATCCGGAAGGGTTGATAACAGACCGAAATGGTTACAATATGATACTGCTTAGATTAACTGTGGATATGTATTGTGATCGTGCTCGGCTCAGGTGTGCGTTCAGTCTGCACACAAAACATTTCGGTCGCGAAACGTCTAATCAAATCGAATAAAATGGCGGGGATAGCATGTTTGATCCGTGTGCTATTGTTTTTCAACAATTGTAATGCCCTTTGTAACGTTTAACTACTTCGTTAAATACAGCTTGTTATAGGATATTGTGAACTGAACCTATTTTGCTGTGAATTTATATTTACTGCGAATAGTTTATTGTGGCTGGTCTTGGTCTGTCTGCACTAAATAAATGATTTGTATCAAGGGATTATTTAGTTTGTCTGTGTACTTTTTTACCTAACCACTAAGGGCCACTCCTTGCACTTCACACATTTGCCCTTTTAATTACTCCCTTACTGACATACTTTAACATGCAA
The DNA here is from genome assembly GCF_036373705.1 of Amia ocellicauda. NCBI lineage: Eukaryota > Metazoa > Chordata > Actinopteri > Amiiformes > Amiidae > Amia > Amia ocellicauda. The sequence continues at coordinate 188,030 of NW_027103022.1, forward strand.
TGTGCGTGTGATAATAGTTTTAGCAGCCTGTTGCCATTCAGGTGAGACAATACCTAGTAAATCCTTTTTTTTTTTTTTCATGTTGGTGCGCCGCGAAGGTTTTTGGTCTCAGCAAAGTGTGCCGTGGCATTACAACGCTTGGGAACCACTGGCTTGGCTTGTTGGGCATCCAGGTATGCACTGAGATTACGATCGGCACGATGATTGTCGTTCTCAGGAGAATTGTGTTTCTTTGCTGATCATGTTCTCTGTCGCTTTTTACAAAGTTCTTACAAGTGGCACATTGGGGATGAGGAGCAGAGCATGCTGACACGCATAGCTGTGGACTTCTGCATGGCATGGGGCCACAGGTCATTCCAAGTATTTCAAGACGCCTGCAAATGTGTGGACACGTTGTGTTGGCCCAACCCTCACAGATTGTGCCAAGTCAAGTAGAGATGCATGTTGTGCTGTTCTAAAGTGACACGTCGTCAACGGCAAAAACATCTCTCAGAGTTCCTGGCTTGACTTGCCTCTGGAAGACAACACTTGCCCAGGCTGGATATTTGCAGAAAGAAGCAAAGAGGACTAGACACCTTGCCTAGACACAACTGCATATTTCATTGTCACCTGGAAGGCCATCCAGGCTTTTCACCATCATGGCCCTCGGTCAACAAGGCACCCGAACAGGGACTCGAACCCTGGACCCTCAGATTAAAAGTCTGATGCTCTACCGGCTGAGCTACCCGGGCTTCAGTGAAGTGCTTCACAATGTGTTGGCTTCATGATTGTTCCAGACCGCTTTCTGGCCGGTTTAGAAAACTGGGCTCAGGGTGAAAAGGGCCACATGCATATGAGATGTTTGGGCAATGCGAGTTCTCCACAGCAAATCCGAATTTCCGGTGTTTTCTCCTTGTCCTCATGCAATTCCAATGGCTTGACATTTGGGAGCTCGTCCAAAACCGATGTCAAACCATAATCATGCCTTCCTTCGAGCCGGAATTGAACCAGCGACCTAAGGATGCCCGCTGTCTGAAACCTACAGTCCTCCGCTCTACCAACTGAGCTATCGAAGGGAAGATTCTCACTGTCTTCCCCTGGCAGTCTCAGTGGCCGTGCAAAGCCAAGAAGCACCGTGGCTTGGCTCAGTGGTTTTCAACCCGTGTGCCGTGAGGACTACCCAATTGTGTCGTGAGATTTTTATCCCCTGAAAAATATTATGTCATTTTGTTTGGTCAACTTCATAAATCTTGTATCAAATCAAACTTATTCAAATGTGTGAAAATATTACATTTATACATCACCTGTAGAAAGCGTTTCATAACTGAAATGTTGTGTTTGCCGGACTGAACGCACACCTACACTGAGTTGCAGTGCTATCAGTTGTATCGTAAGGTACACTTATAAATTTCAATTTAAGAAGTGAATTTATAGTATCACCTTATCACGAATCCTGGAATCTTGTAGAACTCAATTTCTGTAATAATTGGACACAGACACCAATTCCAAAGATATAAATTGTTAAATTTATTCAAAAACAAAGACTAAATGTAGCACTACACTAATTATACAAAAGGGAAAAGCTAATTAAAATTCAACTCTAGATCAACAAATCAAAGACAAATCACTTCCGTGACCAAATCAAAGACCATGGGATCGCATATGATAACACACAAATCGTTAAACAAAAAAGGTTATAAACACATTAACTACAATACCGGTTAGTAAGACGAAGGTGAGTCTCTCGTTAGTATTGTTAGTCAGACATTAAATAACTACGCAGGTTAGTATTTATGTCAGGTAACTTCTCGTTATATATATATCAGTCTCATTTACGTTTAGGTGCCGAGAAAGATCCTATCGTTACTTGTTACCACAATTTCCCTTAACTGATTATTATTCAATGATCAAGGATAGGCAGGGCCACCAATAATCTAACGTCTATTGACTTGTGTCAATTTCAAACTAAACAGTTAAACAGGAATGAGAACATATTTCTCGGGGTTGACAGATTTTATTTCTAAAATTATCAACAAAACAGTTTAATGCAACACACATTTATATTTAAGAAAACTAAATGATATTACACATTCTAGAGTTATGAATCACAGAATAACATTTCTAATTGATTTCTCAAATGTCATGAATCATGAACTCCAAACTGTTAAACTTATCTGAACTTCGTCGCAGAGAGGCCTCTCTGTCTTCGGGCTCAGATCACAGCACACGGCACATGGTCCGTGTGGTTTGGAACAAAGGCAGTGCGGTTCGGCTTTGTCCAAGAACTTCCACTCAGTCGATGCAGCTGGAAGTTGGGGTTTCGCGAAATTAGAGTCTTTTCCAAACAGATTTTCCACTGGTTTGAAGGCTCCAAGGTTGTGCACAAAATCTTCTTTGTAAGCAGGGTTCCACCGTAGTTACTTGAAGACAAAGTCTTTGAGGAAAGCAGGGCCCTGTTCGTTCCAAGGGTCAAGTTTCTTAAGACTCAAATAGCTATTTAAATGACTGAACACTTTCATATACATTCGACTTACTCAATTGTCCAGCTGTAAAACTCCACTGATCAGGTGGGCACAGGCGGGCATGCGCAGTCTGTAAAGTTCTTTATTTAATAAAGTCCTTTAAAAGAATTCTTCGTACGGCTCAATCTCCTTCTCCCAGTTTAACTCTTCTGTTGCCGGCAAAGACTTGGTTGGTTTCTGGTTCCGGTTCGGGCAACAGAGCTACAGGTTGAGCTGTGGCAGCGAGTTACTGGTTCAGGTGAGAGAGAAAGAGAGAGAGAGAGAAAGAGAGAGAGAGAGAGAGAGAGAGAGACTGTGCACTGTTCCTTATAGTCTGTCAGATCAATAGGTGATTGGTTCTTGAGTTCTTGAGATTGGATTTCGGTTTCAGCCCCCAGTGTCCTAATGGAGGGGGGCTTGATTTATGACTGATGTCAATCCATGCCATCTTTTGAAAATGCCGGTTGGCCCGGGTTCGTAGCTCTATGTCGGGATTTCGGCTCTCGTCCACTTCAAAGAGTTTTTATCACCTACAGGCCCCTTTCTCCAGACATCTCATAGCAGGATTCAACCTATTTGGCCTCTTCTCGGTGCCATCCTCCCCAAAACTGTCACTTTGATGCAAACCAGTTCCAAGCTGATGAGCAAAGGAAATCTGATAACTTTGGGGGTGGAGAGGTCTTCTTTAGATCAGTGCTTCAGCTCAGAGCCCAAATGCTCTTATCAAAATACACCCAACATAACGCTACACAGTGGAACTGCAAGGCAATTGATTAAAGGGACATGTGGTGAATTCCTTTTTATCTTTATACTGTTGTTGGATGTCTCCTGTTCCTCTAAGTCTCATTTGGCCTTGGTTTTCCCCCTCTGTGTTGAATAATCGGGCTCTAAATAGCCCCGGCGTTTCTCCTGCAGTTCTTCGTTCTTTCCACTGCTAGCGCTGCCTTTGTGCAGCTTGTTATAGGATATTGTGAACTGAACCTATTTTGCTGTGAATTTATATTTACTGCGAATAGTTTATTGTGGCTGGTCTTGGTCTGTCTGCACTAAATAAATGATTTGTATCAAGGGATTATTTAGTTTGTCTGTGTACTTTTTTACCTAACCACTAAGGGCCACTCCTTGCACTTCACACATTTGCCCTTTTAATTACTCCCTTACTGACATACTTTAACATGCAATGTGCGTGTGATAATAGTTTTAGCAGCCTGTTGCCATTCAGGTGAGACAATACCTAGTAAATCCTTTTTTTTTTTTTTCATGTTGGTGCGCCGCGAAGGTTTTTGGTCTCAGCAAAGTGTGCCGTGGCATTACAACGCTTGGGAACCACTGGCTTGGCTTGTTGGGCATCCAGGTATGCACTGAGATTACGATCGGCACGATGATTGTCGTTCTCAGGAGAATTGTGTTTCTTTGCTGATCACGTTCTCTGTCGCTTTTTACACAGTTCTTACAAGTGGCACATTGGGGATGAAGAGCAGAGCATGCTGACACGCATAGCTGTGGACTTCTGCATGGCATGGGGCCACAGGTCATTCCAAGTATTTCAAGACGCCTGCAAATGTGTGGACACGTTGTGTTGGCCCAACCCTCACAGATTGTGCCAAGTCAAGTAGAGATGCATGTTGTGCTGTTCTAAAGTGACACGTCGTCAACGGCAAAAACATCTCTCAGAGTTCCTGGCTTGACTTGCCTCTGGAAGACAACACTTGCCCAGGCTGGATATTTGCCGAAAGAAGCAAAGAGGACTAGACACCTTGCCTAGACGCAACTGCATATTTCATTGTCACCTGGAAGGCCATCCAGGCTTTTCACCATCATGGCCCTCGGTCAACAAGGCGCCCGAACAGGGACTCGAACCCTGGACCCTCAGATTAAAAGTCTGATGCTCTAACACACAAATCGTTAAACAAAAAAGGTTCTAAACACATTAACTACAATACCGGTTAGTAAGACGAAGGTGAGTCTCTCGTTAGTATTGTTAGTCAGACATTAAATAACTACGCAGGTTAGTATTTATGTCAGGTAACTTCTCGTTATATATATATCAGTCTCATTTACGTTTAGGTGCCGAGAAAGATCCTATCGTTACTTGTTACCACAATTTCCCTTAACTGATTATTATTCAATGATCAAGGATAGGCAGGGCCACCAATAATCTAACGTCTATTGACTTGTGTCAATTTCATACTAAACAGTTAAACAGGAATGAGAACATATTTCTCGGGGTTGACAGATTTTATTTCTAAAATTATCAACAAAACAGTTTAATGCAACACACATTTATATTTAAGAAAACTAAATGATATTACACATTCTAGAGTTATGAATCACAGAATAACATTTCTAAATGATTTCTCAAATGTCATGAATCATGAACTCCAAACTGTTAAACTTATCTGAACTTCGTCGCAGAGAGGCCTCTCTGTCTTCGGGCTCAGATCACAGCACACGGCACATGGTCTGTGTGGTTTGGAACAAAGGCAGTGCGGTTCGGCTTTGTCCAAGAACTTCCACTCAGTCGATGCAGCTGGAAGTTGGGGTTTCGCGAAATTAGAGTCTTTTCCAAACAGATTTTCCACTGGTTTGAAGGCTCCAAGGTTGTGCACAAAATCTTCTTTGTAAGCAGGGTTCCACCGTAGTTACTTGAAGACAAAGTCTTTGAGGAAAGCAGGGCCCTGTTCGTTCCAAGGGTCAAGTTTCTTAAGACTCAAATAGCTATTTAAATGACTGAACACTTTCATATACATTCGACGTACTCAATTGTCCAGCTGTAAAACTCCACTGATCAGGTGGGCACAGGCGGGCATGCGCAGTCTGTAAAGTTCTTTCTTTAATATAGTCCTTTAATAGAATTCTTCGTACGGCTCAATCTCCTTCTCCCAGTTTAACTCTTCTGTTGCCGGCAAAGACTTGGTTGGTTTCTGGTTCCGGTTCGGGCAACAGAGCTACAGGTTGAGCTGTGGCAGCGAATTACTGGTTCAGGTGAGAGAGAAAGAGAGAGAGAGAGAGAGAGAGACTGTGCACTGTTCCTTATAGTCTGTCAGATCAATAGGTGATTGGTTCTTGAGTTCTTGAGATTGGATTTCGGTTTCAGCCCCCAGTGTCCTAATGGAGGGGGGCTTGATTTATGACTGATGTCAATCCATGCCATCTTTTGGAAATGCCGGTTGGCCCGGGTTCGTAGCTCTATGTCGGGATTTCGGCTCTCGTCCACTTCAAAGAGTTTTTGTCACCTACAGGCCCCTTTCTCCAGACATCTCATAGCAGGATTCAACCTATTTGGCCTCTTCTCGGTGCCATCCTCCCCAAAACTGTCACTTTGATGCAAACCAGTTCCAAGCTGATGAGCAAAGGAAATCTGATAACTTTGGGGGTGGAGAGGTCTTCTTTAGATCAGTGCTTCAGCTCAGAGCCCAAATGCTCTTATCAAAATACACCCAACATAACGCTACACAGTGGAACTGCAAGGCAATTGATTAAAGGGACATGTGGTGAATTCCTTTTTATCTTTATACTGTTGTTGGATGTCTCCTGTTCCTCTAAGTCTCATTTGGCCTTGGTTTTCCCCCTCTGTGTTGAATAATCGGGCTCTAAATAGCCCCGGCGTTTCTCCTGCAGTTCTTCGTTCTTTCCACTGCTAGCGCTGCCTTTGTGCAGCTTGTTATAGGATATTGTGAACTGAACCTATTTTGCTGTGAATTTATATGTACTGCGAATAGTTTATTGTGGCTGGTCTTGGTCTGTCTGCACTAAATAAATGATTTGTATCAAGGGATTATTTAGTTTGTCTGTGTACTTTTTTACCTAACCACTAAGGGCCACTCCTTGCACTTCACACATTTGCCCTTTTAATTACTCCCTTACTGACATACTTTAACATGCAATGTGCGTGTGATAATAGTTTTAGCAGCCTGTTGCCATTCAGGTGAGACAATTCCTAGTAAATCCTTTTTTTTTTTTTTCATGTTGGTGCGCCGCGAAGGTTTTTGGTCTCAGCAAAGTGTGCCGTGGCATTACAACGCTTGGGAACCACTGGCTTGGCTTGTTGGGCATCCAGGTATGCACTGAGATTACGATCGGCACGATGATTGTCGTTCTCAGGAGAATTGTGTTTCTTTGCTGATCACGTTCTCTGTCGCTTTTTACACAGTTCTTACAAGTGGCACATTGGGGATGAAGAGCAGAGCATGCTGACACGCATAGCTGTGGACTTCTGCATGGCATGGGGCCACAGGTCATTCCAAGTATTTCAAGACGCCTGCAAATGTGTGGACACGTTGTGTTGGCCCAACCCTCACAGATTGTGCCAAGTCAAGTAGAGATGCATGTTGTGCTGTTCTAAAGTGACACGTCGTCAACGGCAAAAACATCTCTCAGAGTTCCTGGCTTGACTTGCCTCTGGAAGACAACACTTGCCCAGGCTGGATATTTGCCGAAAGAAGCAAAGAGGACTAGACACCTTGCCTAGACGCAACTGCATATTTCATTGTCACCTGGAAGGCCATCCAGGCTTTTCACCATCATGGCCCTCGGTCAACAAGGCGCCCGAACAGGGACTCGAACCCTGGACCCTCAGATTAAAAGTCTGATGCTCTAACACACAAATCGTTAAACAAAAAAGGTTATAAACACATTAACTACAATACCGGTTAGTAAGACGAAGGTGAGTCTCTCGTTAGTATTGTTAGTCAGACATTAAATAACTACGCAGGTTAGTATTTATGTCAGGTAACTTCTCGTTATATATATATCAGTCTCATTTACGTTTAGGTGCCGAGAAAGATCCTATCGTTACTTGTTACCACAATTTCCCTTAACTGATTATTATTCAATGATCAAGGATAGGCAGGGCCACCAATAATCTAACGTCTATTGACTTGTGTCAATTTCAGACTAAACAGTTAAACAGGAATGAGAAGATATTTCTCGGGGTTGACAGATTTTATTTCTAAAATTATCAACAAAACAGTTTAATGCAACACACATTTATATTTAAGAAAACTAAATGATATTACACATTCTAGAGTTATGAATCACAGAATAACATTTCTAATTGATTTCTCAAATGTCATGAATCATGAACTCCAAACTGTTAAACTTATCTGAACTTCGTCGCAGAGAGGCCTCTCTGTCTTCGGGCTCAGATCACAGCACACGGCACATGGTCCGTGTGGTTTGGAACAAAGGCAGTGCGGTTCGGCTTTGTCCAAGAACTTCCACTCAGTCGATGCAGATGGAAGTTGGGGTTTCGCGAAATTAGAGTCTTTTCCAAACAGATTTTCCACTGGTTTGAAGGCTCCAAGGTTGTGCACAAAATCTTCTTTGTAAGCAGGGTTCCACCGTAGTTACTTGAAGACAAAGTCTTTGAGGAAAGCAGGGCCCTGTTCGTTCCAAGGGTCAAGTTTCTTAAGACTCAAATAGCTATTTAAATGACTGAACACTTTCATATACATTCGACTTACTCAATTGTCCAGCTGTAAAACTCCACTGATCAGGTGGGCACAGGCGGGCATGCGCAGTCTGTAAAGTTCTTTATTTAATAAAGTCCTTTAAAAGAATTCTTCGTACGGCTCAATCTCCTTCTCCCAGTTTAACTCTTCTGTTGCCGGCAAAGACTTGGTTGGTTTCTGGTTCCGGTTCGGGCAACAGAGCTACAGGTTGAGCTGTGGCAGCGAGTTACTGGTTCAGGTGAGAGAGAAAGAGAGAGAGAGAGAAAGAGAGAGAGAGAGAGAGAGAGAGACTGTGCACTGTTCCTTATAGTCTGTCAGATCATTAGGTGATTGGTTCTTGAGTTCTTGAGATTGGATTTCGGTTTCAGCCCCCAGTGTCCTAATGGAGGGGGGCTTGATTTATGACTGATGTCAATCCATGCCATCTTTTGGAAATGCCGGTTGGCCCGGGTTCGTAGCTCTATGTCGGGATTTCGGCTCTCGTCCACTTCAAAGAGTTTTTATCACCTACAGGCCCCTTTCTCCAGACATCTCATAGCAGGATTCAACCTATTTGGCCTCTTCTCGGTGCCATCCTCCCCAAAACTGTCACTTTGATGCAAACCAGTTCCAAGCTGATGAGCAAAGGAAATCTGATAACTTTGGGGGTGGAGAGGTCTTCTTTAGATCAGTGCTTCAGCTCAGAGCCCAAATGCTCTTATCAAAATACACCCAACATAACGCTACACAGTGGAACTGCAAGGCAATTGATTAAAGGGACATGTGGTGAATTCCTTTTTATCTCTATACTGTTGTTGGATGTCTCCTCTTCCTCTAAGTCTCATTTGGCCTTGGTTTTCCCCCTCTGTGTTGAATAATCGGGCTCTAAATAGCCCCGGCGTTTCTCCTGCAGTTCTTCGTTCTTTCCACTGCTAGCGATGCGTTTGTGCAGCTTGTTATAGGATATTGTGAACTGAACCTATTTTGCTGTGAATTTATATTTACTGCGAATAGTTTATTGTGGCTGGTCTTGGTCTGTCTGCACTAAATAAATGATTTGTATCAAGGGATTATTTAGTTTGTCTGTGTACTTTTTTACCTAACCACTAAGGGCCACTCCTTGCACTTCACACATTTGCCCTTTTAATTACTCCCTTACTGACATACTTTAACATGCAATGTGCGTGTGATAATAGTTTTAGCAGCCTGTTGCCATTCAGGTGAGACAATACCTAGTAAATCCTTTTTTTTTTTTTTCATGTTGGTGCGCCGCGAAGGTTTTTGGTCTCAGCAAAGTGTGCCGTGGCATTACAACGCTTGGGAACCACTGGCTTGGCTTGTTGGGCATCCAGGTATGCACTGAGATTACGATCGGCACGATGATTGTCGTTCTCAGGAGAATTGTGTTTCTTTGCTGATCATGTTCTCTGTCGCTTTTTACAAAGTTCTTACAAGTGGCACATTGGGGATGAGGCATAGCTGTGGACTTCTGCATGGCATGGGGCCACAGGTCATTCCAAGTATTTCAAGACGCCTGCAAATGTGTGGACACGTTGTGTTGGCCCAACCCTCACAGATTGTGCCAAGTCAAGTAGAGATGCATGTTGTGCTGTTCTAAAGTGACACGTCGTCAACGGCAAAAACATCTCTCAGAGTTCCTGGCTTGACTTGCCTCTGGAAGACAACACTTGCCCAGGCTGGATATTTGCCGAAAGAAGCAAAGAGGACTAGACACCTTGCCTAGACACAACTGCATATTTCATTGTCACCTGGAAGGCCATCCAGGCTTTTCACCATCATGGCTCTCGGTCAACAAGGCGCCCGAACAGGGACTCAAACCCTGGACCCTCAGATTAAAAGTCTGATGCTCTACCGGCTGAGCTACCCGGGCTTCAGTGAAGTGCTTCACAATGTGTTGGCTTCATGATTGTTCCAGACCGCTTTCTGGCCGGTTTAAAAAACAGGGCTCAGGGTGAAAAGGGTCACATGCATATGAGATGTTTGGGCAATGCGAGTTCTCCACAGCAAATCCGAATTTCCGATGTTTTCTCCTTGTCCTCATGCAATTCCAATGGCTTGACATTTGGGAGCTCGTCCAAAACCGATGTCAAACCATAATCACGCCTTCCTTCGAGCCGGAATTGAACCAGCGACCTAAGGATGCCCGCTGTCTGAAACCTACAGTCCTCCGCTCTACCAACTGAGCTATCGAAGGGAAGCTTCTCACCGTCTTCCCCTGGCAGTCTCAGTGGCCGTGCAAAGCCAAGAAGCACCGTGGCTTGGCTCAGTGGTTTTCAACCCGTGTGCCGTGAGGACTACCCAATTGTGTCGTGAGATTTTTATCCCCTGAAAAATATTATGTCATTTTGTTTGGTCAACTTCATAAATCTTGTATCAAATCAAACTTATTCAAATGTGTGAAAATATTACATTTATACATCACCTGTAGAAAGCGTTTCATAACTGAAATGTTGTGTTTGCCGGACTGAACGCACACCTACACTGAGTTGCAGTGCTATCAGTTGTATCGTAAGGTACACTTATAAATTTCAATTTAAGAAGTGAATTTATAGTATCACCTTATCACGAATCCTGGAATCTTGTAGAACTCAATTTCTGTAATAATTGGACACAGACACCAATTCCAAAGATATAAATTGTTAAATTTATTCAAAAACAAAGACTAAATGTAGCACTACACTAATTATACAAAAGGGAAAAGCTAATTAAAATTCAACTCTAGATCAACAAATCAAAGACAAATCACTTCCGTGACCAAATCAAAGACCATGGGATCGCATATGATAACACACAAATCGTTAAACAAAAAAGGTTATAAACACATTAACTACAATACCGGTTAGTAAGACGAAGGTGAGTCTCTCGTTAGTATTGTTAGTCAGACATTAAATAACTACGCAGGTTAGTATTTATGTCAGGTAACTTCTCGTTATATATATATCAGTCTCATTTACGTTTAGGTGCCGAGAAAGATCCTATCGTTACTTGTTACCACAATTTCCCTTAACTGATTATTATTCAATGATCAAGGATAGGCAGGGCCACCAATAATCTAACGTCTATTGACTTGTGTCAATTTCAGACTAAACAGTTAAACAGGAATGAGAAGATATTTCTCGGGGTTGACAGATTTTATTTCTAAAATTATCAACAAAACAGTTTAATGCAACACACATTTATATTTAAGAAAACTAAATGATATTACATATTCTAGAGTTTTGAATCACAGAATAACATTTCTAATTGATTTCTCAAATGTCATGAATCATGAACTCCAAACTGTTAAACTTATCTGAACTTCGTCGCAGAGAGGCCTCTCTGTCTTCGGGCTCAGATCACAGCACACGGCACATGGTCCGTGTGGTTTGGAACAAAGGCAGTGCGGTTCGGCTTTGTCCAAGAACTTCCACTCAGTCGATGCACCTGGAAATTGGGGTTTCGCGAAATTAGAGTCTTTTCCAAACAGATTTTCCACTGGTTTGAAGGCTCCAAGGTTGTGCACAAAATCTTCTTTGTAAGCAGGGTTCCAACGTAGTTACTTGAAGACAAAGTCTTTGAGGAAAGCAGGGCCCTGTTCGTTCCAAGGGTCAAGTTTCTTAAGACTCAAATAGCTATTTAAATGACTGAACACTTTCATATACATTCGACTTACTCAATTGTCCAGCTGTAAAACTCCACTGATCAGGTGGGCACAGGCGGGCATGCGCAGTCTGTAAAGTTCTTTATTTAATAAAGTCCTTTAATAGAATTCTTCGTACGGCTCAATCTCCTTCTCCCAGTTTAACTCTTCTGTTGCCGGCAAAGACTTGGTTGGTTTCTGGTTCCGGTTCGGGCAACAGAGCTACAGGTTGAGCTGTGGCAGCGAGTTACTGGTTCAGGTGAGAGAGAAAGAGAGAGAGAGAGATAGAGAGAGAGAGAGAGAGAGAGAGAGACTGTGCACTGTTCCTTATAGTCTGTCAGATCAATAGGTGATTGGTTCTTGAGTTCTTGAGATTGGATTTCGGTTTCAGCCCCCAGTGTCCTAATGGAGGGGGGCTTGATTTATGACTGATGTCAATCCATGCCATCTTTTGGAAATGCCGGTTGGCCCGGGTTCGTAGCTCTATGTCGGGATTTCGGCTCTCGTCCACTTCAAAGAGTTTTTATCACCTACAGGCCCCTTTCTCCAGACATCTCATAGCAGGATTCAACCTATTTGGCCTCTTCTCGGTGCCATCCTCCCCAAAACTGTCACTTTGATGCAAACCAGTTCCAAGCTGATGAGCAAAGGAAATCTGATAACTTTGGGGGTGGAGAGGTCTTCTTTAGATCAGTGCTTCAGCTCAGAGCCCAAATGCTCTTATCAAAATACACCCAACATAACGCTACACAGTGGAACTGCAAGGCAATTGATTAAAGGGACATGTGGTGAATTCCTTTTCATCTTTATACTGTTGTTGGATGTCTCCTGTTCCTCTAAGTCTCATTTGGCCTTGGTTTTCCCCCTCTGTGTTGAATAATCGGGCTCTAAATAGCCCCGGCGTTTCTCCTGCAGTTCTTCGTTCTTTCCACTGCTAGCGCTGCCTTTGTGCAGCTTGTTATAGGATATTGTGAACTGAACCTATTTTGCTGTGAATTTATATGTACTGCGAATAGTTTATTGTGGCTGGTCTTGGTCTGTCTGCACTAAATAAATGATTTGTATCAAGGGATTATTTAGTTTGTCTGTGTACTTTTTTACCTAACCACTAAGGGCCACTCCTTGCACTTCACACATTTGCCCTTTTAATTACTCCCTTACTGACATACTTTAACATGCAATGTGCGTGTGATAATAGTTTTAGCAGCCTGTTGCCATTCAGGTGAGACAATACCTAGTAAATCCTTTTTTTTTTTTTTCATGTTGGTGCGCCGCGAAGGTTTTTGGTCTCAGCAAAGTGTGCCGTGGCATTACAACGCTTGGGAACCACTGGCTTGGCTTGTTGGGCATCCAGGTATGCACTGAGATTACGATCGGCACGATGATTGTCGTTCTCAGGAGAATTGTGTTTCTTTGCTGATCATGTTCTCTGTCGCTTTTTACAAAGTTCTTACAAGTGGCACATTGGGGATGAGGAGCAGAGCATGCTGACACGCATAGCTGTGGACTTCTGCATGGCATGGGGCCACAGGTCATTCCAAGTATTTCAAGACGCCTGCAAATGTGTGGACACGTTGTGTTGGCCCAACCCTCACAGATTGTGCCAAGTCAAGTAGAGATGCATGTTGTGCTGTTCTAAAGTGACACGTCATCAACGGCAAAAACATCTCTCAGAGTTCCTGACTTGACTTGCCTCTGGAAGACAACACTTGCCCAGGCTGGATATTTGCCGAAAGAAGCAAAGAGGACTAGACACCTTGCCTAGACGCAACTGCATATTTCATTGTCACCTGGAAGGCCATCCAGGCTTTTCACCATCATGGCCCTCGGTCAACAAGGCGCCCGAACAGGGACTCGAACCCTGGACCCTCAGATTAAAAGTCTGATGCTCTAACACACAAATCGTTAAACAAAAAAGGTTATAAACACATTAACTACAATACCGGTTAGTAAGACGAAGGTGAGTCTCTCGTTAGTATTGTTAGTCAGACATTAAATAACTACGCAGTTTAGTATTTATGTCAGGTAACTTCTCGTTATATATATATCAGTCTCATTTACGTTTAGGTGCCGAGAAAGATCCTATCATTACTTGTTACCACAATTTCCCTTAACTGATTATTATTCAATGATCATGGATAGGCAGGGACACCAATTATCTAACGTCTATTGACTTGTGTCAATTTCAGACTAAACAGTTAAACAGGAATGAGAAGATATTTCTCGGGGTTGACAGATTTTATTTCTAAAATTATCAACAAAACAGTTTAATGCAACACACATTTATATTTAAGAAAACTAAATGATATTACACATTCTAGAGTTATGAATCACAGAATAACATTTCTAATTGATTTCTCAAATGTCATGAATCATGAACTCCAAACTGTTAAACTTATCTGAACTTCGTCGCAGAGAGGCCTCTCTGTCTTCGGGCTCAGATCACAGCACACGGCACATGGTCCGTGTGGTTTGGAACAAAGGCAGTGCGGTTCGGCTTTGTCCAAGAACTTCCACTCAGTCGATGCACCTGGAAGTTGGGGTTTCGCGAAATTAGAGTCTTTTCCAAACAGATTTTCCACTGGTTTGAAGGCTCCAAGGTTGTGCACAAAATCTTCTTTGTAAGCAGGGTTCCACCGTAGTTACTTGAAGACAAAGTCTTTGAGGAAAGCAGGGCCCTGTTCGTTCCAAGGGTCAAGTTTCTTAAGACTCAAATAGCTATTTAAATGACTGAACACTTTCATATACATTCGACTTACTCAATTGTCCAGCTGTAAAACTCCACTGATCAGGTGGGCACAGGCGGGCATGCGCAGTCTGTAAAGTTCTTTATTTAATAAAGTCCTTTAAAAGAATTCTTCGTACGGCTCAATCTCCTTCTCCCAGTTTAACTCTTCTGTTGCCGGCAAAGACTTGGTTGGTTTCTGGTTCCGGTTCGGGCAACAGAGCTACAGGTTGAGCTGTGGCAGCGAGTTACTGGTTCAGGTGAGAGAGAAAGAGAGAGAGAGAGATAGAGAGAGAGAGAGAGAGAGAGAGAGACTGTGCACTGTTCCTTATAGTCTGTCAGATCAATAGGTGATTGGTTCTTGAGTTCTTGAGATTGGATTTCGGTTTCAGCCCCCAGTGTCCTAATGGAGGGGGGCTTGATTTATGACTGATGTCAATCCATGCCATCTTTTGGAAATGCCGGTTGGCCCGGGTTCGTAGCTCTATGTCGGGATTTCGGCTCTCGTCCACTTCAAAGAGTTTTTATCACCTACAGGCCCCTTTCTCCAGACATCTCATAGCAGGATTCAACCTATTTGGCCTCTTCTCGGTGCCATCCTCCCCAAAACTGTCACTTTGATGCAAACCAGTTCCAAGCTGATGAGCAAAGGAAATCTGATAACTTTGGGGGTGGAGAGGTCTTCTTTAGATCAGTGCTTCAGCTCAGAGCCCAAATGCTCTTATCAAAATACACCCAACATAACGCTACACAGTGGAACTGCAAGGCAATTGATTAAAGGGACATGTGGTGAATTCCTTTTCATCTTTATACTGTTGTTGGATGTCTCCTGTTCCTCTAAGTCTCATTTGGCCTTGGTTTTCCCCCTCTGTGTTGAATAATCGGGCTCTAAATAGCCCCGGCGTTTCTCCTGCAGTTCTTCGTTCTTTCCACTGCTAGCGCTGCCTTTGTGCAGCTTGTTATAGGATATTGTGAACTGAACCTATTTTGCTGTGAATTTATATTTACTGCGAATAGTTTATTGTGGCTGGTCTTGGTCTGTCTGCACTAAATAAATGATTTGTATCAAGGGATTATTTAGTTTGTCTGTGTACTTTTTTACCTAACCACTAAGGGCCACTCCTTGCACTTCACACATTTGCCCTTTTAATTACTCCCTTACTGACATACTTTAACATGCAATGTGCGTGTGATAATAGTTTTAGCAGCCTGTTGCCATTCAGGTGAGACAATACCTAGTAAATCCTTTTTTTTTCTTTTTCATGTTGGTGCGCCGCGAAGGTTTTTGGTCTCAGTAAAGTGTGCCGTGGCATTACAACGCTTGGGAACCACTGGCTTGGCTTGTTGGGCATCCAGGTATGCACTGAGATTACGATCGGCACGATGATTGTCGTTCTCAGGAGAATTGTGTTTCTTTGCTGATCATGTTCTCTGTCGCTTTTTACAAAGTTCTTACAAGTGGCACATTGGGGATGAGGAGCAGAGCATGCTGACACGCATAGCTGTGGACTTCTGCATGGCATGGGGCCACAGGTCATTCCAAGTATTTCAAGACGCCTGCAAATGTGTGGACACGTTGTGTTGGCCCAACCCTCACAGATTGTGCCAAGTCAAGTAGAGATGCATGTTGTGCTGTTCTAAAGTGACACGTCGTCAGAGTTCCTGGCTTGACTTGCCTCTGGAAGACAACACTTGCCCAGGCTGGATATTTGCCAAAAGAAGCAAAGAGGACTAGACAGCTTGCCTAGACGCAACTGCATATTTCATTGTCAACTGGAAGGCCATCCAGGCTTTTCACCATCAGGGCCCTCGGTCAACAAGGCACCCGAACAGGGACTCGAACCCTGGACCCTCAGATTAAAAGTCTGATGCTCTACCGGCTGAGCTACCCGGGCTTCAGTGAAGTGCTTCACAATGTGTGGGCTTCATGATTGTTCCAGACCGCTTTCTGGCCGGTTTAGAAAACTGGGCTCAGGGTGAAAAGGGTCACATGCATATGAGATGTTTGGGCAATGCGAGTTCTCCACAGCAAATCCGAATTTCCGGTGTTTTCTCCTTGTCCTCATGCAATTCCAATGGCTTGACATTTGGGAGCTCGTCCAAAACCGATGTCAAACCATAATCACGACTTCCTTCGAGCCGGAATTGAACCAGCGACCTAAGGATGCCCGCTGTCTGAAACCTACAGTCCTCCGCTCTACCAACTGAGCTATCGAAGGGAAGCTTCTCACCGTCTTCCCCTGGCAGTCTCAGTGGCCGTGCAAAGCCAAGAAGCACCGTGGCTTGGCTCAGTGGTTTTCAACCCGTGTGCCGTGAGGACTACCCAATTGTGTCGTGAGATTTTTATCCCCTGAAAAATATTATGTCATTTTGTTTGGTCAACTTCATAAATCTTGTATCAAATCAAACTTATTCAAATGTGTGAAAATATTACATTTATACATCACCTGTAGAAAGCGTTTCATAACTGAAATGTTGTGTTTGCCGGACTGAACGCACACCTACACTGAGTTGCAGTGCTATCAGTTGTATCGTAAGGTACACTTATAAATTTCAATTTAAGAAGTGAATTTATAGTATCACCTTATCACGAATCCTGGAATCTTGTAGAACTCAATTTCTGTAATAATTGGACACAGACACCAATTCCAAAGATATAAATTGTTAAATTTATTCAAAAACAAAGACTAAATGTAGCACTACACTAATTATACAAAAGGGAAAAGCTAATTAAAATTCAACTCTAGATCAACAAATCAAAGACAAATCACTTCCGTGACCAAATCAAAGACCATGGGATCGCATATGATAACACACAAATCGTTAAACAAAAAAGGTTATAAACACATTAACTACAATACCGGTTAGTAAGACGAAGGTGAGTCTCTCGTTAGTATTGTTAGTCAGACATTAAATAACTAGGCAGGTTAGTATTTATGTCAGGTAACTTCTCGTTATATATATATCAGTCTCATTTACGTTTAGGTGCCGAGAAAGATCCTATCGTTACTTGTTACCACAATTTCCCTTAACTGATTATTATTCAATGATCAAGGATAGGCAGGGCCACCAATAATCTAACGTCTATTGACTTGTGTCAATTTCATACTAAACAGTTAAACAGGAATGAGAAGATATTTCTCGGGGTTGACAGATTTTATTTCTAAAATTATCAACAAAACAGTTTAATGCAACACACATTTATATTTAAGAAAACTAAATGATATTACACATTCTAGAGTTATGAATCACAGAATAACATTTCTAATTGATTTCTCAAATGTCATGAATCATGAACTCCAAACTGTTAAACTTATCTGAACTTCGTCGCAGAGAGGCCTCTCTGTCTTCGGGCTCAGATCACAGCACACGGCACATGGTCCGTGTGGTTTGGAACAAAGGCAGTGCGGTTCGGCTTTGTCCAAGAACTTCCACTCAGTCGATGCAGCTGGAAGTTGGGGTTTCGCGAAATTAGAGTCTTTTCCAAACAGATTTTCCACTGGTTTGAAGGCTCCAAGGTTGTGCACAAAATCTTCTTTGTAAGCAGGGTTCCACCGTAGTTACTTGAAGACAAAGTCTTTGAGGAAAGCAGGGCCCTGTTCGTTCCAAGGGTCAAGTTTCTTAAGACTCAAATAGCTATTTAAATGACTGAACACTTTCATATACATTCGACTTACTCAATTGTCCAGCTGTAAAACTCCACTGATCAGGTGGGCACAGGCGGGCATGCGCAGTCTGTAAAGTTCTTTATTTAATAAAGTCCTTTAAAAGAATTCTTCGTACGGCTCAATCTCCTTCTCCCAGTTTAACTCTTCTGTTGCCGGCAAAGACTTGGTTGGTTTCTGGTTCCGGTTCGGGCAACAGAGCTACAGGTTGAGCTGTGGCAGCGAGTTACTGGTTCAGGTGAGAGAGAAAGAGAGAGAGAGAGAGAGAGAGACTGTGCACTGTTCCTTATAGTCTGTCAGATCAATAGGTGATTGGTTCTTGAGTTCTTGAGATTGGATTTCGGTTTCAGCCCCCAGTGTCCTAATGGAGGGGGGCTTGATTTATGACTGATGTCAATCCATGCCATCTTTTGGAAATGCCGGTTGGCCCGGGTTCGTAGCTCTATGTCGGGATTTCGGCTCTCGTCCACTTCAAAGAGTTTTTGTCACCTACAGGCCCCTTTCTCCAGACATCTCATAGCAGGATTCAACCTATTTGGCCTCTTCTCGGTGCCATCCTCCCCAAAACTGTCACTTTGATGCAAACCAGTTCCAAGCTGATGAGCAAAGGAAATCTGATAACTTTGGGGGTGGAGAGGTCTTCTTTAGATCAGTGCTTCAGCTCAGAGCCCAAATGCTCTTATCAAAATACACCCAACATAACGCTACACAGTGGAACTGCAAGGCAATTGATTAAAGGGACATGTGGTGAATTCCTTTTTATCTTTATACTGTTGTTGGATGTCTCCTGTTCCTCTAAGTCTCATTTGGCCTTGGTTTTCCCCCTCTGTGTTGAATAATCGGGCTCTAAATAGCCCCGGCGTTTCTCCTGCAGTTCTTCGTTCTTTCCACTGCTAGCGCTGCCTTTGTGCAGCTTGTTATAGGATATTGTGAACTGAACCTATTTTGCTGTGAATTTATATTTACTGCGAATAGTTTATTGTGGCTGGTCTTGGTCTGTCTGCACTAAATAAATGATTTGTATCAAGGGATTATTTAGTTTGTCTGTGTACTTTTTTACCTAACCACTAAGGGCCACTCCTTGCACTTCACACATTTGCCCTTTTAATTACTCCCTTACTGACATACTTTAACATGCAATGTGCGTGTGATAATAGTTTTAGCAGCCTGTTGCCATTCAGGTGAGACAATACCTAGTAAATCCTTTTTTTTTTTTTTCATGTTGGTGCGCCGCGAAGGTTTTTGGTCTCAGCAAAGTGTGCCGTGGCATTACAACGCTTGGGAACCACTGGCTTGGCTTGTTGGGCATCCAGGTATGCACTGAGATTACGATCGGCACGATGATTGTTGTTCTCAGGAGAATTGTGTTTCTTTGCTGATCACGTTCTCTGTCGCTTTTTACACAGTTCTTACAAGTGGCACATTGGGGATGAAGAGCAGAGCATGCTGACACGCATAGCTGTGGACTTCTGCATGGCATGGGGCCACAGGTCATTCCAAGTATTTCAAGACGCCTGCAAATGTGTGGACACGTTGTGTTGGCCCAACCCTCACAGATTGTGCCAAGTCAAGTAGAGATGCATGTTGTGCTGTTCTAAAGTGACACGTCGTCAACGGCAAAAACATCTCTCAGAGTTCCTGGCTTGACTTGCCTCTGGAAGACAACACTTGCCCAGGCTGGATATTTGCCGAAAGAAGCAAAGAGGACTAGACACCTTGCCTAGACGCAACTGCATATTTCATTGTCACCTGGAAGGCCATCCAGGCTTTTCACCATCATGGCCCTCGGTCAACAAGACGCCCGAACAGGGACTCGAACCCTGGACCCTCAGATTAAAAGTCTGATGCTCTACCGGCTGAGCTACCCGGGCTTCAGTGAAGTGCTTCACAATGTGTTGGCTTCATGATTGTTCCAGACCGCTTTCTGGCCGGTTTAGAAAACTGGGCTCAGGGTCACATGCATATGAGATGTTTGGGCAATGCGAGTTCTCCACAGCAAATCCGAATTTCCGGTGTTTTCTCCTTGTCCTCATGCAATTCCAATGGCTTGACATTTGGGAGCTCGTCCAAAACCGATGTCAAACCATAATCACGCCTTCCTTCGAGCCGGAATTGAACCAGCGACCTAAGGATGCCCGCTGCCTGAAACCTACAGTCCTCCGCTCTACCAACTGAGCTATCGAAGGGAAGCTTCTCACCGTCTTCCCCTGGCAGTCTCAGTGGCCGTGCAAAGCCAAGAAGCACCGTGGCTTGGCTCAGTGGTTTTCAACCCGTGTGCCGTGAGGACTACCCAATTGTGTCGTGAGATTTTTATCCCCTGAAAAATATTATGTCATTTTGTTTGGTCAACTTCATAAATCTTGTATCAAATCAAACTTATTCAAATGTGTGAAAATATTACATTTATACATCACCTGTAGAAAGCGTTTCATAACTGAATTGTTGTGTTTGCCGGACTGAACGCACACCTACACTGAGTTGCAGTGCTATCAGTTGTATCGTAAGGTACACTTATAAATTTCAATTTAAGAAGTGAATTTATAGTATCACCTTATCACGAATCCTGGAATCTTGTAGAACTCAATTTCTGTAATAATTGGACACAGACACCAATTCCAAAGATATAAATTGTTAAATTTATTCAAAAACAAAGACTAAATGTAGCACTACACTAATTATACAAAAGGGAAAAGCTAATTAAAATTCAACTCTAGATCAACAAATCAAAGACAAATCACTTCCGTGACCAAATCAAAGACCATGGGATCGCATATGATAGCACACAAATCGTTTAACAAAAAAGGTTATAAACACATTAACTACAATACCGGTTAGTAAGACGAAGGTGAGTCTCTCGTTAGTATTGTTAGTCAGACATTAAATAACTACGCAGGTTAGTATTTATGTCAGGTAACTTCTCGTTATATATATATCAGTCTCATTTACGTTTAGGTGCCGAGAAAGATCCTATCGTTACTTGTTACCACAATTTCCCTTAACTGATTATTATTCAATGATCAAGGATAGGCAGGGCCACCAATAATCTAACGTCTATTGACTTGTGTCAATTTCAGACTAAACAGTTAAACAGGAATGAGAAGATATTTCTCGGGGTTGACAGATTTTATTTCTAAAATTATCAACAAAACAGTTTAATGCAACACACATTTATATTTAAGAAAACGAAATGATATTACACATTCTAGAGTTTTGAATCACAGAATAACATTTCTAATTGATTTCTCAAATGTCATGAATCATGAACTCCAAACTGTTAAACTTATCTGAACTTCGTCGCAGAGAGGCCTCTCTGTCTTCGGGCTCAGATCACAGCACACGGCACATGGTCCGTGTGGTTTGGAACAAAGGCAGTGCGGTTCGGCTTTGTCCAAGAACTTCCACTCAGTCGAAGCACCTGGAAGTTGGGGTTTCGCGAAATTAGAGTCTTTTCCTAACAGATTTTCCACTGGTTTGAAGGCTCCAAGGTTGTGCACAAAATCTTCTTTGTAAGCAGGGTTCCACCGTAGTTACTTGAAGACAAAGTCTTTGAGGAAAGCAGGGCCCTGTTCGTTCCAAGGGTCAAGTTTCTTAAGACTCAAATAGCTATTTAAATGACTGAACACTTTCATATACATTCGACTTACTCAATTGTCCAGCTGTAAAACTCCACTGATCAGGTGGGCACAGGCGGGCATGCGCAGTCTGTAAAGTTCTTTATTTAATAAAGTCCTTTAAAAGAATTCTTCGTACGGCTCAATCTCCTTCTCCCAGTTTAACTCTTCTGTTGCCGGCAAAGACTTGGTTGGTTTCTGGTTCCGGTTCGGGCAACAGAGCTACAGGTTGAGCTGTGGCAGCGAGTTACTGGTTCAGGTGAGAGAGAAAGAGAGAGAGAGAGATAGAGAGAGAGAGAGAGAGAGAGAGAGACTGTGCACTGTTCCTTATAGTCTGTCAGATCAATAGGTGATTGGTTCTTGAGTTCTTGAGATTGGATTTCGGTTTCAGCCCCCAGTGTCCTAATGGAGGGGGGCTTGATTTATGACTGATGTCAATCCATGCCATCTTTTGGAAATGCCGGTTGGCCCGGGTTCGTAGCTCTATGTCGGGATTTCGGCTCTCGTCCACTTCAAAGAGTTTTTATCACCTACAGGCCCCTTTCTCCAGACATCTCATAGCAGGATTCAACCTATTTGGCCTCTTCTCGGTGCCATCCTCCCCAAAACTGTCACTTTGATGCAAACCAGTTCCAAGCTGATGAGCAAAGGAAATCTGATAACTTTGGGGGTGGAGAGGTCTTCTTTAGATCAGTGCTTCAGCTCAGAGCCCAAATGCTCTTATCAAAATACACCCAACATAACGCTACACAGTGGAACTGCAAGGCAATTGATTAAAGGGACATGTGGTGAATTCCTTTTCATCTTTATACTGTTGTTGGATGTCTCCTGTTCCTCTAAGTCTCATTTGGCCTTGGTTTTCCCCCTCTGTGTTGAATAATCGGGCTCTAAATAGCCCCGGCGTTTCTCCTGCAGTTCTTCGTTCTTTCCACTGCTAGCGCTGCCTTTGTGCAGCTTGTTATAGGATATTGTGAACTGAACCTATTTTGCTGTGAATTTATATTTACTGCGAATAGTTTATTGTGGCTGGTCTTGGTCTGTCTGCACTAAATAAATGATTTGTATCAAGGGATTATTTAGTTTGTCTGTGTACTTTTTTACCTAACCACTAAGGGCCACTCCTTGCACTTCACACATTTGCCCTTTTAATTACTCCCTTACTGACATACTTTAACATGCAATGTGCGTGTGATAATAGTTTTAGCAGCCTGTTGCCATTCAGGTGAGACAATACCTAGTAAATCCTTTTTTTTTCTTTTTCATGTTGGTGCGCCGCGAAGGTTTTTGGTCTCAGTAAAGTGTGCCGTGGCATTACAACGCTTGGGAACCACTGGCTTGGCTTGTTGGGCATCCAGGTATGCACTGAGATTACGATCGGCACGATGATTGTCGTTCTCAGGAGAATTGTGTTTCTTTGCTGATCATGTTCTCTGTCGCTTTTTACAAAGTTCTTACAAGTGGCACATTGGGGATGAGGAGCAGAGCATGCTGACACGCATAGCTGTGGACTTCTGCATGGCATGGGGCCACAGGTCATTCCAAGTATTTCAAGACGCCTGCAAATGTGTGGACACGTTGTGTTGGCCCAACCCTCACAGATTGTGCCAAGTCAAGTAGAGATGCATGTTGTGCTGTTCTAAAGTGACACGTCGTCAGAGTTCCTGGCTTGACTTGCCTCTGGAAGACAACACTTGCCCAGGCTGGATATTTGCCAAAAGAAGCAAAGAGGACTAGACAGCTTGCCTAGACGCAACTGCATATTTCATTGTCAACTGGAAGGCCATCCAGGCTTTTCACCATCAGGGCCCTCGGTCAACAAGGCACCCGAACAGGGACTCGAACCCTGGACCCTCAGATTAAAAGTCTGATGCTCTACCGGCTGAGCTACCCGGGCTTCAATGAAGTGCTTCACAATGTGTGGGCTTCATGATTGTTCCAGACCGCTTTCTGGCCGGTTTAGAAAACTGGGCTCAGGGTGAAAAGGGTCACATGCATATGAGATGTTTGGGCAATGCGAGTTCTCCACAGCAAATCCGAATTTCCGGTGTTTTCTCCTTGTCCTCATGCAATTCCAATGGCTTGACATTTGGGAGCTCGTCCAAAACCGATGTCAAACCATAATCACGACTTCCTTCGAGCCGGAATTGAATCAGCGACCTAAGGATGCCCGCTGCCTGAAACCTACAGTCCTCCGCTCTACCAACTGAGCTATCGAAGGGAAGCTTCTCACCTTCTTCCCCTGGCAGTCTCAGTGGCCGTGCAAAGCCAAGAAGCACCGTGGCTTGGCTCAGTGGTTTTCAACCCGTGTGCCGTGAGGACTACCCAATTGTGTCGTGAGATTTTTATCCCCTGAAAGATATTATGTCATTTTGTTTGGTCAACTTCATAAATCTTGTATCAAATCAAACTTATTCAAATGTGTGAAAATATTACATTTATACATCACCTGTAGAAAGCGTTTCATAACTGAAATGTTGTGTTTGCCGGACTGAACGCACACCTACACTGAGTTGCAGTGCTATCAGTTGTATCGTAAGGTACACTTATAAATTTCAATTTAAGAAGTGAATTTATAGTATCACCTTATCACGAATCCTGGAATCTTGTAGAACTCAATTTCTGTAATAATTGGACACAGACACCAATTCCAAAGATATAAATTGTTAAATTTATTCAAAAACAAAGACTAAATGTAGCACTACACTAATTATACAAAAGGGAAAAGCTAATCAAAATTCAACTCTAGATCAACAAATCAAAGACAAATCACTTCCGTGACCAAATCAAAGACCATGGGATCGCATATGATAACACACAAATCGTTAAACAAAAAAGGTTATAAACACATTAACTACAATACCGGTTAGTAAGACGAAGGTGAGTCTCTCGTTAGTATTGTTAGTCAGACATTAAATAACTAGGCAGGTTAGTATTTATGTCAGGTAACTTCTCGTTATATATATATCAGTCTCATTTACGTTTAGGTGCCGAGAAAGATCCTATCGTTACTTGTTACCACAATTTCCCTTAACTGATTATTATTCAATGATCAAGGATAGGCAGGGCCACCAATAATCTAACGTCTATTGACTTGTGTCAATTTCAGACTAAACAGTTAAACAGGAATGAGAAGATATTTCTCAGGGTTGACAGATTTTATTTCTAAAATTATCAACAAAACAGTTTAATGCAACACATATTTATATTTAAGAAAACTAAATGATATTACACATTCTAGAGTTATGAATCACAGAATAACATTTCTAATTGATTTCTCAAATGTCATGAATCATGAACTCCAAACTGTTAAACTTATCTGAACTTCGTCGCAGAGAGGCCTCTCTGTCTTCGGGCTCAGATCACAGCACACGGCACATGGTCCGTGTGGTTTGGAACAAAGGCAGTGCGGTTCGGCTTTGTCCAAGAACTTCCACTCAGTCGATGCACCTGGAAGTTGGGGTTTCGCGAAATTAGAGTCTTTTCCAAACAGATTTTCCACTGGTTTGAAGGCTCCAAGTTTGTGCACAAAATCTTCTTTGTAAGCAGGGTTCCACCGTAGTTACTTGAAGCAAAGTCTTTGAGGAAAGCAGGGCCCTGTTCGTTCCAAGGGTCAAGTTTCTTAAGACTCAAATAGCTATTTAAATGACTGAACACTTTCATATACATTCGACTTACTCAATTGTCCAACTGTAAAACTCCACTGATCAGGTGGGCACAGGCGGGCATGCGCAGTCTGTAAAGTTCTTTATTTAATAAAGTCCTTTAAAAGAATTCTTCGTACGGCTCAATCTCCTTCTCCCAGTTTAACTCTTCTGTTGCCGGCAAAGACTTGGTTGGTTTCTGGTTCTGGTTCGGGCAACAGAGCTACAGGTTGAGCTGTGGCAGCGAGTTACTGGTTCAGGTGAGAGAGAAAGAGAGAGAGAGAGAGAGAGAGAGAGAGAGAGACTGTGCACTGTTCCTTATAGTCTGTCAGATCAATAGGTGATTGGTTCTTGAGTTCTTGAGATTGGATTTCGGTTTCAGCCCCCAGTGTCCTAATGGAGGGGGGCTTGATTTATGACTGATGTCAATCCATGCCATCTTTTGGAAATGCCGGTTGGCCCGGGTTCGTAGCTCTATGTCGGGATTTCGGCTCTCGTCCACTTCAAAGAGTTTTTATCACCTACAGGCCCCTTTCTCCAGACATCTCATAGCAGGATTCAACCTATTTGGCCTCTTCTCGGTGCCATCCTCCCCAAAACTGTCACTTTGATGCAAACCAGTTCCAAGCTGATGAGCAAAGGAAATCTGATAACTTTGGGGGTGGAGAGGTCTTCTTTAGATCAGTGCTTCAGCTCAGAGCCCAAATGCTCTTATCAAAATACACCCAACATAACGCTACACAGTGGAACTGCAAGGCAATTGATTAAAGGGACATGTGGTGAATTCCTTTTTATCTTTATACTGTTGTTGGATGTCTCCTGTTCCTCTAAGTCTCATTTGGCCCTGGTTTTCCCCCTCTGTGTTGAATAATCGGGCTCTAAATAGCCCCGGCGTTTCTCCTGCAGTTCTTCGTTCTTTCCACTGCTAGCGCTGCCTTTGTGCAGCTTGTTATAGGATATTGTGAACTGAACCTATTTTGCTGTGAATTTATATTTACTGCGAATAGTTTATTGTGGCTGGTCTTGGTCTGTCTGCACTAAATAAATTATTTGTATCAAGGGATTATTTAGTTTGTCTGTGTACTTTTTTACCTAACCACTAAGGGCCACTCCTTGCACTTCACACATTTGCCCTTTTAATTACTCCCTTACTGACATACTTTAACATGCAATGTGCGTGTGATAATAGTTTTAGCAGCCTGTTGCCATTCGAGACACACACGAGATTACGATCGGCACGATGATTGTCGTTCTCAGGAGAATTGTGTTTCTTTGCTGATCATGTTCTCTGTCGCTTTTTACAAAGTTCTTACAAGTGGCACATTGGGGATGAGGAGCAGAGCATGCTGACACGCATAGCTGTGGACTTCTGCATGGCATGGGGCCACAGGTCATTCCAAGTATTTCAAGACGCCTGCAAATGTGTGGACACGTTGTATTGGCCCAACCCTCACAGATTGTGCCAAGTCAAGTAGAGATGGATGTTGTGCTGTTCTAAAGTGACACGTCGTCAACGGCAAAAACATCTCTCAGAGTTCCTGGCTTGACTTGCCTCTGGAAGACAACACTTGCCCAGGCTGGATATTTGCCGAAAGAAGCAAACAGGACTAGACACCTTGCCTAGACGCAACTGCATATTTCATTGTCACCTGGAAGGCCATCCAGGCTTTTCACCATCATGGCCCTCGGTCAACAAGGCACCCGAACAGGGACTCGAACCCTGGACCCTCAGATTAAAAGTCTGATGCTCTACCGGCTGAGCTACCCGGGCTTCAGTGAAGTGCTTCACAATGTGTTGGCTTCATGATTGTTCCAGACCGCTTTCTGGCCGGTTTAGAAAACTGGGCTCAGGGTGAAAAGGGTCACATGCATATGAGATGTTTGGGCAATGCGAGTTCTCCACAGCAAATCCGAATTTCCGGTGTTTTCTCCTTGTCCTCATGCAATTCCAATGGCTTGACATTTGGGAGCTCGTCCAAAACCGATGTCAAACCATAATCACGCCTTCCTTCGAGCCGGAATTGAACCAGCGACCTAAGGATGCCCGCTGCCTGAAACCTACAGTCCTCCGCTCTACCTACTGAGCTATCGAAGGGAAGCTTCTCACCATCTTCCCCTGGCAGTCTCAGTGGCCGTGCAAAGCCAAGAAGCACCGTGGCTTGGCTCAGTGGTTTTCAACCCGTGTGCCGTGAGGACTACCCAATTGTGTCGTGAGATTTTTATCCCCTGAAAAATATTATGTCATTTTGTTTGGTCAACTTCATAAATCTTGTATCAAATCAAACTTATTCAAATGTGTGAAAATATTACATTTATACATCACCTGTAGAAAGCGTTTCATAACTGAAATGTTGTGTTTGCCGGACTGAACGCACACCTACACTGAGTTGCAGTGCTATCTGTTGTATCGTAAGGTACACTTATAAATTTCAATTTAAGAAGTGAATTTATAGTATCACCTTATCACGAATCCTGGAATCTTGTAGAACTCAATTTCTGTAATAATTGGACACAGACACCAATTCCAAAGATATAAATTGTTAAATTTATTCAAAAACAAAGACTAAATGTAGCACTACACTAATTATACAAAAGGGAAAAGCTAATCAAAATTCAACTCTAGATCAACAAATCAAAGACAAATCACTTCCGTGACCAAATCAAAGACCATGGGATCGCATATGATAACACACAAATCGTTAAACAAAAAAGGTTATAAACACATTAACTACAATACCGGTTAGTAAGACGAAGGTGAGTCTCTCGTTAGTATTGTTAGTCAGACATTAAATAACTACGCAGGTTAGTATTTATGTCAGGTAACTTCTCGTTATATATATATCAGTCTCATTTACGTTTAGGTGCCGAGAAAGATCCTATCGTTACTTGTTACCACAATTTCCCTTAACTGATTATTATTCAATGATCAAGGATAGGCAGGGCCACCAATAATCTAACGACTATTGACTTGTGTCAATTTCAGACTAAACAGTTAAACAGGAATGAGAAGATATTTCTCGGGGTTGACAGATTTTATTTCTAAAATTATCAACAAAACAGTTTAATGCAACACAAATTTATATTTAAGAAAACTAAATGATATTACACATTCTAGAGTTATGAATCACAGAATAACATTTCTAATTGATTTCTCAAATGTCATGAATCATGAACTCCAAACTGTTAAACTTATCTGAACTTCGTCGCAGAGAGGCCTCTCTGTCTTCGGGCTCAGATCACAGCACACGGCACATGGTCCGTGTGGTTTGGAACAAAGGCAGTGCGGTTCAGCTTTGTCCAAGAACTTCCACTCAGTCGATGCACCTGGAAGTTGGGGTTTCGCGAAATTAGAGTCTTTTCCAAACAGATTTTCCACTGGTTTGAAGGCTCCAAGGTTGTGCACAAAATCTTCTTTGTAAGCAGGGTTCCACCGTAGTTACTTGAAGACAAAGTCTTTGAGGAAAGCAGGGCCCTGTTCGTTCCAAGGGTCAAGTTTCTTAAGACTCAAATAGCTATTTAAATGACTGAACACTTTCATATACATTCGACTTACTCAATTGTCCAGCTGTAAAACTCCACTGATCAGGTGGGCACAGGCGGGCATGCGCAGTCTGTAAAGTTCTTTATTTAATAAAGTCCTTTAAAAGAATTCTTCGTACGGCTCAATCTCCTTCTCCCAGTTTAACTCTTCTGTTGCCGGCAAAGACTTGGTTGGTTTCTGGTTCCGGTTCGGGCAACAGAGCTACAGGTTGAGCTGTGGCAGCGAGTTACTGGTTCAGGTGAGAGAGAAAGAGAGAGAGAGAGAGAGACTGTGCACTGTTCCTTATAGTCTGTCAGATCAATAGGTGATTGGTTCTTGAGTTCTTGAGATTGGATTTCGGTTTCAGCCCCCAGTGTCCTAATGGAGGGGGGCTTGATTTATGACTGATGTCAATCCATGCCATCTTTTGGAAATGCCGGTTGGCCCGGGTTCGTAGCTCTATGTCGGGATTTCGTCTCGTCCACTTCAAACAGTTTTTATCACCTACAGGCCCCTTTCTCCAGACATCTCATAGCAGGATTCAACCTATTTGGCCTCTTCTCGGTGCCATCCTCCCCAAAACTGTCACTTTGATGCAAACCAGTTCCAAGCTGATGAGCAAAGGAAATCTGATAACTTTGGGGGTGGAGAGGTCTTCTTTAGATCAGTGCTTCAGCTCAGAGCCCAAATGCTCTTATCAAAATACACCCAACATAACGCTACACAGTGGAACTGCAAGGCAATTGATTAAAGGGACATGTGGTGAATTCCTTTTTATCTTTATACTGTTGTCGGATGTCTCCTGTTCCTCTAAGTCTCATTTGGCCCTGGTTTTCCCCCTCTGTGTTGAATAATCGGGCTCTAAATAGCCCTGGCGTTTCTCCTGCAGTTCTTCGTTCTTTCCACTGCTAGCGCTGCCTTTGTGAAGGCAGATGGTGCTTGTGAGAAGTCAACAGGGTGTCCACCGAAAAGGGTGTCTGACTCCTGGTTTTGGATCCGGAAGGGTTGATAACAGACCGAAACGGTTACAATATGATACTGCTTAGATTAACTGTGGATATGTATTGTGATCATGCTCGGCTCAGGTGTGCGTTCAGTCTGCACACAAAACATTTCGGTCGCGAAACGTCTAATCAAATCGAATAAAACGGCGGGGATAGCATGTTTGATCCGTGTGCTATTGTTTTTCAACAATTGTAATGCCCTTTGTAACGTTTAACCACTTCGTTAAATACAGCTTGTTATAGGATATTGTGAACTGAACCTATTTTGCTGTGAATTTATATTTACTGCGAATAGTTTATTGTGTCTGGTCTTGGTCTGTCTGCACTAAATAAATTATTTGTATCAAGGGATTATTTAGTTTGTCTGTGTACTTTTTTACCTAACCACTAAGGGCCACTCCTTGCACTTCACACATTTGCCCTTTTAATTACTCCCTTACTGACATACTTTAACATGCAATGTGCGTGTGATAATAGTTTTAGCAGCCTGTTGCCATTCAGGTGAGACAATACCTAGTAAATCCTTTTTTTTTTTTTTCATGTTGGTGCGCCGCGAAGGTTTTTGGTCTCAGCAAAGTGTGCCGTGGCATTACAACGCTTGGGAACCACTGGCTTGGCTTGTTGGGCATCCAGGTATGCACTGAGATTACGATCGGCACGATGATTGTCGTTCTCAGGAGAATTGTGTTTCTTTGCTGATCACGTTCTCTGTCGCTTTTTACACAGTTCTTACAAGTGGCACATTGGGGATGAAGAGCAGAGCATGCTGACACGCATAGCTGTGGACTTCTGCATGGCATGGGGCCACAGGTCATTCCAAGTATTTCAAGACGCCTGCAAATGTGTGGACACGTTGTGTTGGCCCAACCCTCACAGATTGTGCCAAGTCAAGTAGAGATGCATGTTGTGCTGTTCTAAAGTGACACGTCGTCAACGGCAAAAACATCTCTCAGAGTTCCTGGCTTGACTTGCCTCTGGAAGACAACACTTGCCCAGGCTGGATATTTGCCGAAAGAAGCAAAGAGGACTAGACACCTTGCCTAGACGCAACTGCATATTTCATTGTCACCTGGAAGGCCATCCAGGCTTTTCACCATCATGGCCCTCGGTCAACAAGGCGCCCGAACACGGACTCGAACCCTGGACCCTCAGATTAAGAGTCTGATGCTCTAACACACAAATCGTTAAACAAAAAAGGTTATAAACACATTAACTACAATACCGGTTAGTAAGACGAAGGTGAGTCTCTCGTTAGTATTGTTAGTCAGACATTAAATAACTACGCAGGTTAGTATTTATGTCAGGTAACTTCTCGTTATATATATATCAGTCTCATTTACGTTTAGGTGCCGAGAAAGATCCTATCGTTACTTGTTACCACAATTTCCCTTAACTGATTATTATTCAATGATCAAGGATAGGCAGGGCCACCAATAATCTAACGTCTATTGACTTGTGTCAATTTCATACTAATCAGTTAAACAGGAATGAGAAGATATTTCTCGGGGTTGACAGATTTTATTTCTAAAATTATCAACAAAACAGTTTAATGCAACACACATTTATATTTAAGAAAACTAAATGATATTACACATTCTAGAGTTATGAATCACAGAATAACATTTCTAATTGATTTCTCAAATGTCATGAATCATGAACTCCAAACTGTTAAACTTATCTGAACTTCGTCGCAGAGAGGCCTCTCTGTCTTCGGGCTCAGATCACAGCACACGGCACATGGTCCGTGTGGTTTGGAACAAAGGCAGTGCGGTTCGGCTTTGTCCAAGAACTTCCACTCAGTCGATGCAGCTGGAAGTTGGGGTTTCGCGAAATTAGAGTCTTTTCCAAACAGATTTTCCACTGGTTTGAAGGCTCCAAGGTTGTGCACAAAATCTTCTTTGTAAGCAGGGTTCCACCGTAGTTACTTGAAGACAAAGTCTTTGAGGAAAGCAGGGCCCTGTTCGTTCCAAGGGTCAAGTTTCTTAAGACTCAAATAGCTATTTAAATGACTGAACACTTTCATATACATTCGACTTACTCAATTGTCCAGCTGTAAAACTCCACTGATCAGGTGGGCACAGGCGGGCATGCGCAGTCTGTAAAGTTCTTTATTTAATAAAGTCCTTTAAAAGAATTCTTCGTACGGCTCAATCTCCTTCTCCCAGTTTAACTCTTCTGTTGCCGGCAAAGACTTGGTTGGTTTCTGGTTCCGGTTCGGGCAACAGAGCTACAGGTTGAGCTGTGGCAGCGAGTTACTGGTTCAGGTGAGAGAGAAAGAGAGAGAGAGAGAAAGAGAGAGAGAGAGAGAGAGAGAGACTGTGCACTGTTCCTTATAGTCTGTCAGATCAATAGGTGATTGGTTCTTGAGTTCTTGAGATTGGATTTCGGTTTCAGCCCCCAGTGTCCTAATGGAGGGGGGCTTGATTTATGACTGATGTCAATCCATGCCATCTTTTGGAAATGCCGGTTGGCCCGGGTTCGTAGCTCTATGTCGGGATTTCGGCTCTCGTCCACTTCAAAGAGTTTTTATCACCTACAGGCCCCTTTCTCCAGACATCTCATAGCAGGATTCAACCTATTTGGCCTCTTCTCGGTGCCATCCACCCCAAAACTGTCACTTTGATGCAAACCGGTTCCAAGCTGATGAGCAAAGGAAATCTGATAACTTTGGGGGTGGAGAGGTCTTCTTTAGATCAGTGCTTCAGCTCAGAGCCCAAATGCTCTTATCAAAATACACCCAACATAACGCTACACAGTGGAACTGCAAGGCAATTGATTAAAGGGACATGTGGTGAATTCCTTTTTATCTTTATACTGTTGTTGGATGTCTCCTGTTCCTCTAAGTCTCATTTGGCCCTGGTTTTCCCCCTCTGTGTTGAATAATCGGGCTCTAAATAGCCCCGGCGTTTCTCCTGCAGTTCTTCGTTCTTTCCACTGCTAGCGCTGCCTTTGTGCAGCTTGTTATAGGATATTGTGAACTGAACCTATTTTGCTGTGAATTTATATTTACTGCGAATAGTTTATTGTGGCTGGTCTTGGTCTGTCTGCACTAAATAAATGATTTGTATCAAGGGATTATTTAGTTTGTCAGTGTACTTTTTTACCTAACCACT
This sequence comes from Amia ocellicauda, assembly GCF_036373705.1. Lineage (NCBI taxonomy): Eukaryota > Metazoa > Chordata > Actinopteri > Amiiformes > Amiidae > Amia > Amia ocellicauda. Next base: position 220,861 of record NW_027103022.1, read on the forward strand.
AAGGGCCACTCCTTGCACTTCACACATTTGCCCTTTTAATTACTCCCTTACTGACATACTTTAACATGCAATGTGCGTGTGATAATAGTTTTAGCAGCCTGTTGCCATTCAGGTGAGACAATACCTAGTAAATCCTTTTTTTTTTTTTTCATGTTGGTGCGCCGCGAAGGTTTTTGGTCTCAGCAAAGTGTTCCGTGGCATTACAACGCTTGGGAACCACTGGCTTGGCTTGTTGGGCATCCAGGTATGCACTGAGATTACGATCGGCACGATGATTGTCGTTCTCAGGAGAATTGTGTTTCTTTGCTGATCACGTTCTCTGTCGCTATTTACACAGTTCTTACAAGTGGCACATTGGGGATGAAGAGCAGAGCATGCTGACACGCATAGCTGTGGACTTCTGCATGGCATGGGGCCACAGGTCATTCCAAGTATTTCAAGACGCCTGCAAATGTGTGGACACGTTGTGTTGGCCCAACCCTCACAGATTGTGCCAAGTCAAGTAGAGATGCATGTTGTGCTGTTCTAAAGTGACATGTCGTCAACGGCAAAAACATCTCTCAGAGTTCCTGACTTGACTTGCCTCTGGAAGACAACACTTGCCCAGGCTGGATATTTGCCGAAAGAAGCAAAGAGGACTAGACACCTTGCCTAGACGCAACTGCATATTTCATTGTCACCTGGAAGGCCATCCAGGCTTTTCACCATCATGGCCCTCGGTCAACAAGGCGCCCGAACAGGGACTCGAACCCTGGACCCTCAGATTAAAAGTCTGATGCTCTAACACACAAATCGTTAAACAAAAAAGGTTATAAACACATTAACTACAATACCGGTTAGTAAGACGAAGGTGAGTCTCTCGTTAGTATTGTTAGTCAGACATTAAATAACTACGCAGGTTAGTATTTATGTCAGGTAACTTCTCGTTATATATATATCAGTCTCATTTACGTTTAGGTGCCGAGAAAGATCCTATCGTTACTTGTTACCACAATTTCCCTTAACTGATTATTATTCAATGATCAAGGATAGGCAGGGCCACCAATAATCTAACGTCTATTGACTTGTGTCAATTTCAGACTAAACAGTTAAACAGGAATGAGAAGATATTTCTCGGGGTTGACAGATTTTATTTCTAAAATTATCAACAAAACAGTTTAATGCAACACACATTTATATTTAAGAAAACTAAATGATATTACACATTCTAGAGTTATGAATCACAGAATAACATTTCTAATTGATTTCTCAAATGTCATGAATCATGAACTCCAAACTGTTAAACTTATCTGAACTTCGTCGCAGAGAGGCCTCTCTGTCTTCGGGCTCAGATCACAGCACACGGCACATGGTCCGTGTGGTTTGGAACAAAGGCAGTGCGGTTCGGCTTTGTCCAAGAACTTCCACTCAGTCGATGCACCTGGAAGTTGGGGTTTCGCGAAATTAGAGTCTTTTCCAAACAGATTTTCCACTGGTTTGAAGGCTCCAAGGTTGTGCACAAAATCTTCTTTGTAAGCAGGGTTCCACCGTAGTTACTTGAAGACAAAGTCTTTGAGGAAAGCAGGGCCCTGTTCGTTCCAAGGGTCAAGTTTCTTAAGACTCAAATAGCTATTTAAATGACTGAACACTTTCATATACATTCGACTTACTCAATTGTCCAGCTGTAAAACTCCACTGATCAGGTGGGCACAGGCGGGCATGCGCAGTCTGTAAAGTTCTTTATTTAATAAAGTCCTTTAAAAGAATTCTTCGTACGGCTCAATCTCCTTCTCCCAGTTTAACTCTTCTGTTGCCGGCAAAGACTTGGTTGGTTTCTGGTTCCGGTTCGGGCAACAGAGCTACAGGTTGAGCTGTGGCAGCGAGTTACTGGTTCAGGTGAGAGAGAAAGAGAGAGAGAGAGAAAGAGAGAGAGAGAGAGAGAGAGAGAGACTGTGCACTGTTCCTTATAGTCTGTCAGATCAATAGGTGATTGGTTCTTGAGTTCTTGAGATTGGATTTCGGTTTCAGCCCCCAGTGTCCTAATGGAGGGGGGCTTGATTTATGACTGATGTCAATCCATGCCATCTTTTGGAAATGCCGGTTGGCCCGGGTTCGTAGCACTATGTCGGGATTTCGGCTCTCGTCCACTTCAAAGAGTTTTTATCACCTACAGGCCCCTTTCTCCAGACATCTCATTGCAGGATTCAACCTATTTGGCCTCTTCTCGGTGCCATCCTCCCCAAAACTGTCACTTTGATGCAAACCAGTTCCAAGCTGATGAGCAAAGGAAATCTGATAACTTTGGGGGTGGAGAGGTCTTCTTTAGATCAGTGCTTCAGCTCAGAGCCCTAATGCTCTTATCAAAATACACCCAACATAACGCTACACAGTGGAACTGCAAGGCAATTGATTAAAGGGACATGTGGTGAATTCCTTTTTATCTTTATACTGTTGTTGGATGTCTCCTGTTCCTCTAAGTCTCATTTGGCCTTGGTTTTCCCCCTCTGTGTTGAATAATCGGGCTCTAAATAGCCCCGGCGTTTCTCCTGCAGTTCTTCGTTCTTTCCACTGCTAGCGCTGCCTTTGTGCAGCTTGTTATAGGATATTGTGAACTGAACCTATTTTGCTGTGAATTTATATTTACTGCGAATAGTTTATTGTGGCTGGTCTTGGTCTGTCTGCACTAAATAAATGATTTGTATCAAGGGATTATTTAGTTTGTCTGTGTACTTTTTTACCTAACCACTAAGGGCCACTCCTTGCACTTCACACATTTGCCCTTTAAATTACTCCCTTACTGACATACTTTAACATGCAATGTGCGTGTGATAATAGTTTTAGCAGCCTGTTGCCATTCAGGTGAGACAATACCTAGTAAATCCGTTTTTTTTTTTTTCATGTTGGTGCGCCGCGAAGGTTTTTGGTCTCAGCAAAGTGTGCCGTGGCATTACAACGCTTGGGAACCACTGGCTTGGCTTGTTGGGCATCCAGGTATGCACTGAGATTACGATCGGCACGATGATTGTCGTTCTCAGGAGAATTGTGTTTCTTTGCTGATCATGTTCTCTGTCGCTTTTTACAAAGTTCTTACAAGTGGCACATTGGGGATGAGGAGCAGAGCATGCTGACACGCATAGCTGTGGACTTCTGCATGGCATGGGGCCACAGGTCATTCCAAGTATTTCAAGACGCCTGCAAATGTGTGGACACGTTGTGTTGGCCCAACCCTCACAGATTGTGCCAAGTCAAGTAGAGATGCATGTTGTGCTGTTCTAAAGTGACACGTCGTCAACGGCAAAAACATCTCTCAGAGTTCCTGGCTTGACTTGCCTCTGGAAGACAACACTTGCCCAGGCTGGATATTTGCCGAAAGAAGCAAAGAGGACTAGACACCTTGCCTAGACGCAACTGCATATTTCATTGTCACCTGGAAGGCCATCCAGGCTTTTCACCATCATGGCCCTCGGTCAAAAAGGCGCCCGAACAGGGACTCGAACCCTGGACCCTCAGATTAAAAGTCTGATGCTCTACCGGCTGAGCTACCCGGGCTTCAGTGAAGTGCTTCACAATGTGTTGGCTTCATGATTGTTCCAGACCGCTTTCTGGCCGGTTTAGAAAACTGGGCTCAGGGTGAAAAGGGTCACATGCATATGAGATGTTTGGGCAATGCGAGTTCTCCACAGCAAATCCGAATTTCCGGTGTTTTCTCCTTGTCCTCATGCAATTCCAATGGCTTGACATTTGGGAGCTCGTCCAAAACCGATGTCAAACCATAATCACGCCTTCCTTCGAGCCGGAATTGAACCAGCAACCTAAGGATGCCCGCTGCCTGAAACCTACAGTCCTCCGCTCTACCAACTGAGCTATCGAAGGGAAGCTTCTCACTGTCTTCCCCTGGCAGTCTCAGTGGCCGTGCAAAGCCAAGAAGCACCGTGGCTTGGCTCAGTGGTTTTCAACCCGTGTGCCGTGAGGACTACCCAATTGTGTCGTGAGATTTTTATCCCCTGAAAAATATTATGTCATTTTGTTTGGTCAACTTCATAAATCTTGTATCAAATCAAACTTATTCAAATGTGTGAAAATATTACATTTATACATCACCTGTAGAAAGCGTTTCATAACTGAAATGTTGTGTTTGCCGGACTGAACGCACACCTACACTGAGTTGCAGTGCTATCAGTTGTATCGTAAGGTACACTTATAAATTTCAATTTAAGAAGTGAATTTATAGTATCACCTTATCACGAATCCTGGAATCTTGTAGAACTCAATTTCTGTAATAATTGGACACAGACACCAATTCCAAAGATATAAATTGTTAAATTTATTCAAAAACAAAGACTAAATGTAGCACTACACTAATTATACAAAAGGGAAAAGCTAATCAAAATTCAACTCTAGATCAACAAATCAAAGACAAATCACTTCCGTGACCAAATCAAAGACCATGGGATCGCATATGATAACACACAAATCGTTAAACAAAAAAGGTTATAAACACATTAACTACAATACCGGTTAGTAAGACGAAGGTGAGTCTCTCGTTAGTATTGTTAGTCAGACATTAAATAACTACGCAGGTTAGTATTTATGTCAGGTAACTTCTCGTTATATATATATCAGTCTCATTTACGTTTAGGTGCCGAGAAAGATCCTATCGTTACTTGTTACCACAATTTCCCTTAACTGATTATTATTCAATGATCAAGGATAGGCAGGGCCACCAATAATCTAACGTCTATTGACTTGTGTCAATTTCAGACTAAACAGTTAAACAGGAATGAGAAGATATTTCTCGGGGTTGACAGATTTTATTTCTAAAATTATCAACAAAACAGTTTAATGCAACACACATTTATATTTAAGAAAACTAAATGATATTACACATTCTAGAGTTATGAATCACAGAATAACATTTCTAATTGATTTCTCAAATGTCATGAATCATGAACTCCAAACTGTTAAACTTATCTGAACTTCGTCGCAGAGAGGCCTCTCTGTCTTCGGGCTCAGATCACAGCACACGGCACATGGTCCGTGTGGTTTGGAACAAAGGCAGTGCGGTTCGGCTTTGTCCAAGAACTTCCACTCAGTCGATGCACCTGGAAGTTGGGGTTTCGCGAAATTAGAGTATTTTCCAAACAGATTTTCCACTGGTTTGAAGGCTCCAAGGTTGTGCACAAAATCTTCTTTGTAAGCAGGGTTCCACCGTAGTTACTTGAAGACAAAGTCTTTGAGGAAAGCAGGGCCCTGTTCGTTCCAAGGGTCAAGTTTCTTAAGACTCAAATAGCTATTTAAATGACTGAACACTTTCATATACATTCGACTTACTCAATTGTCCAGCTGTAAAACTCCACTGATCAGGTGGGCACAGGCGGGCATGCGCAGTCTGTAAAGTTCTTTATTTAATAAAGTCCTTTAAAAGAATTCTTCGTACGGCTCAATCTCCTTCTCCCAGTTTAACTCTTCTGTTGCCGGCAAAGACTTGGTTGGTTTCTGGTTCCGGTTCGGGCAACAGAGCTACAGGTTGAGCTGTGGCAGCGAGTTACTGGTTCAGGTGAGAGAGAAAGAGAGAGAGAGAGAGAGAGAGAGAGAGAGAGAGACAGAGACTGTGCACTGTTCCTTATAGTCTGTCAGATCAATAGATGATTGGTTCTTGAGTTCTTGAGATTGGATTTCGGTTTCAGCCCCCAGTGTCCTAATGGAGGGGGGCTTGATTTATGACTGATGTCAATCCATGCCATCTTTTGGAAATGCCGGTTGGCCCGGGTTCGTAGCACTATGTCGGGATTTCGGCTCTCGTCCACTTCAAAGAGTTTTTATCACCTACAGGCCCCTTTCTCCAGACATCTCATAGCAGGATTCAACCTATTTGGCCTCTTCTCGGTGCCATCCTCCCCAAAACTGTCACTTTGATGCAAACCAGTTCCAAGCTGATGAGCAAAGGAAATCTGATAACTTTGGGGGTGGAGAGGTCTTCTTTAGATCAGTGCTTCAGCTCAGAGCCCTAATGCTCTTATCAAAATACACCCAACATAACGCTACACAGTGGAACTGCAAGGCAATTGATTAAAGGGACATGTGGTGAATTCCTTTTTATCTTTATACTGTTGTTGGATGTCTCCTGTTCCTCTAAGTCTCATTTGGCCTTGGTTTTCCCCCTCTGTGTTGAATAATCGGGCTCTAAATAGCCCCGGCGTTTCTCCTGCAGTTCTTCGTTCTTTCCACTGCTAGCGCTGCCTTTGTGCAGCTTGTTATAGGATATTGTGAACTGAACCTATTTTGCTGTGAATTTATATTTACTGCGAATAGTTTATTGTGGCTGGTCTTGGTCTGTCTGCACTAAATAAATGATTTGTATCAAGGGATTATTTAGTTTGTCTGTGTACTTTTTTACCTAACCACTAAGGGCCACTCCTTGCACTTCACACATTTGCCCTTTAAATTACTCCCTTACTGACATACTTTAACATGCAATGTGCGTGTGATAATAGTTTTAGCAGCCTGTTGCCATTCAGGTGAGACAATACCTAGTAAATCCGTTTTTTTTTTTTTCATGTTGGTGCGCCGCGAAGGTTTTTGGTCTCAGCAAAGTGTGCCGTGGCATTACAACGCTTGGGAACCACTGGCTTGGCTTGTTGGGCATCCAGGTATGCACTGAGATTACGATCGGCACGATGATTGTCGTTCTCAGGAGAATTGTGTTTCTTTGCTGATCATGTTCTCTGTCGCTTTTTACAAAGTTCTTACAAGTGGCACATTGGGGATGAGGAGCAGAGCATGCTGACACGCATAGCTGTGGACTTCTGCATGGCATGGGGCCACAGGTCATTCCAAGTATTTCAAGACGCCTGCAAATGTGTGGACACGTTGTGTTGGCCCAACCCTCACAGATTGTGCCAAGTCAAGTAGAGATGCATGTTGTGCTGTTCTAAAGTGACACGTCGTCAACGGCAAAAACATCTCTCAGAGTTCCTGGCTTGACTTGCCTCTGGAAGACAACACTTGCCCAGGCTGGATATTTGCCGAAAGAAGCAAAGAGGACTAGACACCTTGCCTAGACGCAACTGCATATTTCATTGTCACCTGGAAGGCCATCCAGGCTTTTCACCATCATGGCCCTCGGTCAACAAGGCGCCCGAACAGGGACTCGAACCCTGGACCCTCAGATTAAGAGTCTGATGCCTTACCGGCTGAGCTACCCGGGCTTCAGTGAAGTGCTTCACAATGTGTTGGCTTCATGATTGTTCCAGACCGCTTTCTGGCCGGTTTAGAAAACTGGGCTCAGGGTGAAAAGGGTCACATGCATATGAGATGTTTGGGCAATGCGAGTTCTCCACAGCAAATCCGAATTTCCGGTGTTTTCTCCTTGTCCTCATGCTATTCCAATGGCTTGACATTTGGGAGCTCGTCCAAAACCGATGTCAAACCATAATCACGCCTTCCTTCGAGCCGGAATTGAACCAGCAACCTAAGGATGCCCGCTGCCTGAAACCTACAGTCCTCCGCTCTACCAACTGAGCTATCGAAGGGAAGCTTCTCACCGTCTTCCCCTGGCAGTCTCAGTGGCCGTGCAAAGCCAAGAAGCACCGTGGCTTGGCTCAGTGGTTTTCAACCCGTGTGCCGTGAGGACTACCCAATTGTGTCGTGAGATTTTTATCCCCTGAAAAATATTATGTCATTTTGTTTGGTCAACTTCATAAATCTTGTATCAAATCAAACTTATTCAAATGTGTGAAAATATTACATTTATACATCACCTGTAGAAAGCGTTTCATAACTGAAATGTTGTGTTTGCCGGACTGAACGCACACCTACACTGAGTTGCAGTGCTATCAGTTGTATCGTAAGGTACACTTATAAATTTCAATTTAAGAAGTGAATTTATAGTATCACCTTATCACGAATCCTGGAATCTTGTAGAACTCAATTTCTGTAATAATTGGACACAGACACCAATTCCAAAGATATAAATTGTTAAATTTATTCAAAAACAAAGACTAAATGTAGCACTACACTAATTATACAAAAGGGAAAAGCTAATCAAAATTCAACTCTAGATCAACAAATCAAAGACAAATCACTTCCGTGACCAAATCAAAGACCATGGGATCGCATATGATAACACACAAATCGTTAAACAAAAAAGGTTATAAACACATTAACTACAATACCGGTTAGTAAGACGAAGGTGAGTCTCTCGTTAGTATTGTTAGTCAGACATTAAATAACTACGCAGGTTAGTATTTATGTCAGGTAACTTCTCGTTATATATATATCAGTCTCATTTACGTTTAGGTGCCGAGAAAGATCCTATCGTTACTTGTTACCACAATTTCCCTTAACTGATTATTATTCAATGATCAAGGATAGGCAGGGCCACCAATAATCTAACGTCTATTGACTTGTGTCAATTTCAGACTAAACAGTTAAACAGGAATGAGAAGATATTTCTCGGGGTTGACAGATTTTATTTCTAAAATTATCAACAAAACAGTTTAATGCAACACACATTTATATTTAAGAAAACTAAATGATATTACACATTCTAGAGTTATGAATCACAGAATAACATTTCTAATTGATTTCTCAAATGTCATGAATCATGAACTCCAAACTGTTAAACTTATCTGAACTTCGTCGCAGAGAGGCCTCTCTGTCTTCGGGCTCAGATCACAGCACACGGCACATGGTCCGTGTGGTTTGGAACAAAGGCAGTGCGGTTCGGCTTTGTCCAAGAACTTCCACTCAGTCGATGCACCTGGAAGTTGGGGTTTCGCGAAATTAGAGTCTTTTCCAAACAGATTTTCCACTGGTTTGAAGGCTCCAAGGTTGTGCACAAAATCTTCTTTGTAAGCAGGGTTCCACCGTAGTTACTTGAAGACAAAGTCTTTGAGGAAAGCAGGGCCCTGTTCGTTCCAAGGGTCAAGTTTCTTAAGACTCAAATAGCTATTTAAATGACTGAACACTTTCATATACATTCGACTTACTCAATTGTCCAGCTGTAAAACTCCACTGATCAGGTGGGCACAGGCGGGCATGCGCAGTCTGTAAAGTTCTTTATTTAATAAAGTCCTTTAAAAGAATTCTTCGTACGGCTCAATCTCCTTCTCCCAGTTTAACTCTTCTGTTGCCGGCAAAGACTTGGTTGGTTTCTGGTTCCGGTTCGGGCAACAGAGCTACAGGTTGAGCTGTGGCAGCGAGTTACTGGTTCAGGTGAGAGAAAGAGAGAGAGAGAGAAAGAGAGAGAGAGAGAGAGAGAGAGAGAGAGACTGTGCACTGTTCCTTATAGTCTGTCAGATCAATAGGTGATTGGTTCTTGAGTTCTTGAGATTGGATTTCGGTTTCAGCCCCCAGTGTCCTAATGGAGGGGGGCTTGATTTATGACTGATGTCAATCCATGCCATCATTTGGAAATGCCGGTTGGCCCGGGTTCGTAGCTCTATGTCGGGATTACGGCTCTCGTCCACTTCAAAGAGTTTTTATCACCTACAGGCCCCTTTCTCCAGACATCTCATAGCAGGATTCAACCTATTTGGCCTCTTCTCGGTGCCATCCTCCCCAAAACTGTCACTTTGATGCAAACCAGTTCCAAGCTGATGAGCAAAGGAAATCTGATAACTTTGGGGGTGGAGAGGTCTTCTTTAGATCAGTGCTTCAGCTCAGAGCCCAAATGCTCTTATCAAAATACACCCAACATAACGCTACACAGTGGAACTGCAAGGCAATTGATTAAAGGGACATGTGGTGAATTCCTTTTCATCTTTATACTGTTGTTGGATGTCTCCTGTTCCTCTAAGTCTCATTTGGCTTTGGTTTCCCCCCTCTGTGTTGAATAATCGGGCTCTAAATAGCCCCGGCGTTTCTTCTGCAGTTCTTCGTACTTTCCACTGCTAGCGATGCCTTTGTGCAGCTTGTTATAGGATATTGTGAACTGAACCTATTTTGCTGTGAATTTATATTTACTGCGAATAGTTTATTGTGGCTGGTCTTGGTCTGTCTGCACTAAATAAATGATTTGTATCAAGGGATTATTTAGTTTGTCTGTGTACTTTTTTACCTAACCACTAAGGGCCACTCCTTGCACTTCACACATTTGCCCTTTTAATTACTCCCTTACTGACATACTTTAACATGCAATGTGCGTGTGATAATAGTTTTAGCAGCCTGTTGCCATTCAGGTGAGACAATACCTAGTAAATCCTTTTTTTTTTTTTTCATGTTGGTGCGCCGCGAAGGTTTTTGGTCTCAGCAAAGTGTGCCGTGGCATTACAACGCTTGGGAACCACTGGCTTGGCTTGTTGGGCATCCAGGTATGCACTGAGATTACGATCGGCACGATGATTGTCGTTCTCAGGAGAATTGTGTTTCTTTGCTGATCATGTTCTCTGTCGCTTTTTACAAAGTTCTTACAAGTGGCACATTGGGGATGAGGCATAGCTGTGGACTTCTGCATGGCATGGGGCCACAGGTCATTCCAAGTATTTCAAGACGCCTGCAAATGTGTGGACACGTTGTGTTGGCCCAAACCCTCACAGATTGTGCCAAGTCAAGTAGAGATGCATGTTGTGCTGTTCTAAAGTGACACGTCGTCAACGGCAAAAACATCTCTCAGAGTTCCTGGCTTGACTTGCCTCTGGAAGACAACACTTGCCCAGGCTGGATATTTGCCGAAAGAAGCAAAGAGGACTAGACACCTTGCCTAGACGCAACTGCATATTTCATTGTCACCTGGAAGGCCATCCAGGCTTTTCACCATCATGGCTCTCGGTCAACAAGGCGCCCGAACAGGGACTCGAACCCTGGACCCTCAGATTAAAAGTCTGATGCTCTACCGGCTGAGCTACCCGGGCTTCAGTGAAGTGCTTCACAATGTGTTGGCTTCATGATTGTTCCAGACCGCTTTCTGGCCGGTTTAGAAAACTGGGCTCAGGGTGAAAAGGGTCACATGCATATGAGATGTTTGGGCAATGCGAGTTCTCCACAGCAAATCCGAATTTCCGGTGTTTTCTCCTTGTCCTCATGCAATTCCAATGGCTTGACATTTGGGAGCTCGTCCAAAACCGATGTCAAACCATAATCACGCCTTCCTTCGAGCCGGAATTGAACCAGCGACCTAAGGATGCCCGCTGCCTGAAACCTACAGTTCTCCGCTCTACCAACTGAGCTATCGAAGTGAAGCTTCTCACCATCTTCCCCTGGCAGTCTCAGTGGCCGTGCAAAGCCAAGAAGCACCGTGGCTTGGCTCAGTGGTTTTCAACCCGTGTGCCGTGAGGACTACCCAATTGTGTCGTGAGATTTTTATCCCCTGAAAAATATTATGTCATTTTGTTTGGTCAACTTCATAAATCTTGTATCAAATCAAACTTATTCAAATGTGTGAAAATATTACATTTATACATCACCTGTAGAAAGCGTTTCATAACTGAAATGTTGTGTTTGCCGGACTGAACGCACACCTACACTGAGTTGCAGTGCTATCAGTTGTATCGTAAGGTACACTTATAAATTTCAATTTAAGAAGTGAATTTATAGTATCACCTTATCACGAATCCTGGAATCTTGTAGAACTCAATTTCTGTAATAATTGGACACAGACACCAATTCCAAAGATATAAATTGTTAAATTTATTCAAAAACAAAGACTAAATGTAGCACTACACTAATTATACAAAAGGGAAAAGCTAATCAAAATTCAACTCTAGATCAACAAATCAAAGACAAATCACTTCCGTGACCAAATCAAAGACCATGGGATCGCATATGATAACACACAAATCGTTAAACAAAAAATGTCATAAACACATTAACTACAATACCGGTTAGTAAGACGAAGGTGAGTCTCTCGTTAGTATTGTTAGTCAGACATTAAATAACTACGCAGGTTAGTATTTATGTCAGGTAACTTCTCGTTATATATATATCAGTCTCATTTACGTTTAGGTGCCGAGAAAGATCCTATCGTTACTTGTTACCACAATTTCCCTTAACTGATTATTATTCAATGATCAAGGATAGGCAGGGCCACCAATAATCTAACGTCTATTGACTTGTGTCAATTTCATACTAAACAGTTAAACAGGAATGAGAAGATATTTCTCGGGGTTGACAGATTTTATTTCTAAAATTATCAACAAAACAGTTTAATGCAACACACATTTATATTTAAGAAAACTAAATGATATTACACATTCTAGAGTTATGAATCACAGAATAACATTTCTAATTGATTTCTCAAATGTCATGAATCATGAACTCCAAACTGTTAAACTTATCTGAACTTCGTCGCAGAGAGGCCTCTCTGTCTTCGGGCTCAGATCACAGCACACGGCACATGGTCCGTGTGGTTTGGAACAAAGGCAGTGCGGTTCGGCTTTGTCCAAGAACTTCCACTCAGTCGATGCACCTGGAAGTTGGGGTTTCGCGAAATTAGAGTCTTTTCCAAACAGATTTTCCACTGGTTTGAAGGCTCCAAGGTTGTGCACAAAATCTTCTTTGTAAGCAGGGTTCCACCGTAGTTACTTGAAGACAAAGTCTTTGAGGAAAGCAGGGCCCTGTTCGTTCCAAGGGTCAAGTTTCTTAAGACTCAAATAGCTATTTAAATGACTGAACACTTTCATATACATTCGACTTACTCAATTGTCCAGCTGTAAAACTCCACTGATCAGGTGGGCACAGGCGGGCATGCGCAGTCTGTAAAGTTCTTTATTTAATAAAGTCCTTTAAAAGAATTCTTCGTACGGCTCAATCTCCTTCTCCCAGTTTAACTCTTCTGTTGCCGGCAAAGACTTGGTTGGTTTCTGGTTCCGGTTCGGGCAACAGAGCTACAGGTTGAGCTGTGGCAGCGAGTTACTGGTTCAGGTGAGAGAGAAAGAGAGAGAGAGAGAAAGAGAGAGAGAGAGAGAGAGAGAGAGAGACTGTGCACTGTTCCTTATAGTCTGTCAGATCAATAGGTGATTGGTTCTTGAGTTCTTGAGATTGGATTTCGGTTTCAGCCCCCAGTGTCCTAATGGAGGGGGGCTTGATTTATGACTGATGTCAATCCATGCCATCTTTTGGAAATGCCGGTTGGCCCGGGTTCGTAGCTCTATGTCGGGATTTCGGCTCTCGTCCACTTCAAAGAGTTTTTATCACCTACAGGCCCCTTTCTCCAGACATCCTATAGCAGGATTCAACCTATTTGGCCTCTTCTCGGTGCCATCCTCCCCAAAACTGTCACTTTGATGCAAACCAGTTCCAAGCTGATGAGCAAAGGCAATCTGATAACTTTGGGGGTGGAGAGGTCTTCTTTAGATCAGTGCTTCAGCTCAGAGCCCAAATGCTCTTATCAAAATACACCCAACATAACGCTACACAGTGGAACTGCAAGGCAATTGATTAAAGGGACATGTGGTGAATTCCTTTTCATCTTTATACTGTTGTTGGATGTCTCCTGTTCCTCTAAGTCTCATTTGGCTTTGGTTTCCCCCCTCTGTGTTGAATAATCGGGCTCTAAATAGCCCCGGCGTTTCTCCTGCAGTTCTTCGTTCTTTCCACTGCTAGCGCTGCCTTTGTGAAGGCAGATGGTGCTTGTGAGAAGTCAACAGCATGTCCACCGAAAAGGGTGTCTGACTCCTGGTTTTGGATCCGGAAGGGTTGATAACAGACCGAAACGGTTACAATATGATACTGCTTAGATTAACTGTGGATATGTATTGTGATCGTGCTCGGCTCAGGTGTGCGTTCAGTCCGCACACAAAACATTTCGGTCGCGAAACGTTTAATCAAATCGAATAAAATGGCGGGGATAGCATGTTTGATCCGTGTGCTATTGTTTTTCAACAATTGTAATGCCCTTTGTAACGTTTAACCACTTCGTTACATACAGCTTGTTATAGGATATTTTGAACTGAACCTATTTTGCTGTGAATTTATATTTACTGCGAATAGTTTATTGTGGCTGGTCTTGGTCTGTCTGCACTAAATAAATGATTTGTATCAAGGGATTATTTAGTTTGTCTGTGTACTTTTTTACCTAACCACTAAAGGCCACTCCTTGCACTTCACACATTTGCCCTTTTAATTACTCCCTTACTGACATACATTAACATGCAATGTGCGTGTGATAATAGTTTTAGCAGCCTGTTGCCATTCAGCTGAGACAATAACTAGTAAATCCTTTTATTTATTTTTTCATGTTGGTGCGCCGCGAAGGTTTTTGGTCTCAGCAAAGTGTGCCGTGGCATTACAACGCTTGGGAACCACTGGCTTGGCTTGTTGGGCATCCAGGTATGCACTGAGATTACGATCGGCACGATGATTGTCGTTCTCAGGAGAATTGTGTTTCTTTGCTGATCACGTTCTCTGTCGCTTTTTACACAGTTCTTACAAGTGGCACATTGGGGATGAGGAGCAGAGCATGCTGACACGCATAGCTGTGGACTTCTGCATGGCATGGGGCCACAGGTCATTCCAAGTATTTCAAGACGCCTGCAAATGTGTGGACACGTTGTGTTGGCCCAACCCTCACAGATTGTGCCAAGTCAAGTAGAGATGCATGTTGTGCTGTTCTAAAGTGACACGTCGTCAACGGCAAAAACATCTCTCAGAGTTCCTGGCTTGACTTGCCTCTGGAAGACAACAGGCTGGATATTTGCCGAAAGAAGCAAAGAGGACTAGACACCTCGCCTAGACGCAACTGCAGATTTCATTGTCATTTTACCATCATGGCCCTCGGTCAACAAGGCACCCAAACAGGGACTTGAACCCTGGACCCTCGGATTAAAAGTCTGATGCTCTACCGGCTGAACTACCCGGGCTTCAGTGAGGTGCTTCACAATGTGTTGGCTTCATGATATTTCCAGACCGCTTTCTGGACGGTTTAGAAAACTGGGCTCAGGGTGAAAAGGGTCACATGCATATGAGATGTGTGGGCAATGCGAGTTCTCCACAACAAATCCGAATTTCCGGGGTTTTTTCCTTGTCCTCATGCAATTCCAATGGCTTGACATTTGGGAGCTCGTCCAAAACCGATGTCAAACCATAATCACGCCTTTCTTCGAGCCGGAATTGAACCAGCGACCTAAGGAAGCCCGCTGCCTGAAACCTACAGTCCTCCACTCTACCAACTGAGCTATCAAAGGGAAGCTTCTCACCGTCTTCCTCTGGAAGTCTCTGTGGCCGTGCAAAGCCAAGAAGCACCGTGGCTTGGCTCAGTGGTTTTCAACCCGTGTACCGTGAGTACTACCCAATTGTGTCGTGAGATTTTTATCCCCTGAAAAATATTATGTCATTTTGTTTGGTCAACTTCATAAATCTTGTATCAAATCAAACTTATTCAAATGTGTGAAAATATTACATTTATACATCACCTGTAGAAAGCGTTTCATAACTGAAATGTTGTGTTTGCCGGACTGAACGCACACCTACACTGAGTTGCAGTGCTATCAGTTGTATCGTAAGGTACACTTATAAATTTCAATTTAAGAAGTGAATTTATAGTATCACCTTATCACGAATCCTGGAATCTTGTAGAACTCAATTTCTGTAATAATTGGACACAGACACCAATTCCAAAGATATAAATTGTTAAATTTATTCAAAACCAAAGACTAAATGTAGCACTACACTAATTATACAAAAGGGAAAAGCTAATTAAAATTCAACTCTAGATCAACAAATCAAAGACAAATCACTTCCGTGACCAAATCAAAGACCATGGGATCGCATATGATAACACACAAATCGTTAAACAAAAAAGGTTATAAACACATTAACTACAATACCGGTTAGTAAGACGAAGGTGAGTCTCTCGTTAGTATTGTTAGTCAGACATTAAATAACTACGCAGGTTAGTATTTATGTCAGGTAACTTCTCGTGATATATATATCAGTCTCATTTACGTTTAGGTGCCGAGAAAGATCCTATCATTACTTGTTACCACAATTTCCCTTAACTGATTATTATTCAATGATCAAGGATAGGCAGGGCCACCAATAATCTAACGTCTATTGACTTGTGTCAATTTCAGACTAAACAGTTAAACAGGAATGAGAAGATATTTCTCGGGGTTGACAGATTTTATTTCTAAAATTATCAACAAAACAGTTTAATGCATCACACATTTATATTTAAGAAAACTAAATGATATTACACATTCAAGAGTTATGAATCACAGAATAACATTTCTAATTGATTTCTCAAATGTCATGAATCATGAACTCCAAACTGTTAAACTTATCTGAACTTCGTCGCAGAGAGGCCTCTCTGTCTTCGGGCTCAGATCACAGCACACGGCACATGGTCCGTGTGGTTTGGAACAAAGGCAGTGCGGTTCGGCTTTGTCCAAGAACTTCCACTCAGTCGATGCACCTGGAAGTTGGGGTTTCGCGATATTAGAGTCTTTTCCAAACAGATTTTCCACTGGTTTGAAGGCTCCAAGGTTGTGCACAAAATCTTCTTTGTAAGCAGGGTTCCACCGTAGTTACTTGAAGACAAAGTCTTTGAGGAAAGCAGGGCCCTGTTCGTTCCAAGGGTCAAGTTTCTTAAGACTCAAATAGCTATTTAAATGACTGAACACTTTCATATACATTCGACTTACTCAATTGTCCAGCTGTAAAACTCCACTGATCAGGTGGGCACAGGCGGGCATGCGCAGTCTGTAAAGTTCTTTATTTAATAAAGTCCTTTAAAAGAATTCTTCGTACGGCTCAATCTCCTTCTCCCAGTTTAACTCTTCTGTTGCTGGCAAAGACTTGGTTGGTTTCTGGTTCCGGTTCGGGCAACAGAGCTACAGGTTGAGCTGTGGCAGCGAGTTACTGGTTCAGGTGAGAGAGAAAGAGAGAGAGAGAGAGAGAGAGAGACTGTGCACTGTTCCTTATAGTCTGTCAGATCAATAGGTGATTGGTTCTTGAGTTCTTGAGATTGGATTTCGGTTTCAGCCCCCAGTGTCCTAATGGAGGGGGGCTTGATTTATGACTGATGTCAATCCATGCCATCTTTTGGAAATGCCGGTTGGCCCGGGTTCGTAGCTCTATGTCGGGATTTCGGCTCTCGTCCACTTCAAAGAGTTTTTATCACCTACAGGCCCCTTTCTCCAGACATCTCATAGCAGGTTTCAACCTATTTGGCCTCTTCTCGGTGCCATCCTCCCCAAAACTGTCACTTTGTCTCATTTGGCTTTGGTTTCCCCCCTCTGTGTTGAATAATCGGGCTCTAAATAGCCCCGGCGTTTCTCCTGCAGTTCTTCGTTCTTTCCACTGCTAGTGCTGCCTTTGTGAAGGCAGATGGTGCTTGTGAGAAGTCAACAGCGTGTCCACCGAAAAGGGTGTCTGACTCCTGGTTTTGGATCCGGAAGGGTTGATAACAGACCGAAACGGTTACAATATGATACTGCTTAGATTAACTGTGGATATGTATTGTGATCGTGCTCGGCTCAGGTGTGCATTCAGTCTGCACACAAAACATTTCGGTCGCGAAACGTCTAATCAAATCGAATAAAACGGCGGGGATAGCATGTTTGATCCGTGTGCTATTGTTTTTCAACAATTGTAATGCCCTTTGTAACGTTTAACCACTTCGTTAAATACAGCTTGTTATAGGATATTGTGAACTGAACCTATTTTGCTGTGAATTTATATTTACTGCGAATAGTTTATTGTGGCTGGTCTTGGTCTGTCTGCACTAAATAAATGATTTGTATCAAGGGATTATTTAGTTTGTCTGTGTACTATTTTACCTAACCACTAAGGGCCACTCCTTGCACTTCACACATTTGCCCTTTTAATTACTCCCTTACTGACATACTTTAACATGCAATGTGCATGTGATAATAGTTTTAGCAGCCTGTTGCCATTCAGGTGAGACAATACCTAGTAAATCCTTTTTTTTTTTTTTCATGTTGGTGCGCCGCGAAGGTTTTTGGTCTCAGCAAAGTGTGCCGTGGCATTACAACGCTTGGGAACCACTGGCTTGGCTTGTTGGGCATCCAGGTATGCACTGAGATTACGATCGGCACGATGATTGTCGTTCTCAGGAGAATTGTGTTTCTTTGCTGATCACGTTCTCTGTCGCTTTTTACACAGTTCTTACAAGTGGCACATTGGGGATGAGGAGCAGAGCATGCTGACACGCATAGCTGTGGACTTCTGCATGGCATGGGGCCACAGGTCATTCCAAGTATTTCAAGACGCCTGCAAATGTGTGGACACGTTGTGTTGGCCCAACCCTCACAGATTGTGCCAAGTCAAGTAGAGATGCATGTTGTGCTGTTCTAAAGTGACACGTCGTCAACGGCAAAAACATCTCTCAGAGTTCCTGGCTTGACTTGCCTCTGGAAGACAACACTTGCCCAGGCTGGATATTGAAAAGGGTCACATGCATATGAGATGTTTGGCCAATGCGAGTTTTCCACAGCAAATCCGAATTTCCGGTGTTTTCTCCTTGTCCTCATGCAATTCCAATGGCTTGACATTTGGGAGCTCGTCAAAAAACCGATGTCAAACCATAATCACGCCTTCCTTCGAGCAGGAATTGAACCAGCGACCTAAGGATGCCCGCTGCCTGAAACCTACAGTCCTCCACTCTACCAACTGAGCTATCAAAGGGAAGCTTCTCAACGTCTTCCCCTGGCAGTCTCAGTGGCCGTGCAACGCCAAGAAGCACCGTGGCTTGGCTCAGTGGTTTTCAACCCGTGTGCCGTGAGGACTACCCAATTGTGTCGTGAGATTTTTATCCCCTGAAAAATATTATGTCATTTTGTTTGGTCAACTTCATAAATCTTGTATCAAATCAAACTTATTCAAATGTGTGAAAATATTACATTTATACATCACCTGTAGAAAGCGTTTCATAACTGAAATGTTGTGTTTGCCGGACTGAACGCACACCTACACTGAGTTGCAGTGCTATCAGTTGTATCGTAAGGTACACTTATAAATTTCAATTTAAGAAGTGAATTTATAGTATCACCTTATCACGAATCCTGGAATCTTGTAGAACTCAATTTCTGTAATAATTGGACACAGACACCAATTCCAACGATATAAATTGTTAAATTTATTCAAAACCAAAGACTAAATGTAGCACTACACTAATTATACAAAAGGGAAAAGCTAATTAAAATTCAACTCTAGATCAACAAATCAAAGACAAATCACTTCCGTGACCAAATCAAAGACCATGGGATCGCATATGATAACACACAAATCGTTAAACAAAAAAGGTTATAAACACATTAACTACAATACCGGTTAGTAAGACGAAGGTGAGTCTCTCGTTAGTATTGTTAGTCAGACATTAAATAACTACGCAGGTTAGTATTTATGTCAGGTAACTTCTCGTTATATATATATCAGTCTCATTTACGTTTAGGTGCCGAGAAAGATCCTATCATTACTTGTTACCACAATTTCCCTTAACTGATTATTATTCAATGATCAAGGATAGGCAGGGCCACCAATAATCTAACGTCTATTGACTTGTGTCAATTTCAGACTAAACAGTTAAACAGGAATGAGAAGATATTTCTCGGGGTTGACAGATTTTATTTCTAAAATTATCAACAAAACAGTTTAATGCAACACACATTTATATTTAAGAAAACTAAATGATATTACACATTCTAGAGTTATGAATCACAGAATAACATTTCTAATTGATTTCTCAAATGTCATGAATCATGAACTCCAAACTGTTAAACTTATCTGAACTTCGTCGCAGAGAGGCCTCTCTGTCTTCGGGCTCAGATCACAGCACACGGCACATGGTCCGTGTGGTTTGGAACAAAGGCAGTGCGGTTCGGCTTTGTCCGAGAACTTCCACTCAGTCGATGCACCTGGAAGTTGGGGTTTCGCGAAATTAGAGTCTTTTCCAAACAGATTTTCCACTGGTTTGAAGGCTCCAAGGTTGTGCACAAAATCTTCTTTGTAAGCAGGGTTCCACCGTAGTTACTTGAAGACAAAGTCTTTGAGGAAAGCAGGGCCCTGTTCGTTCCAAGGGTCAAGTTTCTTAAGACTCAAATAGCTATTTAAATGACTGAACACTTTCATATACATTCGACTTACTCAATTGTCCAGCTGTAAAACTCCACTGATCAGGTGGGCACAGGCGGGCATGCGCAGTCTGTAAAGTTCTTTATTTAATAAAGTCCTTTAAAAGAATTCTTCGTACGGCTCAATCTCCTTCTCCCAGTTTAACTCTTCTGTTGCCGGCAAAGACTTGGTTGGTTTCTGGTTCCGGTTTGGGCAACAGAGCTACAGGTTGAGCTGTGGCAGCAAGTTACTGGTTCAGGTGAGAGAGAAAGAGAGAGAGAGAGAGAGAGAGAGAGAGAGAGAGACTGTGCACTGTTCCTTATAGTCTGTCAGATCAATAGGTGATTGGTTCTTGAGTTCTTGAGATTGGATTTCGGTTTCAGCCCCCAGTGTCCTAATGGAGGGGGGCTTGATTTATGACTGATGTCAATCCATGCCATCTTTTGGAAATGCCGGTTGGCCCGGGTTCGTAGCTCTATGTCGGGATTTCGGCTCTCGTCCACTTCAAAGAGTTTTTATCACCTACAGGCCCCTTTCTCCAGACATCTCATAGCAGGATTCAACCTATTTGGCCTCTTCTCGGTGCCATCCTCCCCAAAACTGTCACTTTGATGCAAACCAGTTCCAAGCTGATGAGCAAAGGAAATCTGATAACTTTGGGGGTGGAGAGGTCTTCTTTAGATCAGTGCTTCAGCTCAGAGCCCGAATGCTCTTATCAAAATACACCCAACATAATGCTACACAGTGGAACTGCAAGGCAATTGATTAAAGGGACATGTGGTGAATTCCTTTTTATCTTTATACTGTTGTTGGATGTCTCCTGTTCCTCTAAGTCTCATTTGGCCTTGGTTTTCCCCCTCTGTGTTGAATAATCGGGCTCTAAATAGCCCCGGCGTTTCTCCTGCAGTTCTTCGTTCTTTCCACTGCTAGCGCTGCCTTTGTGCAGCTTGTTATAGGATATTGTGAACTGAACCTATTTTGCTGTGAATTTATATTTACTGCGAATAGTTTATTGTGGCTGGTCTTGGTCTGTCTGCACTAAATAAATGATTTGTATCAAGGGATTATTTAGTTTGTCTGTGTACTTTTTTACCTAACCACTAAGTGCCACTCCTTGCACTTCACACATTTGCCCTTTTAATTACTCCCTTACTGACATACTTTAACATGCAATGTGCGTGTGATAATAGTTTTAGCAGCCTGTTGCCATTCAGGTGAGACAATACCTAGTAAATCCTTTTTTTTTTTTTTCATGTTGGTGCGCCGCGAAGGTTTTTGGTCTCAGCAAAGTGTGCCGTGGCATTACAACGCTTGGGAACCACTGGCTTGGCTTGTTGGGCATCCAGGTATACACTGAGATTACGATCGGCACGATGATTGTCGTTCTCAGGAGAATTGTGTTTCTTTGCTGATCACGTTCTCTGTCGCTTTTTACACAGTTCTTACAAGTGGCACATTGGGGATGAGGAGCAGAGCATGCTGACACGCATAGCTGTGGACTTCTGCATGGCATGGGGCCACAGGTCATTCCAAGTATTTCAAGACGCCTGCAAATGTGTGGACACGTTGTGTTGGCCCAACCCTCACAGATTGTGCCAAGTCAAGTAGAGATGCATGTTGTGCTGTTCTAAAGTGACACGTCGTCAACGGCAAAAACATCTCTCAGAGTTCCTGGCTTGACTTGCCTCTGGAAGACAACACTTGCCCAGGCTGGATATTTGCCGAAAGAAGCAAAGAGGACTAGACACCTTGCCTAGACGCAACTGCATATTTCATTGTCACCTGGAAGGCCATCCAGGCTTTTCACCATCATGGCCCTCGGTCAACAAGGCGCCCGAACAGAGACTCGAACCCTGGACCCTCAGATTAAGAGTCTGATGCTCTACCGGCTGAGCTACCCGGGCTTCAGTGAAGTGCTTCATGATTGTTCCAGACCGCTTTCTGGCCGGTTTAGAAAACTGGGCTCAGGGTGAAAAGGGTCACATGCATATGAGATGTTTGGGCAATGCGAGTTCTCCACAGCAAATCCAAATTTCCGGTGTTTTCTCCTTGTCCTCATGCAATTCCAATGGCTTGACATTTGGGAGCTCGTCCAAAACCGATGTCAAACCATAATCACGCCTTCCTTCGAGCCGGAATTGAACCAGCGTCCTAAGGATGCCCGCTGGCTGAAACCTACAGTCCTCCGCTATACCAACTGAGCTATCGAAGGGAAGCTTCTCAACGTCTTCCCCTGGCAGTCTCAGTGGCCGTGCAAAGCCAAGAAGCACCGTGGCTTGGCTCAGTGGTTTTCAACCCGTGTGCCGTGAGGACTACCCAATTGTGTCGTGAGATTTTTATCCCCTGAAAAATATTATGTCATTTTGTTTGGTCAACTTCATAAATCTTGTATCAAATCAAACTTATTCAAATGTGTGAAAATATTACATTTATACATCACCTGTAGAAAGCGTTTCATAACTGAAATGTTGTGTTTGCCGGACTGAACGCACACCTACACTGAGTTGCAGTGCTATCAGTTGTATCGTAAGGTACACTTATAAATTTCAATTTAAGAAGTGAATTTATAGTATCACCTTATCACGAATCCTGGAATCTTGTAGAACTCAATTTCTGTAATAATTGGACACAGACACCAATTCCAAAGATATAAATTGTTAAATTTATTCAAAACCAAAGACTAAATGTAGCACTACACTAATTATACAAAAGGGAAAAGCTAATTAAAATTCAACTCTAGATCAACAAATCAAAGACAAATCACTTCCGTGACCAAATCAAAGACCATGGGATCGCATATGATAACACACAAATCGTTAAACAAAAAAGGTTATAAACACATTAACTACAATACCGGTTAGTAAGACGAAGGTGAGTCTCTCGTTAGTATTGTTAGTCAGACATTAAATAACTACGCAGGTTAGTATTTATGTCAGGTAACTTCTCGTTATATATATATCAGTCTCATTTACGTTTAGGTGCCGAGAAAGATCCTATCATTACTTGTTACCACAATTTCCCTTAACTGATTATTATTCAATGATCAAGGATAGGCAGGGCCACCAATAATCTAACGTCTATTGACTTGTGTCAATTTCAGACTAAACAGTTAAACAGTAATGAGAAGATATTTCTCGGGGTTGACAGATTTTATTTCTAAAATTATCAACAAAACAGTTTAATGCAACACACATTTATATTTAAGAAAACTAAATGATATTACACATTCTAGAGTTTTGAATCACAGAATAACATTTCTAATTGATTTCTCAAATGTCATGAATCATGAACTCCAAACTGTTAAACTTATCTGAACTTCGTCGCAGAGAGGCCTCTCTGTCTTCGGGCTCAGATCACAGCACACGGCACATGGTCCGTGTGGTTTGGAACAAAGGCAGTGCGGTTCGGCTTTGTCCGAGAACTTCCACTCAGTCGATGCACCTGGAAATTGGGGTTTCGCGAAATTAGAGTCTTTTCCAAACAGATTTTCCACTGGTTTGAAGGCTCCAAGGTTGTGCACAAAATCTTCTTTGTAAGCAGGGTTCCACCGTAGTTACTTGAAGACAAAGTCTTTGAGGAAAGCAGGGCCCTGTTCGTTCCAAGGGTCAAGTTTCTTAAGACTCAAATAGCTATTTAAATGACTGAACACTTTCATATACATTCGACTTACTCAATTGTCCAGCTGTAAAACTCCACTGATCAGGTGGGCACAGGCGGGCATGCGCAGTCTGTAAAGTTCTTTATTTAATAAAGTCCTTTAATAGAATTCTTCGTACGGCTCAATCTCCTTCTCCCAGTTTAACTCTTCTGTTGCCGGCAAAGACTTGGTTGGTTTCTGGTTCCGGTTCGGGCAACAGAGCTACAGGTTGAGCTGTGGCAGCGAGTTACAGGTTCAGGTGAGAGAGAAAGAGAGAGAGAGAGAGAGAGAGACTGTGCACTGTTCCTTATAGTCTGTCAGATCAATAGGTGATTGGTTCTTGAGTTCTTGAGATTGGATTTCGGTTTCAGCCCCCAGTGTCCTAATGGAGGGGGGCTTGATTTATGACTGATGTCAATCCATGCCATCTTTTGGACATGCCGGTTGGCCCGGGTTCGTAGCTCTATGTCGGGATTTCGGCTCTCGTCCACTTCAAAGAGTTTTTATCACCTACAGGCCCCTTTCTCCAGACATCTCATAGCAGGATTCAACCTATTTGGCCTCTTCTCGGTGCCATCCTCCCCAAAACTGTCACTTTGATGCAAACCAGTTCCAAGCTGATGAGCAAAGGAAATCTGATAACTTTGGGGGTGGAGAGGTCTTCTTTAGATCAGTGCTTCAGCTCAGAGCCCGAATGCTCTTATCAAAATACACCCAACATAACGCTACACAGTGGAACTGCAAGGCAATTGATTAAAGGGACATGTGGTGAATTCCTTTTTATCTTTATACTGTTGTTGGATGTCTCCTGTTCCTCTAAGTCTCATTTGGCCTTGGTTTTCCCCCTCTGTGTTGAATAATCGGGCTCTAAATAGCCCCGGCGTTTCTCCTGCAGTTCTTCGTTCTTTCCACTGCTAGCGCTGCCTTTGTGCAGCTTGTTATAGGATATTGTGAACTGAACCTATTTTGCTGTGAATTTATATTTACTGCGAATAGTTTATTGTGGCTGGTCTTGGTCTGTCTGCACTAAATAAATGATTTGTATCAAGGGATTATTTAGTTTGTCTGTGTACTTTTTTACTTAACCACTAAGGGCCACTCCTTGCACTTCACACATTTGCCCTTTTAATTACTCCCTTACTGACATACTTTAACATGCAATGTGCGTGTGATAATAGTTTTAGCAGCCTGTTGCCATTCAGGTGAGACAATACCTAGTAAATCCTTTTTTTTTTTTTTCATGTTGGTGCGCCGCGAAGGTTTTTGGTCTCAGCAAAGTGTGCCGTGGCATTACAACGCTTGGGAACCACTGGCTTGGCTTGTTGGGCATCCAGGTATGCACTGAGATTACGATCGGCACGATGATTGTCGTTCTCAGGAGAATTGTGTTTCTTTGCTGATCACGTTCTCTGTCGCTTTTTACACAGTTCTTACAAGTGGCACATTGGGGATGAGGAGCAGAGCATGCTGACACGCATAGCTGTGGACTTCTGCATGGCATGGGGCCACAGGTCATTCCAAGTATTTCAAGACGCCTGCAAATGTGTGGACACGTTGTGTTGGCCCAACCCTCACAGATTGTGCCAAGTCAAGTAGAGATGCATGTTGTGCTGTTCTAAAGTGACACGTCGTCAACGGCAAAAACATCTCTCAGAGTTCCTGGCTTGACTTGCCCAGGCTGGATATTTGCCGAAAGAAGCAAAGAGGACTAGACACCTTGCCTAGACGCAACTGCATATTTCATTGTCACCTGGAAGGCCATCCAGGCTTTTCACCATCATGGCCCTCAGTCAACAAGGCGCCCGAACAGGGACTCAAACCCCGGACCCTCAGATTAAAAGTCTGATGCCCTCCTGGCTGAGCTACCCGAGCTTCAGTGAAGTGCTTCACAATGTGTTGGCTTCATGATTGTTCCAGACCGCTTTCTGGCCGGTTTAGAAAACTGGGCTCAGGGTGAAAAGGGTCACATGCATATGAGATGTTTGGGCAATGCGAGTTCTCCACAGCAAATCCAAATTTCCGGTGTTTTCTCCTTGTCCTCATGCAATTCCAATGGCTTGACATTTGGGAGCTCGTCCAAAACCGATGTCAAACCATAATCACGCCTTCCTTCGAGCCGGAATTGAACCAGCGACCTAAGGATGCCCGCAGCCTGAAACCTCCAGTCCTCCGCTCCACCAGCTGAGCTATCAAAGGGAAGCTTCTCACCGTCTTCCCCTGGCAGTCTCAGTGGCCGTGCAAAGCCAAGAAGCACCGTGGCTTGGCTCAGTGGTTTTCAACCCGTGTGCCGTGAGGACTACCCAATTGTGTCGTGAGATTTTTATCCCCTGAAAAATATTATGTCATTTTGTTTGGTCAACTTCATAAATCTTGTATCAAATCAAACTTATTCAAATGTGTGAAAATATTACATTTATACATCACCTGTAGAAAGCGTTTCATAACTGAAATGTTGTGTTTGCCGGACTGAACGCACACCTACACTGAGTTGCAGTGCTATCAGTTGTATCGTAAGGTACACTTAAAAATTTCAATTTAAGAAGTGAATTTATAGTATCACCTTATCACGAATCCTGGAATCTTGTAGAACTCAATTTCTGTAATAATTGGACACAGACACCAATTCCAAAGATATAAATTGTTAAATTTATTCAAAAACAAAGACTAAATGTAGCACTACACTAATTATACAAAAGGGAAAAGCTAATCAAAATTCAACTCTAGATCAACAAATCAAAGACAAATCACTTCCGTGACCAAATCAAAGACCATGGGATCGCATATGATTACACACAAATCGTTAAACAAAAAAGGTTATAAACACATTAACTACAATACCGGTTAGTAAGACGAAGGTGAGTCTCTCGTTAGTATTGTTAGTCAGACATTAAATAACTACGCAGGTTAGTATTTATGTCAGGTAACTTCTCGTTATATATATATCTGTCTCATTTACGTTTAGGTGCCGAGAAAGATCCTATCGTTACTTGTTACCACAATTTCCCTTAACTGATTATTATTCAATGATCAAGGATAGGCAGGGCCACCAATAATCTAACGTCTATTGACTTGTGTCAATTTCAGACTAAACAGTTAAACAGGAATGAGAAGATATTTCTCGGGGTTGACAGATTTTATTTCTAAAATTATCAACAAAACAGTTTAATGCAACACACATTTATATTTAAGAAAACGAAATGATATTACACATTCTAGAGTTTTGAATCACAGAATAACATTTCTAATTGATTTCTCAAATGTCATGAATCATGAACTCCAAACTGTTAAACTTATCTGAACTTCGTCGCAGAGAGGCCTCTCTGTCTTCGGGCTCAGATCACAGCACACGGCACATGGTCCGTGTGGTTTGGAACAAAGGCAGTGCGGTTCGGCTTTGTCCAAGAACTTCCACTCAGTCGATGCACCTGGAAATTGGGGTTTCGCGAAATTAGAGTCTTTTCCAAACAGATTTTCCACTGGTTTGAAGGCTCCAAGGTTGTGCACAAAATCTTCTTTGTAAGCAGGGTTCCACCGTAGTTACTTGAAGACAAAGTCTTTGAGGAAAGCAGAGCCCTGTTCGTTCCAAGGGTCAAGTTTCTTAAGACTCAAATAGCTATTTAAATGACTGAACACTTTCATATACATTCGACTTACTCAATTGTCCAGCTGTAAAACTCCACTGATCAGGTGGGCACAGGCGGGCATGCGCAGTCTGTAAAGTTCTTTCTTTAATATAGTCCTTTAATAGAATTCTTCGTACGGCTCAATCTCCTTCTCCCAGTTTAACTCTTCTGTTGCCGGCAAAGACTTGGTTGGTTTCTGGTTCCGGTTCGGGCAACAGAGCTACAGGTTGAGCTGTGGCAGCGAGTTACTGGTTCAGGTGAGAGAGAAATAGAGCGAGAGAGAGAGAGAGAGAGAGAGAGAGAGAGAGAGAGAGAGAGACTGTGCACTGTTCCTTATAGTCTGTCAGATCAATAGGTGATTGGTTCTTGAGTTCTTGAGATTGGATTTCGGTTTCAGCCCCCAGTGTCCTAATGGAGGGGGGCTTGATTTATGACTGATGTCAATCCATGCCATCTTTTGGAAATGCCGGTTGGCCCGGGTTCGTAGCTCTATGTCGGGATTTCGGCTCTCGTCCACTTCAAAGAGTTTTTATCACCTACAGGCCCCTTTCTCCAGACATCTCATAGCAGGATTCAACCTATTTGGCCTCTTCTCGGTGCCATCCTCCCCAAAACTGTCACTTTGATGCAAACCAGTTCCAAGCTGATGAGCAAAGGAAATCTGATAACTTTGGGGGTGGAGAGGTCTTCTTTAGATCAGTGCTTCAGCTCAGAGCCCGAATGCTCTTATCAAAATAAACCCAACATAACGCTACACAGTGGAACTGCAAGGCAATTGATTAAAGGGACATGTGGTGAATTCCTTTTTATCTTTATACTGTTGTTGGATGTCTCCTGTTCCTCTAAGTGTCATTTGGCCTTGGTTTTCCCCCTCTGTGTTGAATAATCGGGCTCTAAATAGCCCCGGCGTTTCTCCTGCAGTTCTTCGTTCTTTCCACTGCTAGCGCTGCCTTTGTGCAGCTTGTTATAGGATATTGTGAACTGAACCTATTTTGCTGTGAATTTATATTTACTGCGAATAGTTTATTGTGGCTGGTCTTGGTCTGTCTGCACTAAATAAATGATTTGTATCAAGGGATTATTTAGTTTGTCTGTGTACTTTTTTACCTAACCACTAAGGTCCACTCCTTGCACTTCACACATTTGCCCTTTTAATTACTCCCTTACTGACATACTTTAACATGCAATGTGCGTGTGATAATAGTTTTAGCAGCCTGTTGCCATTCAGGTGAGACAATACCTAGTAAATCCTTTTTTTTTTTTTCATGTTGGTGCGCCGCGAAGGTTTTTGGTCTCAGCAAAGTGTGCCGTGGCATTACAACGCTTGGGAACCACTGGCTTGGCTTGTTGGGCATCCAGGTATGCACTGAGATTACGATCGGCACGATGATTGTCGTTCTCAGGAGAATTGTGTTTCTTTGCTGATCACGTTCTCTGTCGCTTTTTACACAGTTCTTACAAGTGGCACATTGGGGATGAAGAGCAGAGCATGCTGACACGCATAGCTGTGGACTTCTGCATGGCATGGGGCCACAGGTCATTCCAAGTATTTCAAGACGCCTGCAAATGTGTGGACACGTTGTGTTGGCCCAACCCTCACAGATTGTGCCAAGTCAAGTAGAGATGCATGTTGTGCTGTTCTAAAGTGACACGTCGTCAACAGCAAAAACATCTCTCAGAGTTCCTGGCTTGACTTGCCTCTGGAAGACAACACTTGCCCAGGCTGGATATTTGCCGAAAGAAGCAAAGAGGACTAGACACCTTGCCTAGACGCAACTGCATATTTCATTGTCACCTGGAAGGCCATCCAGGCTTTTCACCATCATGGCCCTCGGTCAACAAGGCGCCCGAACAGGGACTCGAACCCTGGACCCTCAGATTAAAAGTCTGATGCTCTAACACACAAATCGTTAAACAAAAAAGGTTATAAACACATTAACTACAATACCGGTTAGTAAGACGAAGGTGAGTCTCTCGTTAGTATTGTTAGTCAGACATTAAATAACTACGCAGGTTAGTATTTATGTCAGGTAACTTCTCGTTATATATATATCAGTCTCATTTACGTTTAGGTGCCGAGAAAGATCCTATCGTTACTTGTTACCACAATTTCCCTTAACTGATTATTATTCAATGATCATGGATAGGCAGGGACACCAATTATCTAACGTCTATTGACTTGTGTCAATTTCAGACTAAACAGTTAAACAGGAATGAGAAGATATTTCTCGGGGTTGACAGATTTTATTTCTAAAATTATCAACAAAACAGTTTAATGCAACACACATTTATATTTAAGAAAACTAAATGATATTACACATTCTAGAGTTATGAATCACAGAATAACATTTCTAATTGATTTCTCAAATGTCATGAATCATGAACTCCAAACTGTTAAACTTATCTGAACTTCGTCGCAGAGAGGCCTCTCTGTCTTCGGGCTCAGATCACAGCACACGGCACATGGTCCGTGTGGTTTGGAACAAAGGCAGTGCGGTTCGGCTTTGTCCAAGAACTTCCACTCAGTCGATGCAGCTGGAAGTTGGGGTTTCGCGAAATTAGAGTCTTTTCCAAACAGATTTTCCACTGGTTTGAAGGCTCCAAGGTTGTGCACAAAATCTTCTTTGTAAGCAGGGTTCCACCGTAGTTACTTGAAGACAAAGTCTTTGAGGAAAGCAGGGCCCTGTTCGTTCCAAGGGTCAAGTTTCTTAAGACTCAAATAGCTATTTAAATGACTGAACACTTTCATATACATTCGACTTACTCAATTGTCCAGCTGTAAAACTCCACTGATCAGGTGGGCACAGGCGGGCATGCGCAGTCTGTAAAGTTCTTTATTTAATAAAGTCCTTTAAAAGAATTCTTCGTACGGCTCAATCTCCTTCTCCCAGTTTAACTCTTCTGTTGCCGGCAAAGACTTGGTTGGTTTCTGGTTCCGGTTCGGGCAACAGAGCTACTGGTTGAACTGTGGCAGCGAGTTACTGGTTCAGGTGAGAGAGAAAGAGAGAGAGAGAGAAAGAGAGAGAGAGAGAGAGAGAGAGAGACTGTGCACTGTTCCTTATAGTCTGTCAGATCAATAGGTGATTGGTTCTTGAGTTCTTGAGATTGGATTTCGGTTTCAGCCCCCAGTGTCCTAATGGAGGGGGGCTTGATTTATGACTGATGTCAATCCATGCCATCTTTTGGAAATGCCGGTTGGCCCGGGTTCGTAGCTCTATGTCGGGATTTCGGCTCTCGTCCACTTCAAAGAGTTTTTATCACCTACAGGCCCCTTTCTCCAGACATCTTATAGCAGGATTCAACCTATTTGGCCTCTTCTCGGTGCCATCCTCCCCAAAACTGTCACTTTGATGCAAACCAGTTCCAAGCTGATGAGCAAAGGAAATCTGATAACTTTGGGGGTGGAGAGGTCTTCTTTAGATCAGTGCTTCAGCTCAGAGCCCAAATGCTCTTATCAAAATACACCCAACATAATGCTACACAGTGGAACTGCAAGGCAATTGATTAAAGGGACATGTGGTGAATTCCTTTTTATCTTTATACTGTTGTTGGATGTCTCCTGTTCCTCTAAGTCTCATTTGGCCTTGGTTTTCCCCCTCTGTGTTGAATAATCGGGCTCTAAATAGCCCCGGCGTTTCTCCTGCAGTTCTTCGTTCTTTCCACTGCTAGCGCTGCCTTTGTGCAGCTTGTTATAGGATATTGTGAACTGAACCTATTTTGCTGTGAATTTATATTTACTGCGAATAGTTTATTGTGGCTGGTCTTGGTCTGTCTGCACTAAATAAATGATATGTATCAAGGGATTATTTAGTTTGTCTGTGTACTTTTTTACTTAACCACTAAGGGCCACTCCTTGCACTTCACACATTTGCCCTTTTAATTACTCCCTTACTGACATACTTTAACATGCAATGTGCGTGTGATAATAGCTTTAGCAGCCTGTTGCCATTCAGGTGAGACAATACCTAGTAAATCCTTTTTTTTTTTTTTCATGTTGGTGCGCCGCGAAGGTTTTTGGTCTCAGCAAAGTGTGCCGTGGCATTACAACGCTTGGGAACCACTGGCTTGGCTTGTTGGGCATCCAGGTATGCACTGAGATTACGATCGGCACGATGATTGTCGTTCTCAGGAGAATTGTGTTTCTTTGCTGATCACGTTCTCTGTCGCTTTTTATACAGTTCTTACAAGTAGCACATTGGGGATGAGGAGCAGAGCATGCTGACACGCATAGCTGTGGACTTCTGCATGGCATGGGGCCACAGGTCATTCCAAGTATTTCAAGACGCCTGCAAATGTGTGGACACGTTGTGTTGGCCCAACCCTCACAGATTGTGCCAAATCAAGTAGAGATGCATGTTGTGCTGTTCTAAAGTGACACGTCGTCAACGGCAAAAACATCTCTCAGAGTTCCTGGCTTGACTTGCCCAGGCTGGATATTTGCCGAAAGAAGCAAAGAGGACTAGACACCTTGCATAGACGCAACTGCATATTTCATTGTCACCTGGAAGGCCATCCAAGCTTTTCACCATCATGGCCCTCGGTCAACAAGGCGCCCGAACAGGGACTCGAACCCTGGACCCTCAGATTAAAAGTCTGATGCTCTACCGGCTGAGCTACCCGGGCTTCAGTGAAGTGCTTCACAATGTGTTGGCTTCATGATTGTTCCAGACCGCTTTCTGGCCGGTTTAGAAAACTGGGCTCAGGGTGAAAAGGGTCACATGCATATGAGATGTTTGGGCAATGCGAGTTCTACACAGCAAATCCGAATTTCCGGTGTTTTCTCCTTGTCCTCATGCAATTCCAATGGCTTGACATTTGGGAGCTCGTCCAAAACCGATGTCAAGCCATAATCACGCCTTCCTTCGAGCCGGAATTGAACCAGCGACCTAAGGATGCCCGCTGTCTGAAACCTACAGTCCTCCGCTCTACCAACTGAGCTATCGAAGGGAAGCTTCTCACCGTCTTCCCCTGGCAGTCTCAGTGGCCGTGCAAAGCCAAGAAGCACCGTGGCTTGGCTCAGTGGTTTTCAACCCGTGTGCCGTGAGGACTACCCAATTGTGTCGTGAGATTTTTATCCCCTGAAAAATATTATGTCATTTTGTTTGGTCAACTTCATAAATCTTGTATCAAATCAAACTTATTCAAATGTGTGAAAATATTACATTTATACATCACCTGTAGAAAGCGTTTCATAACTGAAATGTTGTGTTTGCCGGACTGAACGCACACCTACACTGAGTTGCAGTGCTATCAGTTGTATCGTAAGGTACACTTATAAATTTCAATTTAAGAAGTGAATTTATAGTATCACCTTATCACGAATCCTGGAATCTTGTAGAACTCAATTTCTGTAATAATTGGACACAGACACCAATTCCAAAGATATAAATTGTTAAATTTATTCAAAAACAAAGACTAAATGTAGCACTACACTAATTATACAAAAGGGAAAAGCTAATTAAAATTCAACTCTAGATCAACAAATCAAAGACAAATCACTTCCGTGACCAAATCAAAGACCATGGGATCGCATATGATAACACACAAATCGTTAAACAAAAAAGGTTATAAACACATTAACTACAATACCGGTTAGTAAGACGAAGGTGAGTCTCTCGTTAGTATTGTTAGTCAGACATTAAATAACTACGCAGGTTAGTATTTATGTCAGGTAACTTCTCGTTATATATATATCAGTCTCATTTACGTTTAGGTGCCGAGAAAGATCCTATCGTTACTTGTTACCACAATTTCCCTTAACTGATTATTATTCAATGATCAAGGATAGGCAGGGCCACCAATAATCTAACGTCTATTGACTTGTGTCAATTTCAGACTAAACAGTTAAACAGGAATGAGAAGATATTTCTCGGGGTTGACAGATTTTATTTCTAAAATTATCAACAAAACAGTTTAATGCAACACACATTTATATTTAAGAAAACTAAATGATATTACACATTCTAGAGTTTTGAATCACAGAATAACATTTCTAATTGATTTCTCAAATGTCATGAATCATGAACTCCAAACTGTTAAACTTATCTGAACTTCGTCGCAGAGAGGCCTCTCTGTCTTCGGGCTCAGATCACAGCACACGGCACATGGTCCGTGTGGTTTGGAACAAAGGCAGTGCGGTTCGGCTTTGTCCAAGAACTTCCACTCAGTCGATGCACCTGGAAATTGGGGTTTCGCGAAATTAGAGTCTTTTCCAAACAGATTTTCCACTGGTTTGAAGGCTCCAAGGTTGTGCACAAAATCTTCTTTGTAAGCAGGGTTCCACCGTAGTTACTTGAAGACAAAGTCTTTGAGGAAAGCAGGGCCCTGTTCGTTCCAAGGGTCAAGTTTCTTAAGACTCAAATAGCTATTTAAATGACTGAACACTTTCATATACATTCGACTTACTCAATTGTCCAGCTGTAAAACTCCACTGATCAGGTGGGCACAGGCGGGCATGCGCAGTCTGTAAAGTTCTTTATTTAATAAAGTCCTTTAATAGAATTCTTCGTACGGCTCAATCTCCTTCTCCCAGTTTAACTCTTCTGTTGCCGGCAAAGACTTGGTTGGTTTCTGGTTCCGGTTCGGGCAACAGAGCTACAGGTTGAGCTGTGGCAGCGAGTTACTGGTTCAGGTGAGAGAGAAAGAGAGAGAGAGAGAGAGAGAGAGAGAGAGACTGTGCACTGTTCCTTATAGTCTGTCAGATCAATAGGTGATTGGTTCTTGAGTTCTTGAGATTGGATTTCGGTTTCAGCCCCCAGTGTCTTAATGGAGGGGGGCTTGATTTATGACTGATGTCAATCCATGCCATCTTTTGGAAGTGCCGGTTGGCCCGGGTTCGTAGCTCTATGTCGGGATTTCGGCTCTCGTCCACTTCAAAGAGTTTTTATCACCTACAGGCCCCTTTCTCCAGACATCTCATAGCAGGATTCAACCTATTTGGCCTCTTCTCGGTGCCATCCACCCCAAAACTGTCACTTTGATGCAAACCAGTTCCAAGCTGATGAGCAAAGGAAATCTGATAACTTTGGGGGTGGAGAGGTCTTCTTTAGATCAGTGCTTCAGCTCAGAGCCCAAATGCTCTTATCAAAATACACCCAACATAACGCTACACAGTGGAACTGCAAGGCAATTGATTAAAGGGACATGTGGTGAATTCCTTTTTATCTTTATACTGTTGTTGGATGTCTCCTGTTCCTCTAAGTCTCATTTGGCCCTGGTTTTCCCCCTCTGTGTTGAATAATCGGGCTCTAAATAGCCCCGGCGTTTCTCCTGCAGTTCTTCGTTCTTTCCACTGCTAGCGCTGCCTTTGTGCAGCTTGTTATAGGATATTGTGAACTGAACCTATTTTGCTGTGAATTTATATTTACTGCGAATAGTTTATTGTGGATGGTCTTGGTCTGTCTGCACTAAATAAATGATTTGTATCAAGGGATTATTTAGTTTGTCTGTGTACTTTTTTACCTAACCACTAAGGGCCACTCCTTGCACTTCACACATTTGCCCTTTTAATTACTCCCTTACTGACATACTTTAACATGCAATGTGCGTGTGATAATAGTTTTAGCAGCCTGTTGCCATTCAGGTGAGACAATACCTAGTAAATCCTTTTTTTTTTTTTTCATGTTGGTGCGCCGCAAAGGTTTTTGGTCTCAGCAAAGTGTTCCGTGGCATTACAACGCTTGGGAACCACTGGCTTGGCTTGTTGGGCATCCAGGTATGCACTGAGATTACGATCGGCACGATGATTGTCGTTCTCAGGAGAATTGTGTTTCTTTGCTGATCACGTTCTCTGTCGCTTTTTACACAGTTCTTACAAGTGGCACATTGGGGATGAAGAGCAGAGCATGCTGACACGCATAGCTGTGGACTTCTGCATGGCATGGGGCCACAGGTCATTCCAAGTATTTCAAGACGCCTGCAAATGTGTGGACACGTTGTGTTGGCCCAACCCTCACAGATTGTGCCAAGTCAAGTAGAGATGCATGTTGTGCTGTTCTAAAGTGACACGTCGTCAACGGCAAAAACATCTCTCAGAGTTCCTGGCTTGACTTGCCTCTGGAAGACAACACTTGCCCAGGCTGGATATTTGCCGAAAGAAGCAAAGAGGACTAGACACCTTGCCTAGACGCAACTGCATATTTCATTGTCACCTGGAAGGCCATCCAGGCTTTTCACCATCATGGCCCTCGGTCAACAATGCGCCCGAACAGGGACTCGAACCCTGGACCCTCAGATTAAAAGTCTGATGCTCTAACACACAAATCGTTAAACAAAAAAGGTTATAAACACATTAACTACAATACCGGTTAGTAAGACGAAGGTGAGTCTCTCGTTAGTATTGTTAGTCAGACATTAAATAACTACGCAGGTTAGTATTTATGTCAGGTAACTTCTCGTTATATATATATCAGTCTCATTTACGTTTAGGTGCCGAGAAAGATCCTATCATTACTTGTTACCACAATTTCCCTTAACTGATTATTATTCAATGATCAAGGATAGGCAGGGCCACCAATAATCTAACGTCTATTGACTTGTGTCAATTTCAGACTAAACAGTTAAACAGGAATGAGAAGATATTTCTCGGGGTTGACAGATTTTATTTCTAAAATTATCAACAAAACAGTTTAATGCAACACACATTTATATTTAAGAAAACGAAATGATATTACACATTCTAGAGTTTTGAATCACAGAATAACATTTCTAATTGATTTCTCAAATGTCATGAATCATGAACTCCAAACTGTTAAACTTATCTGAACTTCGTCACAGAGAGGCCTCTCTGTCTTCGGGCTCAGATCACAGCACACGGCATATGGTCCGTGTGGTTTGGAACAAAGGCAGTGCGGTTCGGCTTTGTCCAAGAACTTCCACTCAGTCGATGCACCTGGAAATTGGGGTTTCGCGAAATTAGAGTCTTTTCCAACAGATTTTCCACTGGTTTGAAGGCTCCAAGGTTGTGCACAAAATCTTCTTTGTAAGCAGGGTTCCACCGTAGTTACTTGAAGACAAAGTCTTTGAGGAAAGCAGGGCCCTGTTCGTTCCAAGGGTCAAGTTTCTTAAGACTCAAATAGCTATTTAAATGACTGAACACTTTCATATACATTCGACTTACTCAATTGTCCAGCTGTAAAACTCCACTGATCAGGTGGGCACAGGCGGGCATGCGCAGTCTGTAAAGTTCTTTCTTTAATATAGTCCTTTAATAGAATTCTTCGTACGGCTCAATCTACTTCTCCCAGTTTAACTCTTCTGTTGCCGGCAAAGACTTGGTTGGTTTCTGGTTCCGGTTCGGGCAACAGAGCTACAGGTTGAGCTGTGGCAGCGAGTTACTGGTTCAGGTGAGAGAGAAAGAGAGAGAGAGAGAGAGAGACTGTGCACTGTTTCTTATAGTCTGTCAGATCAATAGGTGATTGGTTCTTGAGTTCTTGAGATTGGATTTCGGTTTCAGCCCCCAGTGTCCTAATGGAGGGGGGCTTGATTTATGACTGATGTCAATCCATGCCATCATTTGGAAATGCCGGTTGGCCCGGGTTCGTAGCTCTATGTCGGGATTTCGGCTCTCGTCCACTTCAAAGAGTTTTTATCACCTACAGGCCCCTTTCTCCAGACATCTCATAGCAGGATTCAACCTATTTGGCCTCTTCTCGGTGCCATCCTCCCCAAAACTGTCACTTTGATGCAAACCAGTTCCAAGCTGATGAGCAAAGGAAATCTGATAACTTTGGGGGTGGAGAGGTCTTCTTTAGATCAGTGCTTCAGCTCAGAGCCCAAATGCTCTTATCAAAATACACCCAACATAACGCTACACAGTGGAACTGCAAGGCAATTGATTAAAGGGACATGTGGTGAATTCCTTTTCATCTTTATACTGTTGTTGGATGTCTCCTGTTCCTCTAAGTCTCATTTGGCTTTGGTTTCCCCCCTCTGTGTTGAATAATCGGGCTCTAAATAGCCCCGGCGTTTCTTCTGCAGTTCTTCGTTCTTTCCACTGCTAGCGCTGCCTTTGTGAAGGCAGATGGTGCTTGTGAGAAGTCAACAGCATGTCCACCGAAAAGGGTGTCTGACTCCTGGTTTTGGATCCGGAAGGGTTGATAACAGACCGAAATGGTTACAATATGATACTGCTTAGATTAACTGTGGATATGTATTGTGATCGTGCTCGGCTCAGGTGTGCGTTCAGTCTGCACACAAAACATTTCGGTCGCGAAACGTCTAATCAAATCGAATAAAATGGCGGGGATAGCATGTTTGATCCGTGTGCTATTGTTTTTCAACAATTGTAATGCCCTTTGTAACGTTTAACTACTTCGTTAAATACAGCTTGTTATAGGATATTGTGAACTGAACCTATTTTGCTGTGAATTTATATTTACTGCGAATAGTTTATTGTGGCTGGTCTTGGTCTGTCTGCACTAAATAAATGATTTGTATCAAGGGATTATTTAGTTTGTCTGTGTACTTTTTTACCTAACCACTAAGGGCCACTCCTTGCACTTCACACATTTGCCCTTTTAATTACTCCCTTACTGACATACTTTAACATGCAATGTGCGTGTGATAATAGTTTTAGCAGCCTGTTGCCATTCAGGTGAGACAATACCTAGTAAATCCTTTTTTTTTTTTTTCATGTTGGTGCGCCGCGAAGGTTTTTGGTCTCAGCAAAGTGTGCCGTGGCATTACAACGCTTGGGAACCACTGGCTTGGCTTGTTGGGCATCCAGGTATGCACTGAGATTACGATCGGCACGATGATTGTCGTTCTCAGGAGAATTGTGTTTCTTTGCTGATCATGTTCTCTGTCGCTTTTTACAAAGTTCTTACAAGTGGCACATTGGGGATGAGGAGCAGAGCATGCTGACACGCATAGCTGTGGACTTCTGCATGGCATGGGGCCACAGGTCATTCCAAGTATTTCAAGACGCCTGCAAATGTGTGGACACGTTGTGTTGGCCCAACCCTCACAGATTGTGCCAAGTCAAGTAGAGATGCATGTTGTGCTGTTCTAAAGTGACACGTCGTCAACGGCAAAAACATCTCTCAGAGTTCCTGGCTTGACTTGCCTCTGGAAGACAACACTTGCCCAGGCTGGATATTTGCAGAAAGAAGCAAAGAGGACTAGACACCTTGCCTAGACACAACTGCATATTTCATTGTCACCTGGAAGGCCATCCAGGCTTTTCACCATCATGGCCCTCGGTCAACAAGGCACCCGAACAGGGACTCGAACCCTGGACCCTCAGATTAAAAGTCTGATGCTCTACCGGCTGAGCTACCCGGGCTTCAGTGAAGTGCTTCACAATGTGTTGGCTTCATGATTGTTCCAGACCGCTTTCTGGCCGGTTTAGAAAACTGGGCTCAGGGTGAAAAGGGCCACATGCATATGAGATGTTTGGGCAATGCGAGTTCTCCACAGCAAATCCGAATTTCCGGTGTTTTCTCCTTGTCCTCATGCAATTCCAATGGCTTGACATTTGGGAGCTCGTCCAAAACCGATGTCAAACCATAATCACGCCTTCCTTCGAGCCGGAATTGAACCAGCGACCTAAGGATGCCCGCTGTCTGAAACCTACAGTCCTCCGCTCTACCAACTGAGCTATCGAAGGGAAGATTCTCACTGTCTTCCCCTGGCAGTCTCAGTGGCCGTGCAAAGCCAAGAAGCACCGTGGCTTGGCTCAGTGGTTTTCAACCCGTGTGCCGTGAGGACTACCCAATTGTGTCGTGAGATTTTTATCCCCTGAAAAATATTATGTCATTTTGTTTGGTCAACTTCATAAATCTTGTATCAAATCAAACTTATTCAAATGTGTGAAAATATTACATTTATACATCACCTGTAGAAAGCGTTTCATAACTGAAATGTTGTGTTTGCCGGACTGAACGCACACCTACACTGAGTTGCAGTGCTATCAGTTGTATCGTAAGGTACACTTATAAATTTCAATTTAAGAAGTGAATTTATAGTATCACCTTATCACGAATCCTGGAATCTTGTAGAACTCAATTTCTGTAATAATTGGACACAGACACCAATTCCAAAGATATAAATTGTTAAATTTATTCAAAAACAAAGACTAAATGTAGCACTACACTAATTATACAAAAGGGAAAAGCTAATTAAAATTCAACTCTAGATCAACAAATCAAAGACAAATCACTTCCGTGACCAAATCAAAGACCATGGGATCGCATATGATAACACACAAATCGTTAAACAAAAAAGGTTATAAACACATTAACTACAATACCGGTTAGTAAGACGAAGGTGAGTCTCTCGTTAGTATTGTTAGTCAGACATTAAATAACTACGCAGGTTAGTATTTATGTCAGGTAACTTCTCGTTATATATATATCAGTCTCATTTACGTTTAGGTGCCGAGAAAGATCCTATCGTTACTTGTTACCACAATTTCCCTTAACTGATTATTATTCAATGATCAAGGATAGGCAGGGCCACCAATAATCTAACGTCTATTGACTTGTGTCAATTTCAGACTAAACAGTTAAACAGGAATGAGAAGATATTTCTCGGGGTTGACAGATTTTATTTCTAAAATTATCAACAAAACAGTTTAATGCAACACACATTTATATTTAAGAAAACTAAATGATATTACACATTCTAGAGTTATGAATCACAGAATAACATTTCTAATTGATTTCTCAAATGTCATGAATCATGAACTCCAAACTGTTAAACTTATCTGAACTTCGTCGCAGAGAGGCCTCTCTGTCTTCGGGCTCAGATCACAGCACACGGCACATGGTCCGTGTGGTTTGGAACAAAGGCAGTGCGGTTCGGCTTTGTCCAAGAACTTCCACTCAGTCGATGCAGATGGAAGTTGGGGTTTCGCGAAATTAGAGTCTTTTCCAAACAGATTTTCCACTGGTTTGAAGGCTCCAAGGTTGTGCACAAAATCTTCTTTGTAAGCAGGGTTCCACCGTAGTTACTTGAAGACAAAGTCTTTGAGGAAAGCAGGGCCCTGTTCGTTCCAAGGGTCAAGTTTCTTAAGACTCAAATAGCTATTTAAATGACTGAACACTTTCATATACATTCGACTTACTCAATTGTCCAGCTGTAAAACTCCACTGATCAGGTGGGCACAGGCGGGCATGCGCAGTCTGTAAAGTTCTTTATTTAATAAAGTCCTTTAAAAGAATTCTTCGTACGGCTCAATCTCCTTCTCCCAGTTTAACTCTTCTGTTGCCGGCAAAGACTTGGTTGGTTTCTGGTTCCGGTTCGGGCAACAGAGCTACAGGTTGAGCTGTGGCAGCGAGTTACTGGTTCAGGTGAGAGAGAAAGAGAGAGAGAGAGAAAGAGAGAGAGAGAGAGAGAGAGAGACTGTG
Source organism: Amia ocellicauda (assembly GCF_036373705.1). Classification (NCBI taxonomy): domain Eukaryota; kingdom Metazoa; phylum Chordata; class Actinopteri; order Amiiformes; family Amiidae; genus Amia; species Amia ocellicauda. The sequence goes on from NW_027103022.1 coordinate 261,459, forward strand.
CACTGTTCCTTATAGTCTGTCAGATCATTAGGTGATTGGTTCTTGAGTTCTTGAGATTGGATTTCGGTTTCAGCCCCCAGTGTCCTAATGGGGGGGGGCTTGATTTATGACTGATGTCAATCCATGCCATCTTTTGGAAATGCCGGTTGGCCCGGGTTCGTAGCTCTATGTCGGGATTTCGGCTCTCGTCCACTTCAAAGAGTTTTTATCACCTACAGGCCCCTTTCTCCAGACATCTCATAGCAGGATTCAACCTATTTGGCCTCTTCTCGGTGCCATCCTCCCCAAAACTGTCACTTTGATGCAAACCAGTTCCAAGCTGATGAGCAAAGGAAATCTGATAACTTTGGGGGTGGAGAGGTCTTCTTTAGATCAGTGCTTCAGCTCAGAGCCCAAATGCTCTTATCAAAATACACCCAACATAACGCTACACAGTGGAACTGCAAGGCAATTGATTAAAGGGACATGTGGTGAATTCCTTTTTATCTCTATACTGTTGTTGGATGTCTCCTCTTCCTCTAAGTCTCATTTGGCCTTGGTTTTCCCCCTCTGTGTTGAATAATCGGGCTCTAAATAGCCCCGGCGTTTCTCCTGCAGTTCTTCGTTCTTTCCACTGCTAGCGATGCCTTTGTGCAGCTTGTTATAGGATATTGTGAACTGAACCTATTTTGCTGTGAATTTATATTTACTGCGAATAGTTTATTGTGGCTGGTCTTGGTCTGTCTGCACTAAATAAATGATTTGTATCAAGGGATTATTTAGTTTGTCTGTGTACTTTTTTACCTAACCACTAAGGGCCACTCCTTGCACTTCACACATTTGCCCTTTTAATTACTCCCTTACTGACATACTTTAACATGCAATGTGCGTGTGATAATAGTTTTAGCAGCCTGTTGCCATTCAGGTGAGACAATACCTAGTAAATCCTTTTTTTTTTTTTTCATGTTGGTGCGCCGCGAAGGTTTTTGGTCTCAGCAAAGTGTGCCGTGGCATTACAACGCTTGGGAACCACTGGCTTGGCTTGTTGGGCATCCAGGTATGCACTGAGATTACGATCGGCACGATGATTGTCGTTCTCAGGAGAATTGTGTTTCTTTGCTGATCATGTTCTCTGTCGCTTTTTACAAAGTTCTTACAAGTGGCACATTGGGGATGAGGAGCAGAGCATGCTGACACGCATAGCTGTGGACTTCTGCATGGCATGGGGCCACAGGTCATTCCAAGTATTTCAAGACGCCTGCAAATGTGTGGACACGTTGTGTTGGCCCAACCCTCACAGATTGTGCCAAGTCAAGTAGAGATGCATGTTGTGCTGTTCTAAAGTGACACGTCGTCAACGGCAAAAACATCTCTCAGAGTTCCTGGCTTGACTTGCCTCTGGAAGACAACACTTGCCCAGGCTGGATATTTGCCGAAAGAAGCAAAGAGGACTAGACACCTTGCCTAGACACAACTGCATATTTCATTGTCACCTGGAAGGCCATCCAGGCTTTTCACCATCATGGCTCTCGGTCAACAAGGCGCCCGAACAGGGACTCAAACCCTGGACCCTCAGATTAAAAGTCTGATGCTCTACCGGCTGAGCTACCCGGGCTTCAGTGAAGTGCTTCACAATGTGTTGGCTTCATGATTGTTCCAGACCGCTTTCTGGCCGGTTTAAAAAACAGGGCTCAGGGTGAAAAGGGTCACATGCATATGAGATGTTTGGGCAATGCGAGTTCTCCACAGCAAATCCGAATTTCCGATGTTTTCTCCTTGTCCTCATGCAATTCCAATGGCTTGACATTTGGGAGCTCGTCCAAAACCGATGTCAAACCATAATCACGCCTTCCTTCGAGCCGGAATTGAACCAGCGACCTAAGGATGCCCGCTGTCTGAAACCTACAGTCCTCCGCTCTACCAACTGAGCTATCGAAGGGAAGCTTCTCACCGTCTTCCCCTGGCAGTCTCAGTGGCCGTGCAAAGCCAAGAAGCACCGTGGCTTGGCTCAGTGGTTTTCAACCCGTGTGCCGTGAGGACTACCCAATTGTGTCGTGAGATTTTTATCCCCTGAAAAATATTATGTCATTTTGTTTGGTCAACTTCATAAATCTTGTATCAAATCAAACTTATTCAAATGTGTGAAAATATTACATTTATACATCACCTGTAGAAAGCGTTTCATAACTGAAATGTTGTGTTTGCCGGACTGAACGCACACCTACACTGAGTTGCAGTGCTATCAGTTGTATCGTAAGGTACACTTATAAATTTCAATTTAAGAAGTGAATTTATAGTATCACCTTATCACGAATCCTGGAATCTTGTAGAACTCAATTTCTGTAATAATTGGACACAGACACCAATTCCAAAGATATAAATTGTTAAATTTATTCAAAAACAAAGACTAAATGTAGCACTACACTAATTATACAAAAGGGAAAAGCTAATTAAAATTCAACTCTAGATCAACAAATCAAAGACAAATCACTTCCGTGACCAAATCAAAGACCATGGGATCGCATATGATAACACACAAATCGTTAAACAAAAAAGGTTATAAACACATTAACTACAATACCGGTTAGTAAGACGAAGGTGAGTCTCTCGTTAGTATTGTTAGTCAGACATTAAATAACTACGCAGGTTAGTATTTATGTCAGGTAACTTCTCGTTATATATATATCAGTCTCATTTACGTTTAGGTGCCGAGAAAGATCCTATCGTTACTTGTTACAACAATTTCCCTTAACTGATTATTATTCAATGATCAAGGATAGGCAGGGCCACCAATAATCTAACGTCTATTGACTTGTGTCAATTTCAGACTAAACAGTTAAACAGGAATGAGAAGATATTTCTCGGGGTTGACAGATTTTATTTCTAAAATTATCAACAAAACAGTTTAATGCAACACACATTTATATTTAAGAAAACTAAATGATATTACATATTCTAGAGTTTTGAATCACAGAATAACATTTCTAATTGATTTCTCAAATGTCATGAATCATGAACTCCAAACTGTTAAACTTATCTGAACTTCGTCGCAGAGAGGCCTCTCTGTCTTCGGGCTCAGATCACAGCACACGGCACATGGTCCGTGTGGTTTGGAACAAAGGCAGTGCGGTTCGGCTTTGTCCAAGAACTTCCACTCAGTCGATGCACCTGGAAATTGGGGTTTCGCGAAATTAGAGTCTTTTCCAAACAGATTTTCCACTGGTTTGAAGGCTCCAAGGTTGTGCACAAAATCTTCTTTGTAAGCAGGGTTCCAACGTAGTTACTTGAAGACAAAGTCTTTGAGGAAAGCAGGGCCCTGTTCCTTCCAAGGGTCAAGTTTCTTAAGACTCAAATAGCTATTTAAATGACTGAACACTTTCATATACATTCGACTTACTCAATTGTCCAGCTGTAAAACTCCACTGATCAGGTGGGCACAGGCGGGCATGCGCAGTCTGTAAAGTTCTTTATTTAATAAAGTCCTTTAATAGAATTCTTCGTACGGCTCAATCTCCTTCTCCCAGTTTAACTCTTCTGTTGCCGGCAAAGACTTGGTTGGTTTCTGGTTCCGGTTCGGGCAACAGAGCTACAGGTTGAGCTGTGGCAGCGAGTTACTGGTTCAGGTGAGAGAGAAAGAGAGAGAGAGAGATAGAGAGAGAGAGAGAGAGAGAGAGAGACTGTGCACTGTTCCTTATAGTCTGTCAGATCAATAGGTGATTGGTTCTTGAGTTCTTGAGATTGGATTTCGGTTTCAGCCCCCAGTGTCCTAATGGAGGGGGGCTTGATTTATGACTGATGTCAATCCATGCCATCTTTTGGAAATGCCGGTTGGCCCGGGTTCGTAGCTCTATGTCGGGATTTCGGCTCTCGTCCACTTCAAAGAGTTTTTATCACCTACAGGCCCCTTTCTCCAGACATCTCATAGCAGGATTCAACCTATTTGGCCTCTTCTCGGTGCCATCCTCCCCAAAACTGTCACTTTGATGCAAACCAGTTCCAAGCTGATGAGCAAAGGAAATCTGATAACTTTGGGGGTGGAGAGGTCTTCTTTAGATCAGTGCTTCAGCTCAGAGCCCAAATGCTCTTATCAAAATACACCCAACATAACGCTACACAGTGGAACTGCAAGGCAATTGATTAAAGGGACATGTGGTGAATTCCTTTTTATCTTTATACTGTTGTTGGATGTCTCCTGTTCCTCTAAGTCTCATTTGGCCTTGGTTTTCCCCCTCTGTGTTGAATAATCGGGCTCTAAATAGCCCCGGCGTTTCTCCTGCAGTTCTTCGTTCTTTCCACTGCTAGCGCTGCCTTTGTGCAGCTTGTTATAGGATATTGTGAACTGAACCTATTTTGCTGTGAATTTATATGTACTGCGAATAGTTTATTGTGGCTGGTCTTGGTCTGTCTGCACTAAATAAATGATTTGTATCAAGGGATTATTTAGTTTGTCTGTGTACTTTTTTACCTAACCACTAAGGGCCACTCCTTGCACTTCACACATTTGCCCTTTTAATTACTCCCTTACTGACATACTTTAACATGCAATGTGCGTGTGATAATAGTTTTAGCAGCCTGTTGCCATTCAGGTGAGACAATACCTAGTAAATCCTTTTTTTTTTTTTTCATGTTGGTGCGCCGCGAAGGTTTTTGGTCTCAGCAAAGTGTGCCGTGGCATTACAACGCTTGGGAACCACTGGCTTGGCTTGTTGGGCATCCAGGTATGCACTGAGATTACGATCGGCACGATGATTGTCGTTCTCAGGAGAATTGTGTTTCTTTGCTGATCATGTTCTCTGTCGCTTTTTACAAAGTTCTTACAAGTGGCACATTGGGGATGAGGAGCAGAGCATGCTGACACGCATAGCTGTGGACTTCTGCATGGCATGGGGCCACAGGTCATTCCAAGTATTTCAAGACGCCTGCAAATGTGTGGACACGTTGTGTTGGCCCAACCCTCACAGATTGTGCCAAGTCAAGTAGAGATGCATGTTGTGCTGTTCTAAAGTGACACGTCGTCAACGGCAAAAACATCTCTCAGAGTTCCTGGCTTGACTTGCCTCTGGAAGACAACACTTGCCCAGGCTGGATATTTGCCGAAAGAAGCAAAGAGGACTAGACACCTTGCCTAGACACAACTGCATATTTCATTGTCACCTGGAAGGCCATCCAGGCTTTTCACCATCATGGCTCTCGGTCAACAAGGCGCCCGAACAGGGACTCAAACCCTGGACCCTCAGATTAAAAGTCTGATGCTCTACCGGCTGAGCTACCCGGGCTTCAGTGAAGTGCTTCACAATGTGTTGGCTTCATGATTGTTCCAGACCGCTTTCTGGCCGGTTTAAAAAACAGGGCTCAGGGTGAAAAGGGTCACATGCATATGAGATGTTTGGGCAATGCGAGTTCTCCACAGCAAATCCGAATTTCCGATGTTTTCTCCTTGTCCTCATGCAATTCCAATGGCTTGACATTTGGGAGCTCGTCCAAAACCGATGTCAAACCATAATCACGCCTTCCTTCGAGCCGGAATTGAACCAGCGACCTAAGGATGCCCGCTGTCTGAAACCTACAGTCCTCCGCTCTACCAACTGAGCTATCGAAGGGAAGCTTCTCACCGTCTTCCCCTGGCAGTCTCAGTGGCCGTGCAAAGCCAAGAAGCACCGTGGCTTGGCTCAGTGGTTTTCAACCCGTGTGCCGTGAGGACTACCCAATTGTGTCGTGAGATTTTTATCCCCTGAAAAATATTATGTCATTTTGTTTGGTCAACTTCATAAATCTTGTATCAAATCAAACTTATTCAAATGTGTGAAAATATTACATTTATACATCACCTGTAGAAAGCGTTTCATAACTGAAATGTTGTGTTTGCCGGACTGAACGCACACCTACACTGAGTTGCAGTGCTATCAGTTGTATCGTAAGGTACACTTATAAATTTCAATTTAAGAAGTGAATTTATAGTATCACCTTATCACGAATCCTGGAATCTTGTAGAACTCAATTTCTGTAATAATTGGACACAGACACCAATTCCAAAGATATAAATTGTTAAATTTATTCAAAAACAAAGACTAAATGTAGCACTACACTAATTATACAAAAGGGAAAAGCTAATCAAAATTCAACTCTAGATCAACAAATCAAAGACAAATCACTTCCGTGACCAAATCAAAGACCATGGGATCGCATATGATAACACACAAATCGTTAAACAAAAAAGGTTATAAACACATTAACTACAATACCGGTTAGTAAGACGAAGGTGAGTCTCTCGTTAGTATTGTTAGTCAGACATTAAATAACTACGCAGGTTAGTATTTATGTCAGGTAACTTCTCGTTATATATATATCAGTCTCATTTACGTTTAGGTGCCGAGAAAGATCCTATCGTTACTTGTTACCACAATTTCCCTTAACTGATTATTATTCAATGATCAAGGATAGGCAGGGCCACCAATAATCTAACGTCTATTGACTTGTGTCAATTTCAGACTAAACAGTTAAACAGGAATGAGAAGATATTTCTCGGGGTTGACAGATTTTATTTCTAAAATTATCAACAAAACAGTTTAATGCAACACACATTTATATTTAAGAAAACTAAATGATATTACACATTCTAGAGTTATGAATCACAGAATAACATTTCTAATTGATTTCTCAAATGTCATGAATCATGAACTCCAAACTGTTAAACTTATCTGAACTTCGTCGCAGAGAGGCCTCTCTGTCTTCGGGCTCAGATCACAGCACACGGCACATGGTCCGTGTGGTTTGGAACAAAGGCAGTGCGGTTCGGCTTTGTCCAAGAACTTCCACTCAGTCGATGCACCTGGAAATTGGGGTTTCGCGAAATTAGAGTCTTTTCCAAACAGATTTTCCACTGGTTTGAAGGCTCCAAGGTTGTGCACAAAATCTTCTTTGTAAGCAGGGTTCCAACGTAGTTACTTGAAGACAAAGTCTTTGAGGAAAGCAGGGCCCTGTTCGTTCCAAGGGTCAAGTTTCTTAAGACTCAAATAGCTATTTAAATGACTGAACACTTTCATATACATTCGACTTACTCAATTGTCCAGCTGTAAAACTCCACTGATCAGGTGGGCACAGGCGGGCATGCGCAGTCTGTAAAGTTCTTTATTTAATAAAGTCCTTTAATAGAATTCTTCGTACGGCTCAATCTCCTTCTCCCAGTTTAACTCTTCTGTTGCCGGCAAAGACTTGGTTGGTTTCTGGTTCCGGTTCGGGCAACAGAGCTACAGGTTGAGCTGTGGCAGCGAGTTACTGGTTCAGGTGAGAGAGAAAGAGAGAGAGAGAGAGAGAGAGAGAGAGAGACTGTGCACTGTTCCTTATAGTCTGTCAGATCAATAGGTGATTGGTTCTTGAGTTCTTGAGATTGGATTTCGGTTTCAGCCCCCAGTGTCCTAATGGAGGGGGGCTTGATTTATGACTGATGTCAATCCATGCCATCTTTTGGAAATGCCGGTTGGCCCGGGTTCGTAGCACTATGTCGGGATTTCGGCTCTCGTCCACTTCAAAGAGTTTTTATCACCTACAGGCCCCTTTCTCCAGACATCTCATAGCAGGATTCAACCTATTTGGCCTCTTCTCGGTGCCATCCTCCCCAAAACTGTCACTTTGATGCAAACCAGTTCCAAGCTGATGAGCAAAGGAAATCTGATAACTTTGGGGGTGGAGAGGTCTTCTTTAGATCAGTGCTTCAGCTCAGAGCCCAAATGCTCTTATCAAAATACACCCAACATAACGCTACACAGTGGAACTGCAAGGCAATTGATTAAAGGGACATGTGGTGAATTCCTTTTTATCTTTATACTGTTGTTGGATGTCTCCTGTTCCTCTAAGTCTCATTTGGCCTTGGTTTTCCCCCTCTGTGTTGAATAATCGGGCTCTAAATAGCCCCGGCGTTTCTCCTGCAGTTCTTCGTTCTTTCCACTGCTAGCGCTGCCTTTGTGCAGCTTGTTATAGGATATTGTGAACTGAACCTATTTTGCTGTGAATTTATATTTACTGCGAATAGTTTATTGTGGCTGGTCTTGGTCTGTCTGCACTAAATAAATGATTTGTATCAAGGGATTATTTAGTTTGTCTGTGTACTTTTTTACCTAACCACTAAGGGCCACTCCTTGCACTTCACACATTTGCCCTTTAAATTACTCCCTTACTGACATACTTTAACATGCAATGTGCGTGTGATAATAGTTTTAGCAGCCTGTTGCCATTCAGGTGAGACAATACCTAGTAAATCCGTTTTTTTTTTTTTCATGTTGGTGCGCCGCGAAGGTTTTTGGTCTCAGCAAAGTGTGCCGTGGCATTACAACGCTTGGGAACCACTGGCTTGGCTTGTTGGGCATCCAGGTATGCACTGAGATTACGATCGGCACGATGATTGTCGTTCTCAGGAGAATTGTGTTTCTTTGCTGATCATGTTCTCTGTCGCTTTTTACAAAGTTCTTACAAGTGGCACATTGGGGATGAGGAGCAGAGCATGCTGACACGCATAGCTGTGGACTTCTGCATGGCATGGGGCCACAGGTCATTCCAAGTATTTCAAGACGCCTGCAAATGTGTGGACACGTTGTGTTGGCCCAACCCTCACAGATTGTGCCAAGTCAAGTAGAGATGCATGTTGTGCTGTTCTAAAGTGACACGTCGTCAACGGCAAAAACATCTCTCAGAGTTCCTGGCTTGACTTGCCTCTGGAAGACAACACTTGCCCAGGCTGGATATTTGCCGAAAGAAGCAAAGAGGACTAGACACCTTGCCTAGACGCAACTGCATATTTCATTGTCACCTGGAAGGCCATCCAGGCTTTTCACCATCATGGCCCTCGGTCAACAAGGCGCCCGAACAGGGACTCGAACCCTGGACCCTCAGATTAAAAGTCTGATGCTCTACCGGCTGAGCTACCCGGGCTTCAGTGAAGTGCTTCACAATGTGTTGGCTTCATGATTGTTCCAGACCGCTTTCTGGCCGGTTTAGAAAACTGGGCTCAGGGTGAAAAGGGTCACATGCATATGAGATGTTTGGGCAATGCGAGTTCTCCACAGCAAATCCGAATTTCCGGTGTTTTCTCCTTGTCCTCATGCAATTCCAATGGCTTGACATTTGGGAGCTCGTCCAAAACCGATGTCAAACCATAATCACGCCTTCCTTCGAGCCGGAATTGAACCAGCGACCTAAGGATGCCCGCTGCCTGAAACCTACAGTCCTCCGCTCTACCAACTGAGCTATCGAAGGGAAGCTTCTCACCGTCTTCCCCTGGCAGTCTCAGTGGCCGTGCAAAGCCAAGAAGCACCGTGGCTTGGCTCAGTGGTTTTCAACCCGTGTGCCGTGAGGACTACCCAATTGTGTCGTGAGATTTTTATCCCCTGAAAAATATTATGTCATTTTGTTTGGTCAACTTCATAAATCTTGTATCAAATCAAACTTATTCAAATGTGTGAAAATATTACATTTATACATCACCTGTAGAAAGCGTTTCATAACTGAAATGTTGTGTTTGCCGGACTGAACGCACACCTACACTGAGTTGCAGTGCTATCAGTTGTATCGTAAGGTACACTTATAAATTTCAATTTAAGAAGTGAATTTATAGTATCACCTTATCACGAATCCTGGAATCTTGTAGAACTCAATTTCTGTAATAATTGGACACAGACACCAATTCCAAAGATATAAATTGTTAAATTTATTCAAAAACAAAGACTAAATGTAGCACTACACTAATTATACAAAAGGGAAAAGCTAATCAAAATTCAACTCTAGATCAACAAATCAAAGACAAATCACTTCCGTGACCAAATCAAAGACCATGGGATCGCATATGATAACACACAAATCGTTAAACAAAAAAGGTTATAAACACATTAACTACAATACCGGTTAGTAAGACGAAGGTGAGTCTCTCGTTAGTATTGTTAGTCAGACATTAAATAACTACGCAGGTTAGTATTTATGTCAGGTAACTTCTCGTTATATATATATCAGTCTCATTTACGTTTAGGTGCCGAGAAAGATCCTATCGTTACTTGTTACCACAATTTCCCTTAACTGATTATTATTCAATGATCAAGGATAGGCAGGGCCACCAATAATCTAACGTCTATTGACTTGTGTCAATTTCAGACTAAACAGTTAAACAGGAATGAGAAGATATTTCTCGGGGTTGACAGATTTTATTTCTAAAATTATCAACAAAACAGTTTAATGCAACACACATTTATATTTAAGAAAACTAAATGATATTACACATTCTAGAGTTATGAATCACAGAATAACATTTCTAATTGATTTCTCAAATGTCATGAATCATGAACTCCAAACTGTTAAACTTATCTGAACTTCGTCGCAGAGAGGCCTCTCTGGCTTCGGGCTCAGATCACAGCACACGGCACATGGTCCGTGTGGTTTGGAACAAAGGCAGTGCGGTTCGGCTTTGTCCAAGAACTTCCACTCAGTCGATGCACCTGGAAGTTGGGGTTTCGCGAAATTAGAGTCTTTTCCAAACAGATTTTCCACTGGTTTTAAGGCTCCAAGGTTGTGCACAAAATCTTCTTTGTAAGCAGGGTTCCACCGTAGTTACTTGAAGACAAAGTCTTTGAGGAAAGCAGGGCCCTGTTCGTTCCAAGGGTCAAGTTTCTTAAGACTCAAATAGCTATTTAAATGACTGAACACTTTCATATACATTCGACTTACTCAATTGTCCAGCTGTAAAACTCCACTGATCAGGTGGGCACAGGCGGGCATGCGCAGTCTGTAAAGTTCTTTATTTAATAAAGTCCTTTAAAAGAATTCTTCGTACGGCTCAATCTCCTTCTCCCAGTTTAACTCTTCTGTTGCCGGCAAAGACTTGGTTGGTTTCTGGTTCCGGTTCGGGCAACAGAGCTACAGGTTGAGCTGTGGCAGCGAGTTACTGGTTCAGGTGAGAGAGAAAGAGAGAGAGAGAGAAAGAGAGAGAGAGAGAGAGACTGTGCACTGTTCCTTATTGTCTGTCAGATCAATAGGTGATTGGTTCTTGAGTTCTTGAGATTGGATTTCGGTTTCAGCCCCCAGTGTCCTAATGGAGGGGGGCTTGATTTATGACTGATGTCAATCCATGCCATCTTTTGGAAATGCCGGTTGGCCCGGGTTCGTAGCACTATGTCGGGATTTCGGCTCTCGTCCACTTCAAAGAGTTTTTATCACCTACAGGCCCCTTTCTCCAGACATCTCATAGCAGGATTCAACCTATTTGGCCTCTTCTCGGTGCCATCCTCCCCAAAACTGTCACTTTGATGCAAACCAGTTCCAAGCTGATGAGCATTTCTCCTGCAGTTCTTCGTTCTTTCCACTGCTAGCGCTGCCTTTGTGCAGCTTGTTATAGGATATTGTGAACTGAACCTATTTTGCTGTGAATTTATATTTACTGCGAATAGTTTATTGTGGCTGGTCTTGGTCTGTCTGCACTAAATAAATGATTTGTATCAAGGGATTATTTAGTTTGTCTGTGTACTTTTTTACCTAACCACTAAGGGCCACTCCTTGCACTTCACACATTTGCCCTTTAAATTACTCCCTTACTGACATACTTTAACATGCAATGTGCGTGTGATAATAGTTTTAGCAGCCTGTTGCCATTCAGGTGAGACAATACCTAGTAAATCCGTTTTTTTTTTTTTCATGTTGGTGCGCCGCGAAGGTTTTTGGTCTCAGCAAAGTGTGCCGTGGCATTACAACGCTTGGGAACCACTGGCTTGGCTTGTTGGGCATCCAGGTATGCACTGAGATTACGATCGGCACGATGATTGTCGTTCTCAGGAGAATTGTGTTTCTTTGCTGATCATGTTCTCTGTCGCTTTTTACAAAGTTCTTACAAGTGGCACATTGGGGATGAGGAGCAGAGCATGCTGACACGCATAGCTGTGGACTTCTGCATGGCATGGGGCCACAGGTCATTCCAAGTATTTCAAGACGCCTGCAAATGTGTGGACACGTTGTGTTGGCCCAACCCTCACAGATTGTGCCAAGTCAAGTAGAGATGCATGTTGTGCTGTTCTAAAGTGACACGTCGTCAACGGCAAAAACATCTCTCAGAGTTCCTGGCTTGACTTGCCTCTGGAAGACAACACTTGCCCAGGCTGGATATTTGCCGAAAGAAGCAAAGAGGACTAGACACCTTGCCTAGACGCAACTGCATATTTCATTGTCACCTGGAAGGCCATCCAGGCTTTTCACCATCATGGCCCTCGGTCAACAAGGCGCCCGAACAGGGACTCGAACCCTGGACCCTCAGATTAAAAGTCTGATGCTCTACCGGCTGAGCTACCCGGGCTTCAGTGAAGTGCTTCACAATGTGTTGGCTTCATGATTGTTCCAGACCGCTTTCTGGCCGGTTTAGAAAACTGGGCTCAGGGTGAAAAGGGTCACATGCATATGAGATGTTTGGGCAATGCGAGTTCTCCACAGCAAATCCGAATTTCCGGTGTTTTCTCCTTGTCCTCATGCAATTCCAATGGCTTGACATTTGGGAGCTCGTCCAAAACCGATGTCAAACCATAATCACGCCTTCCTTCGAGCCGGAATTGAACCAGCGACCTAAGGATGCCCGCTGCCTGAAACCTACAGTCCTCCGCTCTACCAACTGAGCTATCGAAGGGAAGCTTCTCACCGTCTTCCCCTGGCAGTCTCAGTGGCCGTGCAAAGCCAAGAAGCACCGTGGCTTGGCTCAGTGGTTTTCAACCCGTGTGCCGTGAGGACTACCCAATTGTGTCGTGAGATTTTTATCCCCTGAAAAATATTATGTCATTTTGTTTGGTCAACTTCATAAATCTTGTATCAAATCAAACTTATTCAAATGTGTGAAAATATTACATTTATACATCACCTGTAGAAAGCGTTTCATAACTGAAATGTTGTGTTTGCCGGACTGAACGCACACCTACACTGAGTTGCAGTGCTATCAGTTGTATCGTAAGGTACACTTATAAATTTCAATTTAAGAAGTGAATTTATAGTATCACCTTATCACGAATCCTGGAATCTTGTAGAACTCAATTTCTGTAATAATTGGACACAGACACCAATTCCAAAGATATAAATTGTTAAATTTATTCAAAAACAAAGACTAAATGTAGCACTACACTAATTATACAAAAGGGAAAAGCTAATCAAAATTCAACTCTAGATCAACAAATCAAAGACAAATCACTTCCGTGACCAAATCAAAGACCATGGGATCGCATATGATAACACACAAATCGTTAAACAAAAAAGGTTATAAACACATTAACTACAATACCGGTTAGTAAGACGAAGGTGAGTCTCTCGTTAGTATTGTTAGTCAGACATTAAATAACTACGCAGGTTAGTATTTATGTCAGGTAACTTCTCGTTATATATATATCAGTCTCATTTACGTTTAGGTGCCGAGAAAGATCCTATCATTACTTGTTACCACAATTTCCCTTAACTGATTATTATTCAATGATCAAGGATAGGCAGGGCCACCAATAATCTAACGTCTATTGACTTGTGTCAATTTCAGACTAAACAGTTAAACAGGAATGAGAAGATATTTCTCGGCGTTGACAGATTTTATTTCTAAAATTATCAACAAAACAGTTGAATGCAACACACATTTATATTTAAGAAAACTAAATGATATTACACATTCTAGAGTTATGAATCACAGATTAACATTTCTAATTGATTTCTTAAATGTCATGAATCACAAACTCCAAACTGTTAAACTTATCTGAACTTCGTCGCAGAGAGGCCTCTCTGGCTTCGGGCTCAGATAACAGCACACGGCACGAGGTCCGTGTGGTTGGAACAAAGGCAGTCCGGTTCAGCTTTGTCCAAGAACTTCCACTCAGTCGATGCACCTGGAAGTTGGGGTTTCGCGAATGTAGAGTCTTTTCCAAACAGATTTTCCATTGGTTTGAAGGCTCCAAGGTTGTGCACAAAATCTTCTTTGTAAGCAGGGTTCCACCGTAGTTACTTGAAGACAAAGTCTTTGAGGAAAGCAGGGCCCTGTTCGTTCCAAGGGTCAAGTTTCTTAAGACTCAAATAGCTATTTAAATGACTGGCACTTTCGTATTCAGTCGACTTAGTCAATTGTCCAGCTGTAAAACTCCACTGATCAGGTGGGCACAGGCGGGCATGCGCAGTCTGTAAAGTTCTTTATTTAATAAAGTCCTTTAATAGAATTCTTCGTACGGCTCAATCTCCTTCTCCCAGTTTAACTCTTCTGTTGCCGGCAAAGACTTGGTTGGTTTCTGGTTCCGGTTCGGGCAACAGAGCTACAGGTTGAGCTGTGGCAGCGAGTTACTGGTTCAGGTGAGAGAGAAAGAGAGAGAGAGAGATAGAGAGAGAGAGAGAGAGAGAGAGAGACTGTGCACTGTTCCTTATAGTCTGTCAGATCAATAGGTGATTGGTTCTTGAGTTCTTGAGATTGGATTTCGGTTTCAGCCCCCAGTGTCCTAATGGAGGGGGGCTTGATTTATGACTGATGTCAATCCATGCCATCTTTTGGAAATGCCGGTTGGCCCGGGTTCGTAGCTCTATGTCGGGATTTCGGCTCTCGTCCACTTCAAAGAGTTTTTATCACCTACAGGCCCCTTTCTCCAGACATCTCATAGCAGGATTCAACCTATTTGGCCTCTTCTCGGTGCCATCCTCCCCAAAACTGTCACTTTGATGCAAACCAGTTCCAAGCTGATGAGCAAAGGAAATCTGATAACTTTGGGGGTGGAGAGGTCTTCTTTAGATCAGTGCTTCAGCTCAGAGCCCAAATGCTCTTATCAAAATACACCCAACATAACGCTACACAGTGGAACTGCAAGGCAATTGATTAAAGGGACATGTGGTGAATTCCTTTTCATCTTTATACTGTTGTTGGATGTCTCCTGTTCCTCTAAGTCTCATTTGGCCTTGGTTTTCCCCCTCTGTGTTGAATAATCGGGCTCTAAATAGCCCCGGCGTTTCTCCTGCAGTTCTTCGTTCTTTCCACTGCTAGCGCTGCCTTTGTGCAGCTTGTTATAGGATATTGTGAACTGAACCTATTTTGCTGTGAATTTATATGTACTGCGAATAGTTTATTGTGGCTGGTCTTGGTCTGTCTGCACTAAATAAATGATTTGTATCAAGGGATTATTTAGTTTGTCTGTGTACTTTTTTACCTAACCACTAAGGGCCACTCCTTGCACTTCACACATTTGCCCTTTTAATTACTCCCTTACTGACATACTTTAACATGCAATGTGCGTGTGATAATAGTTTTAGCAGCCTGTTGCCATTCAGGTGAGACAATACCTAGTAAATCCTTTTTTTTTTTTTTCATGTTGGTGCGCCGCGAAGGTTTTTGGTCTCAGCAAAGTGTGCCGTGGCATTACAACGCTTGGGAACCACTGGCTTGGCTTGTTGGGCATCCAGGTATGCACTGAGATTACGATCGGCACGATGATTGTCGTTCTCAGGAGAATTGTGTTTCTTTGCTGATCATGTTCTCTGTCGCTTTTTACAAAGTTCTTACAAGTGGCACATTGGGGATGAGGAGCAGAGCATGCTGACACGCATAGCTGTGGACTTCTGCATGGCATGGGGCCACAGGTCATTCCAAGTATTTCAAGACGCCTGCAAATGTGTGGACACGTTGTGTTGGCCCAACCCTCACAGATTGTGCCAAGTCAAGTAGAGATGCATGTTGTGCTGTTCTAAAGTGACACGTCGTCAACGGCAAAAACATCTCTCAGAGTTCCTGGCTTGACTTGCCTCTGGAAGACAACACTTGCCCAGGCTGGATATTTGCCGAAAGAAGCAAAGAGGACTAGACACCTTGCCTAGACACAACTGCATATTTCATTGTCACCTGGAAGGCCATCCAGGCTTTTCACCATCATGGCTCTCGGTCAACAAGGCGCCCGAACAGGGACTCAAACCCTGGACCCTCAGATTAAAAGTCTGATGCTCTACCGGCTGAGCTACCCGGGCTTCAGTGAAGTGCTTCACAATGTGTTGGCTTCATGATTGTTCCAGACCGCTTTCTGGCCGGTTTAAAAAACAGGGCTCAGGGTGAAAAGGGTCACATGCATATGAGATGTTTGGGCAATGCGAGTTCTCCACAGCAAATCCGAATTTCCGATGTTTTCTCCTTGTCCTCATGCAATTCCAATGGCTTGACATTTGGGAGCTCGTCCAAAACCGATGTCAAACCATAATCACGCCTTCCTTCGAGCCGGAATTGAACCAGCGACCTAAGGATGCCCGCTGTCTGAAACCTACAGTCCTCCGCTCTACCAACTGAGCTATCGAAGGGAAGCTTCTCACCGTCTTCCCCTGGCAGTCTCAGTGGCCGTGCAAAGCCAAGAAGCACCGTGGCTTGGCTCAGTGGTTTTCAACCCGTGTGCCGTGAGGACTACCCAATTGTGTCGTGAGATTTTTATCCCCTGAAAAATATTATGTCATTTTGTTTGGTCAACTTCATAAATCTTGTATCAAATCAAACTTATTCAAATGTGTGAAAATATTACATTTATACATCACCTGTAGAAAGCGTTTCATAACTGAAATGTTGTGTTTGCCGGACTGAACGCACACCTACACTGAGTTGCAGTGCTATCAGTTGTATCGTAAGGTACACTTATAAATTTCAATTTAAGAAGTGAATTTATAGTATCACCTTATCACGAATCCTGGAATCTTGTAGAACTCAATTTCTGTAATAATTGGACACAGACACCAATTCCAAAGATATAAATTGTTAAATTTATTCAAAAACAAAGACTAAATGTAGCACTACACTAATTATACAAAAGGGAAAAGCTAATCAAAATTCAACTCTAGATCAACAAATCAAAGACAAATCACTTCCGTGACCAAATCAAAGACCATGGGATCGCATATGATAACACACAAATCGTTAAACAAAAAAGGTTATAAACACATTAACTACAATACCGGTTAGTAAGACGAAGGTGAGTCTCTCGTTAGTATTGTTAGTCAGACATTAAATAACTACGCAGGTTAGTATTTATGTCAGGTAACTTCTCGTTATATATATATCAGTCTCATTTACGTTTAGGTGCCGAGAAAGATCCTATCGTTACTTGTTACCACAATTTCCCTTAACTGATTATTATTCAATGATCAAGGATAGGCAGGGCCACCAATAATCTAACGTCTATTGACTTGTGTCAATTTCAGACTAAACAGTTAAACAGGAATGAGAAGATATTTCTCGGGGTTGACAGATTTTATTTCTAAAATTATCAACAAAACAGTTTAATGCAACACACATTTATATTTAAGAAAACTAAATGATATTACACATTCTAGAGTTATGAATCACAGAATAACATTTCTAATTGATTTCTCAAATGTCATGAATCATGAACTCCAAACTGTTAAACTTATCTGAACTTCGTCGCAGAGAGGCCTCTCTGTCTTCGGGCTCAGATCACAGCACACGGCACATGGTCCGTGTGGTTTGGAACAAAGGCAGTGCGGTTCGGCTTTGTCCAAGAACTTCCACTCAGTCGATGCACCTGGAAATTGGGGTTTCGCGAAATTAGAGTCTTTTCCAAACAGATTTTCCACTGGTTTGAAGGCTCCAAGGTTGTGCACAAAATCTTCTTTGTAAGCAGGGTTCCAACGTAGTTACTTGAAGACAAAGTCTTTGAGGAAAGCAGGGCCCTGTTCGTTCCAAGGGTCAAGTTTCTTAAGACTCAAATAGCTATTTAAATGACTGAACACTTTCATATACATTCGACTTACTCAATTGTCCAGCTGTAAAACTCCACTGATCAGGTGGGCACAGGCGGGCATGCGCAGTCTGTAAAGTTCTTTATTTAATAAAGTCCTTTAATAGAATTCTTCGTACGGCTCAATCTCCTTCTCCCAGTTTAACTCTTCTGTTGCCGGCAAAGACTTGGTTGGTTTCTGGTTCCGGTTCGGGCAACAGAGCTACAGGTTGAGCTGTGGCAGCGAGTTACTGGTTCAGGTGAGAGAGAAAGAGAGAGAGAGAGAGAGAGAGAGAGAGAGACTGTGCACTGTTCCTTATAGTCTGTCAGATCAATAGGTGATTGGTTCTTGAGTTCTTGAGATTGGATTTCGGTTTCAGCCCCCAGTGTCCTAATGGAGGGGGGCTTGATTTATGACTGATGTCAATCCATGCCATCTTTTGGAAATGCCGGTTGGCCCGGGTTCGTAGCACTATGTCGGGATTTCGGCTCTCGTCCACTTCAAAGAGTTTTTATCACCTACAGGCCCCTTTCTCCAGACATCTCATAGCAGGATTCAACCTATTTGGCCTCTTCTCGGTGCCATCCTCCCCAAAACTGTCACTTTGATGCAAACCAGTTCCAAGCTGATGAGCAAAGGAAATCTGATAACTTTGGGGGTGGAGAGGTCTTCTTTAGATCAGTGCTTCAGCTCAGAGCCCAAATGCTCTTATCAAAATACACCCAACATAACGCTACACAGTGGAACTGCAAGGCAATTGATTAAAGGGACATGTGGTGAATTCCTTTTTATCTTTATACTGTTGTTGGATGTCTCCTGTTCCTCTAAGTCTCATTTGGCCTTGGTTTTCCCCCTCTGTGTTGAATAATCGGGCTCTAAATAGCCCCGGCGTTTCTCCTGCAGTTCTTCGTTCTTTCCACTGCTAGCGCTGCCTTTGTGCAGCTTGTTATAGGATATTGTGAACTGAACCTATTTTGCTGTGAATTTATATTTACTGCGAATAGTTTATTGTGGCTGGTCTTGGTCTGTCTGCACTAAATAAATGATTTGTATCAAGGGATTATTTAGTTTGTCTGTGTACTTTTTTACCTAACCACTAAGGGCCACTCCTTGCACTTCACACATTTGCCCTTTAAATTACTCCCTTACTGACATACTTTAACATGCAATGTGCGTGTGATAATAGTTTTAGCAGCCTGTTGCCATTCAGGTGAGACAATACCTAGTAAATCCGTTTTTTTTTTTTTCATGTTGGTGCGCCGCGAAGGTTTTTGGTCTCAGCAAAGTGTGCCGTGGCATTACAACGCTTGGGAACCACTGGCTTGGCTTGTTGGGCATCCAGGTATGCACTGAGATTACGATCGGCACGATGATTGTCGTTCTCAGGAGAATTGTGTTTCTTTGCTGATCATGTTCTCTGTCGCTTTTTACAAAGTTCTTACAAGTGGCACATTGGGGATGAGGAGCAGAGCATGCTGACACGCATAGCTGTGGACTTCTGCATGGCATGGGGCCACAGGTCATTCCAAGTATTTCAAGACGCCTGCAAATGTGTGGACACGTTGTGTTGGCCCAACCCTCACAGATTGTGCCAAGTCAAGTAGAGATGCATGTTGTGCTGTTCTAAAGTGACACGTCGTCAACGGCAAAAACATCTCTCAGAGTTCCTGGCTTGACTTGCCTCTGGAAGACAACACTTGCCCAGGCTGGATATTTGCCGAAAGAAGCAAAGAGGACTAGACACCTTGCCTAGACGCAACTGCATATTTCATTGTCACCTGGAAGGCCATCCAGGCTTTTCACCATCATGGCCCTCGGTCAACAAGGCGCCCGAACAGGGACTCGAACCCTGGACCCTCAGATTAAAAGTCTGATGCTCTACCGGCTGAGCTACCCGGGCTTCAGTGAAGTGCTTCACAATGTGTTGGCTTCATGATTGTTCCAGACCGCTTTCTGGCCGGTTTAGAAAACTGGGCTCAGGGTGAAAAGGGTCACATGCATATGAGATGTTTGGGCAATGCGAGTTCTCCACAGCAAATCCGAATTTCCGGTGTTTTCTCCTTGTCCTCATGCAATTCCAATGGCTTGACATTTGGGAGCTCGTCCAAAACCGATGTCAAACCATAATCACGCCTTCCTTCGAGCCGGAATTGAACCAGCGACCTAAGGATGCCCGCTGCCTGAAACCTACAGTCCTCCGCTCTACCAACTGAGCTATCGAAGGGAAGCTTCTCACCGTCTTCCCCTGGCAGTCTCAGTGGCCGTGCAAAGCCAAGAAGCACCGTGGCTTGGCTCAGTGGTTTTCAACCCGTGTGCCGTGAGGACTACCCAATTGTGTCGTGAGATTTTTATCCCCTGAAAAATATTATGTCATTTTGTTTGGTCAACTTCATAAATCTTGTATCAAATCAAACTTATTCAAATGTGTGAAAATATTACATTTATACATCACCTGTAGAAAGCGTTTCATAACTGAAATGTTGTGTTTGCCGGACTGAACGCACACCTACACTGAGTTGCAGTGCTATCAGTTGTATCGTAAGGTACACTTATAAATTTCAATTTAAGAAGTGAATTTATAGTATCACCTTATCACGAATCCTGGAATCTTGTAGAACTCAATTTCTGTAATAATTGGACACAGACACCAATTCCAAAGATATAAATTGTTAAATTTATTCAAAAACAAAGACTAAATGTAGCACTACACTAATTATACAAAAGGGAAAAGCTAATCAAAATTCAACTCTAGATCAACAAATCAAAGACAAATCACTTCCGTGACCAAATCAAAGACCATGGGATCGCATATGATAACACACAAATCGTTAAACAAAAAAGGTTATAAACACATTAACTACAATACCGGTTAGTAAGACGAAGGTGAGTCTCTCGTTAGTATTGTTAGTCAGACATTAAATAACTACGCAGGTTAGTATTTATGTCAGGTAACTTCTCGTTATATATATATCAGTCTCATTTACGTTTAGGTGCCGAGAAAGATCCTATCGTTACTTGTTACCACAATTTCCCTTAACTGATTATTATTCAATGATCAAGGATAGGCAGGGCCACCAATAATCTAACGTCTATTGACTTGTGTCAATTTCAGACTAAACAGTTAAACAGGAATGAGAAGATATTTCTCGGGGTTGACAGATTTTATTTCTAAAATTATCAACAAAACAGTTTAATGCAACACACATTTATATTTAAGAAAACTAAATGATATTACACATTCTAGAGTTATGAATCACAGAATAACATTTCTAATTGATTTCTCAAATGTCATGAATCATGAACTCCAAACTGTTAAACTTATCTGAACTTCGTCGCAGAGAGGCCTCTCTGGCTTCGGGCTCAGATCACAGCACACGGCACATGGTCCGTGTGGTTTGGAACAAAGGCAGTGCGGTTCGGCTTTGTCCAAGAACTTCCACTCAGTCGATGCACCTGGAAGTTGGGGTTTCGCGAAATTAGAGTCTTTTCCAAACAGATTTTCCACTGGTTTTAAGGCTCCAAGGTTGTGCACAAAATCTTCTTTGTAAGCAGGGTTCCACCGTAGTTACTTGAAGACAAAGTCTTTGAGGAAAGCAGGGCCCTGTTCGTTCCAAGGGTCAAGTTTCTTAAGACTCAAAAAGCTATTTAAATGACTGAACACTTTCATATACATTCGACTTACTCAATTGTCCAGCTGTAAAACTCCACTGATCAGGTGGGCACAGGCGGGCATGCGCAGTCTGTAAAGTTCTTTATTTAATAAAGTCCTTTAAAAGAATTCTTCGTACGGCTCAATCTCCTTCTCCCAGTTTAACTCTTCTGTTGCCGGCAAAGACTTGGTTGGTTTCTGGTTCCGGTTCGGGCAACAGAGCTACAGGTTGAGCTGTGGCAGCGAGTTACTGGTTCAGGTGAGAGAGAAAGAGAGAGAGAGAGAAAGAGAGAGAGAGAGAGAGACTGTGCACTGTTCCTTATTGTCTGTCAGATCAATAGGTGATTGGTTCTTGAGTTCTTGAGATTGGATTTCGGTTTCAGCCCCCAGTGTCCTAATGGAGGGGGGCTTGATTTATGACTGATGTCAATCCATGCCATCTTTTGGAAATGCCGGTTGGCCCGGGTTCGTAGCACTATGTCGGGATTTCGGCTCTCGTCCACTTCAAAGAGTTTTTATCACCTACAGGCCCCTTTCTCCAGACATCTCATAGCAGGATTCAACCTATTTGGCCTCTTCTCGGTGCCATCCTCCCCAAAACTGTCACTTTGATGCAAACCAGTTCCAAGCTGATGAGCATTTCTCCTGCAGTTCTTCGTTCTTTCCACTGCTAGCGCTGCCTTTGTGCAGCTTGTTATAGGATATTGTGAACTGAACCTATTTTGCTGTGAATTTATATTTACTGCGAATAGTTTATTGTGGCTGGTCTTGGTCTGTCTGCACTAAATAAATGATTTGTATCAAGGGATTATTTAGTTTGTCTGTGTACTTTTTTACCTAACCACTAAGGGCCACTCCTTGCACTTCACACATTTGCCCTTTAAATTACTCCCTTACTGACATACTTTAACATGCAATGTGCGTGTGATAATAGTTTTAGCAGCCTGTTGCCATTCAGGTGAGACAATACCTAGTAAATCCGTTTTTTTTTTTTTCATGTTGGTGCGCCGCGAAGGTTTTTGGTCTCAGCAAAGTGTGCCGTGGCATTACAACGCTTGGGAACCACTGGCTTGGCTTGTTGGGCATCCAGGTATGCACTGAGATTACGATCGGCACGATGATTGTCGTTCTCAGGAGAATTGTGTTTCTTTGCTGATCATGTTCTCTGTCGCTTTTTACAAAGTTCTTACAAGTGGCACATTGGGGATGAGGAGCAGAGCATGCTGACACGCATAGCTGTGGACTTCTGCATGGCATGGGGCCACAGGTCATTCCAAGTATTTCAAGACGCCTGCAAATGTGTGGACACGTTGTGTTGGCCCAACCCTCACAGATTGTGCCAAGTCAAGTAGAGATGCATGTTGTGCTGTTCTAAAGTGACACGTCGTCAACGGCAAAAACATCTCTCAGAGTTCCTGGCTTGACTTGCCTCTGGAAGACAACACTTGCCCAGGCTGGATATTTGCCGAAAGAAGCAAAGAGGACTAGACACCTTGCCTAGACGCAACTGCATATTTCATTGTCACCTGGAAGGCCATCCAGGCTTTTCACCATCATGGCCCTCGGTCAACAAGGCGCCCGAACAGGGACTCGAACCCTGGACCCTCAGATTAAAAGTCTGATGCTCTACCGGCTGAGCTACCCGGGCTTCAGTGAAGTGCTTCACAATGTGTTGGCTTCATGATTGTTCCAGACCGCTTTCTGGCCGGTTTAGAAAACTGGGCTCAGGGTGAAAAGGGTCACATGCATATGAGATGTTTGGGCAATGCGAGTTCTCCACAGCAAATCCGAATTTCCGGTGTTTTCTCCTTGTCCTCATGCAATTCCAATGGCTTGACATTTGGGAGCTCGTCCAAAACCGATGTCAAACCATAATCACGCCTTCCTTCGAGCCGGAATTGAACCAGCGACCTAAGGATGCCCGCTGCCTGAAACCTACAGTCCTCCGCTCTACCAACTGAGCTATCGAAGGGAAGCTTCTCACCGTCTTCCCCTGGCAGTCTCAGTGGCCGTGCAAAGCCAAGAAGCACCGTGGCTTGGCTCAGTGGTTTTCAACCCGTGTGCCGTGAGGACTACCCAATTGTGTCGTGAGATTTTTATCCCCTGAAAAATATTATGTCATTTTGTTTGGTCAACTTCATAAATCTTGTATCAAATCAAACTTATTCAAATGTGTGAAAATATTACATTTATACATCACCTGTAGAAAGCGTTTCATAACTGAAATGTTGTGTTTGCCGGACTGAACGCACACCTACACTGAGTTGCAGTGCTATCAGTTGTATCGTAAGGTACACTTATAAATTTCAATTTAAGAAGTGAATTTATAGTATCACCTTATCACGAATCCTGGAATCTTGTAGAACTCAATTTCTGTAATAATTGGACACAGACACCAATTCCAAAGATATAAATTGTTAAATTTATTCAAAAACAAAGACTAAATGTAGCACTACACTAATTATACAAAAGGGAAAAGCTAATCAAAATTCAACTCTAGATCAACAAATCAAAGACAAATCACTTCCGTGACCAAATCAAAGACCATGGGATCGCATATGATAACACACAAATCGTTAAACAAAAAAGGTTATAAACACATTAACTACAATACCGGTTAGTAAGACGAAGGTGAGTCTCTCGTTAGTATTGTTAGTCAGACATTAAATAACTACGCAGGTTAGTATTTATGTCAGGTAACTTCTCGTTATATATATATCAGTCTCATTTACGTTTAGGTGCCGAGAAAGATCCTATCATTACTTGTTACCACAATTTCCCTTAACTGATTATTATTCAATGATCAAGGATAGGCAGGGCCACCAATAATCTAACGTCTATTGACTTGTGTCAATTTCAGACTAAACAGTTAAACAGGAATGAGAAGATATTTCTCGGCGTTGACAGATTTTATTTCTAAAATTATCAACAAAACAGTTGAATGCAACACACATTTATATTTAAGAAAACTAAATGATATTACACATTCTAGAGTTATGAATCACAGATTAACATTTCTAATTGATTTCTTAAATGTCATGAATCACAAACTCCAAACTGTTAAACTTATCTGAACTTCGTCGCAGAGAGGCCTCTCTGGCTTCGGGCTCAGATAACAGCACACGGCACGAGGTCCGTGTGGTTGGAACAAAGGCAGTCCGGTTCAGCTTTGTCCAAGAACTTCCACTCAGTCGATGCACCTGGAAGTTGGGGTTTCGCGAATGTAGAGTCTTTTCCAAACAGATTTTCCATTGGTTTGAAGGCTCCAAGGTTGTGCACAAAATCTTCTTTGTAAGCAGGGTTCCACCGTAGTTACTTGAAGACAAAGTCTTTGAGGAAAGCAGGGCCCTGTTCGTTCCAAGGGTCAAGTTTCTTAAGACTCAAATAGCTATTTAAATGACTGGCACTTTCGTATTCAGTCGACTTAGTCAATTGTCCAGCTGTAAAACTCCACTGATCAGGTGGGTCTGTAAAGTTCTTTATTTAATAAAGTCCTTTAAAAGAATTCTTCGTACGGCTCAATCTCCTTCTCCCAGTTTAATTCTTCTGTTGCCGGCAAAGACTTGGTTGGTTTCTGGTTCCGGTTCTGGCAACAGAGCTACAGGTTGCGAGTTTCTGGTTCAGGTGAGAGAGAGAGTAAGAGAGAGAGACCGTGCGCTGTTCTTTATAGTCTGTCAGATCAATAGGTGATTGGTTCTTGATTTTTTTAGATTGGATTTCGGTTTCAGCCCCCAGTGTCCTATTGGAGGGGGGCTTGATTTATGACTGATGTCAATCCATGCCATCTTTTGGAAATGCCGGTTGGCCCGGGTTCGTAGCTCTATGTCGGGATTTCGGCTCTCGTCCACTTCAAAGAGTTTTTATTACCTACAGGCCCCTTTCTCCTATCTCATAGCAGGATTCCAAACTATTTGGCCTATTCTCGGTGCCATCCTCCCCAAAACTGTCACTTTGATGTAAACCAGTTCCAAGCTGATGAGTTAAGGAAATCTGATAACTTTTGGTGGGGGGAGAGGTCTTCTTTAGATCAGTGCTTCAGCTCAGAGCTAAAATGCTCTTATCAAAATACACCCAACATAACACTACAATAATATATGGTTTGCTAAGTTGTAAATAATGGCTAAAATGCATTTACTGTGCATTCGGTTAATCATTAATTACTAGGTTTATGTTTATTTATTGCATGAATGTGGATCCTTCAAATGTTTAATAAATAATGACTAATATGTAAAGTTAAAAATTAATTACGAGTGTGTTTGTGCTTAACTAATGCATACTTCTGGCCCCTTAAAATAAAGTGTTATCAGATCTCCTTTGAGATATGACTCCCTCCCCTTCAGGTTCTGCAACGTTGAATAAATAAACTTAGATAGCCGCGACTGTTTCCCAAAAATGTATTGTTTCAAATATGCCGTTTAACAGCATTTGTTAGGGGTGTAACGTTACGGTACACAAAACTGACAGTTCGGTACGTACCTCGGTTTTGAAGTCTCGGTTCGTTATGGGTTCGGTACAGCGGGGGGGGGAACTAAACATTAATTCCTTTGTGCATGTTTCTAAGCTATGCAAAAGAGATTTCACTTGTTTCTCAGTCTGTCTGGTGATGCATAGCCCACATAGGGCACGTGCAACACATAACACAACATTTAGAAAGCGGGTGACACTTATTTTGTTACATATAAGAGCGACACTACTCCAGACACTCCCTTGCTCGTGATCTAAAGTTAGACAGAGATGCTGTGCTTGGCTGGGGTCACCTATCAGACAGGCCTCACACTTATCAACTAATTCACGGCCAATACAATGTTGTAACACTAGCGCAATAATGCCCTTTATGGTGTGTGTCATCACTAGTGTTACATGATCATCATAGTTTTTACAATTATATCTCGGAACTTCCCTGTCTGAATCAAAACTCTTGTGGGTTCTAGCAAGGCAAGAACAGAAGCATGCAATGTTCAATCTTGTTTGGGGTCTTAAAGAGTTGACAGAGGAATCAATATCACTGGTGTCTGGTACTCCACTATTCTAATGAAGAGAAAAGAAAATAACACTTAAAACTGTAATGTGTGTCGGTCAGTAAAGAAGTACACAACTAAACACAGTTGTAGGACCTCTATATTTACCTCTCTTTCCATTGATGGTCCAACTCCATCATCAGTGTCTGAGGTTTTATCCTCCCTGCCATGTTCATGGTCCTTGTCATCATCTTCAGACTCATCACCAGTGTTGACACCTTCGTCTTCATCAGACATTGGGAGAGCATCCCTGGGGCTCAGAGGAGGAGCGCTGACACTATTCTTTTGATAAACATACAAAGAAGAAAACATGCATTTAAATTCACTTTGCATTGAAATTCATATATACACACATACGGCCTAACAGCATGTAAACACCGGCATACGTTTAAAATTAATAATAATATTCTAAACACGTTTTTAAAGTAAAATAAAGTGTTACCTCTTTTGGGTCCCTGTCTTCCGACCATCTTAATTTTGTGTTAGGTGCCCCCGCATCTTCATCAGCAGCGTGGTCGCTAGGGGGTGTCTTCTTAGCTGGTGTAGCCATAGTGCGCTATGGGGGTTTCCACCAGTTACCGCAGACCTGTTCTGTCCCGAACGGGTGACATGTTTTCTGTGTTTACCAGCATGCTCTTTATACTGTAAATGGTGGCCGGCGGCTCTACAGAGGAGGCGGGGTGTGGGCGGGGTTGGGGGCGTGTGTGGGGACACGTGGGTAAATGGGGGGCAGTGGCTATACAGAGGAGGAGGAGTGTGGACGGAGTTGGGTGCGTGTATGGGTGCCACGTGGGTACAGTCATTTGTACCCATTAGGCTCGTGTCCATAACAAATATGTGATAACAATTTATCTCTCCAAATGGTCACCTCACCCAGTGTGTACACGTTGTTTTGAACGTGAGACCATGACCATAGCACGCATAGATACAGATGTCTGTTGGAGATCAACTTTATCGGAGTGAAATAGACACCCCAACATTCCGCCCCAACTGAATTCTGTAATGAGAACAACATTTTTGGCGGTTTCCTGGTATGTTATGTGGAATACAATTTTGTGTGATTCTTAGAAAAATTATGAAATACCATTTTGCCCCCCCATAAATAAGCCGCTCCAAGCAGTTAATTTTACACATCCAATATAATATATGAAGGGACACACTCTTCATAATGGCATCTGACTGGGGTCCATTTGATGATGATGGGGTCCGTTTAATGGCCAGTTTTATTCAGATTCCATGGTATGCCATAGAACAAGTTGTTATATATTATAAATTAATTACATCTTCTAAAACATTATATTGTGTACATTTATGGGACCAATGTTTGTTTTTTGAATTGACAGTTGTTTAACCCACATAACTAAGCACTCCCCCACCCACCCCAAGTCACAGAGCAAACTTTGAATGGAGGTGTGTAACATTCACCATTTTTACCAATGTTATTAATAATAATAATAATAATAATATTATTATATTTTGTATTTGTTCGAAATGTAGTGAAAAGTCACTGTATAAAGTGTAATTGACATGTTTGTTTTATTATAGCTAAAAATGCGGCACAGCCTGCATTGCCCTGCTTGAGAGGCGTGTCAAGTGGAAAACAGCTGAAGAGATCCGATCGTGCTGATAAAGGGAGGTCCGTTCTACAGCGGGGGAGACAGCCACCAGTCACACAAAGGGGAAACACAGCGCCCAGAAAAGCCCTGAGTAAGACAAACCGGGTGGCACACGACACCACCGATGTGGGGGTGCAATGTGTGAAAGTGAACCGACCGAGCTCCGCTACTGTAAAAAGAGGTAAACGGGGTAAAAGCACGGTTAAAGCCACCACTAGTGGGGATACTGAGATGAAATGTGATCAATCACCCTGTGTTGACATACAGACCCCTGGTGATTGTAGGGCCCTGGTGTTTAGCAAGCAAGCAAGTCAGCTTGTGGAGGCGTTAAACACCGCTCAGTGCAAAATACATGTTTTGACAAATTTGTTAAAACAAATAGGGAATTGCCCCGTTTCTGATGAGAGTTTGATGAATCTGTAATTAACACTGTGAATCAATCAGTCTCTGCACGATCGAGAAGGGTTGTTACAAAAAACAACCAATTCTGAAAACAACAATTGACAAACAATGAAAAAGGAGAAGCACAAAAACTGTCAGTCTGCTTGTGTAATTAGGGGGGTAATGAGAAATAAAATTAATGCTGCGAAAAGAATGCTGCGTAGGCTTAAATTTAGAACAAATGTGTCACAATTAGCACGGTCACAGACACTGTTGCACACTCTCCAGACGGGAGGCCATCCGGTAAACTTGGAAATTCAGGAATATATAGATCAGGATGTATCTAAGGAACTAGCATCGGTAGCTAATAACAATGATAATCAGATTGGGGGTGGTGATGCTGCAATGTTAGAGATGAATAATGAAAATGATGAACAAATGGCTGAGGGTGGCGTTGGCGGGGACCCTCCTCGGGGGTTTTTGGAGATTATTCGTCGCTATGACCGAGAAATTAATAGGTTTCGGGATATGGAGTTTTATGAAGAATTCAGGTTTGTGAACCTGGATCTGGTACAATCTTATATGAATGCTGTCCGTATTGTGCATGGAGCTGTGCAAGGATTGCTAAATGAAATATCACACAATGTGGGTCCTAATGATTTTGTACAGCTGAGACCGAGCTCGGGGTCATTAAATAATCCTTTCTAATCGAGGAGGCGAAATGTGGGGGAGCTGGACGCTGCAGATTTCTTAGAGAGCATAGCTAATTTACTACAAAGTCACACCGAAATTCTAACACATGGGAGTTTGCGAATAACGGTCACTGTGATTAGAAATATGCAAGGTGGTGGTGGTGCGCGGAGGCGCTTAAAAGGTATTTTATTTAGTAAAATAATAGACATAAACCAAGGTAACAATTTATGTTTTGCTGCCAGTGTGTACCGCCTGTGGAAGGGTAAAGAATGCACAGATTCCGAAATGTTAGATGGTGCCAAACGAATGCATAGCCAGCTAGGGTTTTCAATTCAGAAAAAAAAATGTTTATCAGATATTCTGGCATTTGAAAGACTATTGGGGGTCATTATCAAAGTATTGTACCATGAAAACGGATGGGAATATTTTACTACGGGGCCTACACCTATAAATTCTAAGTATCCGTTGCTCTTATCCTGTATCAAGTGTTGCTCATTGCTTCGCTGTCCTCGTCCTGTACCCTCAGTGTTTTCAGAGCCCGTTCTTGATCTTGTAGAAATATATTGCAGAAGAGCAGAACTACAATCACACTTTTTCAATGCTATTGCTGTTTTCTACCTCCCTGGTGAGGTACCAATGCGGGAAGTTTGAGAGAGTATTTCTAAAATGTGTATGATCCAATACACACAGTTATTTAAAAAGCTGACGTCTTGTACATGCTCACCAGAACCAAGCCTAATTAAATAACACATTTAATATAAAATAAGTACATGTGCAGTAGCCACTTGGACAATTACAGATCCCCAGGTCAAAACACAACAGAAAGACATGGAAGATCGTTTTTTCAAATCACACCTGTGGCCCCCCTAACTGTAATTTGGTATTAGTGGGTCAAAGGATTTATTTAGTTCAAGTCATAATAAGATCATATTTTGAAAGGAAACACTACAGGATGTAATATTTAAAATGACTGTGAGTACCTTTCATTAACATTGTTTTAAAGGCTGGGACCAATATGGTGGAATATCTCCAACACACGGACATTGAGAGACTCGACCCCTTTGTGCTGCTGCTCAGAGACCAACTCTCAGTTGTCTCTGAGTAGGCTATGGATCAACTTCCTTTCCTAATATGAAGGAGACAATGGATACAAAACTACAAAACCTATAGGCAACTATGAAAAACAGGTGATTATTGTTATTCTTCTCATTATAAACTACTTAATACATCTCTCCCATAAAGTACAACAGGATAGTGGTGACGTCATTCAGGATTGGATTGCCATTGGTCAAAAGCCCTCTGAGAGAAATTGTGTGGCGACACTCCACACTCTTAGAAGAAATTGTTCTGCACAGAACCATAAAGGGTTCCTCGAGTAATCGCTCTGGTGGATCCCTTTATGGCTCTATGTAGAACCCCTTCAAAGGGGTTACATGAAGAACCCCCAAACATAGCGTTCTATACAGAATCATTCGTTTTAAAATGTTATATATAGAACCCATTCAAAAGGGGGACACGTGCTATACCTGAATTTGTTTTCCAAATACAATCTTTAAAAAATGTATGAGTTCATATATACAAACACACATACACAACGTAGAAATCACACTACTAGTGAAGTAACTTCATTTACATTATATGCCACAACTCCTCAATTTGGAAAGCAAAAACAAGACATCTGATGTAAAAGTGTAAACTAATTACGAACAGCACTTTTGATTTTTATCTTCAATTCAGGGGCTACTTATTCGCACAGTAAACTGTATTCTCTCTTCAGAGTGACTGGAATGTTTTTACCTACATTCAACTTAAATATGAAAGTTTCCAAAAACGGCATAGTTTTCTTTAAGGCTATTCAATGCCAAACACAAAATTCTCTCTGCTTTCAGTGCTTGTCCTTCAGCATAATTACACAGGTTCATGATGTTCTCATTTCAATACATTGTTTTCTTATTTAAACTATTTGACTTTGAGCTTACATTGAGAATAAAATCACTTTTGCAAGTAAAACCTGGCCAAGAAAGGAAGCAGCACTACAATAAAACAATACACAGAATACAAAGCAGTTCCTTCAAAAGTGAAAGTGATAAAGAGTGATGTCTATCAGTAAATGACGTTGAGATCTATTGCATAATCTACAACACCTTATACATCAAACCCAATTTACTAATATTATTGTTATGCATTCATTTGTCACATCTGCCTTTGTTGGTAAGGATAACAGTACAGGATCATCAATATGTACTGTAACGAAACCTGTCCTAGTAAGGTCGTGTCCTAACTGGATTTGACAGAGGAGCGTGTAGCTGCCACCACCTTTGGTTTACCGGACGGTCCGGTCGAATAACCCTGGAAGCTAAAATTAGTGATGTAAAGGGAGAGTGAAAAGCCAAGAGGAAGTATATAACCAAGTCTTTTTAATAACCAATTTAATACGCTGGGTACACAATGTGCAATTTAGGCAAATAGAATAACAATCACAGTATCACTAAACAATCCATAAAAAGTCAATATCCATTAAACAGTTAAGTTAATTTCTCCCTCAAATACATACGACCAATTATTATAATAAAACCGCAATTGACCTTCATTAAAGAAATACTAAAAAAAAACATACAATAAACACCAATGTAAGTGAAAAGAAACCACAATATAAACATCAGATAAACCATACAATAAACACACCAATATAAGTTACCACAATTACAACAGCAATTTCAACTAAAAAAGAACACAATACAAACTCTTCAATGTAAAGCCAAAATTCACAACAATCCAAAAAAAAAAAAAGACAGAATAAAAGTATGAATGTTGTGTTTATGTGCTGCGTATGATGACATTGTCCCGGTGCTCCCGTTTGGTGCAGCACACACACCTCAACACAACATTCAGTCAGTGCGAGTGGTGCGGCCGAGCAGTGTGGCGAAAAAAAAATACGATCTTCCAACAGCAATTTCAACTAAAAAAAAAACACAATACAAACTCTTCAATGTAAAGCCAAAATTCACAACAAGCCAAAAAAAAACAAAAAAAAAACGGGTTAATTGCTGTTTTAGATCAATTGATTGGAATATAGCTAATAGGATCAGCAAAATCCAATCAATCAATCACTCACTTGGCCCTGTTACACAGACTGATTAATAGCAGTATGTTTAAGTCTAACCATAAATTCATAAATTAAAGCAAAGAAACTGTTACTATGGGCAAGGACTTGTATAAAACCAAGTTTAAACAATGAAAACATGTAATCAAATACACATAATCCCACAAACAAACACATATAGATTTAAAATAGAGTCAGAGAGCTCCCGTCAACTGAACAGCTCCCCAGTGGCTCCAGAGGTTCAGCTCCAGGCTGGATCTAAACATTTAACTGTATATAGAGTGCATATAGAGTGCATAAGGCATCACAAATTATAAATAAATTATATATTCTATTATGAGAATAATGTTAAAGTAATACACAATATACACTAAATAATAAAAATAAAGTAATAATAAAGTAAATAAATAGTAATGGTGTCGTCTAAGACCCAGAAGGACAAGGATTTGTTTGTTAAAAATCATATTATGGACAAATTCTATAAAGTCAAATTAAAGGGAAATGAAAGGCTGAAATCCACAGGAGCAGCACTCTGGTGCAGCCCTGACAGCCTGATGTAAAATCCAGGCAGGAGAATGTAAACAGAATAGTTATATATTATAGTCTTATTTTCAGAAAATGTTTGGGGCCAGCATAAAATACCTGAAATAAATGTTAAAATTAGACCTTGGATTTAAGATGAGTGAAATAGTCAAAGGGTACGAATTTGAAGGATACTATAGAAATATAAAATGACAAGCATTGAATAAGTGAGCTAAATTAACATTGAACCATTTAAAGGAGAAAATAAAAATAAAATACTATTTTACAAACCAGAACTACAAAATAAAATGTTGAAAATTGAATTTGAGCTAATTTCTGAAATGGGAATCTGAGGAAACAGTAAAATATGGTGAAGATATGAATACATAGATGTAGAACCGTCTCGGAAATAAGTGGAGAAATCGTGGAGATAAAGCAAATAGAACTTTAATCAAGCCGCTCGGAAGCCCCACGTCAGGCATAATTCCTTCAGTGAGAACTTAATGTTTACCAACATGAGTGCAGCTTTATAGGAAAATGACGTAACATCTTATGGCCGTTCATCCAATCAGAAGATACAGGTCCGGGTCCGTTTTATGATCTGTCCTCCCGTGAAGAGGTGATGGATCCAAAGCAGATGTCCGTCTTTGATGTGCACTAGGAAGATGCGATCCCACGGTCGTCATTTACCTAGTGTCAATCGCTCGTTAACAGAAACAATTCCTGCCTATCTGGAGAAATGATTAAGTCATAAACAAATTCTCAGCAGACATCTGTAGGCTATTTCGGCACTGGGTGATCTTTCATTTCTGACAGGAGTTTCTAACAAATCAACCTTGTTGACCCTTTACTTGTCCTGCTAAATCGAATCTGCTCAGTCTGTATACAAAACTACTTCTAATGCTAGTATTAATATAAAACATTATATAATTATCACAAAACACTTTCTTCAACTTCCTATACAGAGTCTTCAATAGATAACCAGATACTCCAGGAAATTAAAGGGTCATTTGGTAGCTGTGAGTTCCACAATGAAGAGTTTTTGAAATTCCCAGATATAAGATCCCTAAATACAGTGTGTAGGTAAGAAATTAACTATTGATCAGTTCAATCTGGTTTCGGGAACAGTTCTTCTGAACATGTACCGGTGTAGATTGGACTTCAATAGGAGGAAGTTGACACAATAAGGACATATGAGCCGCGCAGGTGGACAGTCTTAGTGCTCACGCAAACTCTTCATTGGGGAAATCATTGACTGGACACATTTTTTGAAACTTTGTTTTCCTGAGGTACCTGGGAATCATTATTGAAATCAATTAAAAGGCTTATTTTCTAAAAGATATTTTGTTAAGTAAATATTTTAGTTAAAATAATGGAGTGAAATGTGTGTATAAATAGTAATAATACATGTCAATAAATATAACTTGAATTTTCTTGTAAGAAATTAGGAAAAGGAGAAAGAACAGCTGTTAGGATACAGAGCAATTTAGTGGGTCTGAGCGATGTTGAGGAAGGTTTGAGGAAGTTGACGAGGGGTTTAAGAGTTAATAAGGCTTGGGAAGCTGGAAAAAGGGAGTTTGATATGTGTGAAAGACATGTGCTGCCACTTTCAGCATGAGAGTTGTGATGGTGGTTGAATGGAATATGAGGGAAAATAAGGAAGCTACTGAAGGTATAACTTAATGTAAAATAAATAAATCATTGAATGAGATATAGTTTAAAGTCTAAAGTCATGAAATTGTATGGAAATAGTCCTTTCACTAACAGAAATACCCTATCAATTAGGAAGGGATTCACCCCCCAGGAAGGAGGGGGGGGTCAGTGAAAGTGTCTGTGAGCTCAGCTGGGAAATTGAGAATAGTTACATTACTAATGCTAATAATATTGATGTTGATAGTCTTTGGCAAGATGGGCAAGATGGGCACTGCCTGTGGTATCTGTTCCAACAGAGCTCTCGATTGCTTAATTGAACCTTAATCAGAGCATTTTCATTATTTTTAACTGTAGAGGGTTTAAGTTAAGCATAGAATTGTATGAATAACATATTAAAGAACCAACTCTTTTTTACACAATTTGAAAAGTACAATCTAAGCCGGTTGTTCATTCAATGGAGTCATTAAGTGTCCGGTTGAACAGAAAGCAGCAGGTCGGGGCCTAACCGATGAGCCGCTGCCCTCTGCTCAAACCTGCAGCTCGCCAGGCAGGCGAGTAGATTCAACACAATTCATATTAAAGATGCGACTCGGGTCCGAGACCGGCAGCAGCCAATGAGAGTCGAGCACATCCACGAAAACAAGTTACATTATTTTGAGTTTTTGATTTTGATTTTCATAAGTATTGATTCAAATACCTCAAATAACAATAGTTGTTTTGGGGCATCATGATGCAAAAGACCTAAATTCCGTGAAATCCTGCCTGTCATTAAATGTGAGCAGCCCACCATTTTAAATATCGTCTGGGATTTAAAGAATCGCGTTAGCGTGGGTCTAGCTTTAATTTCAACACTTGTCAAGACACTTTTGGACTTTTGCACTTTTTTTACACGACATGTAATGAAAGCTTTTACTTTGCAGAACAATCTGAAGCAGAGTGACCATGATTTCACTTCGCTGTAAAATCATGGTTGCTCTGCGTCAGATTGTTGTACAGAGTAAAAGTGTGGAAGTGGAAACAGTGTAGCTCATTGCCAGAGCCAGGGATCGGACCTGGGGCTTCATACCTTCAGTCTGACGCGCTCCCGACTGAGCTACTCGGGCAACTCCGGAAAGACCCGGAAGAGCGCTATTAAGTGTGCGCTGTTTCTGCTGTCACTCATCTCCTGCAACAGGCCCGTAGCCAGCCTAGTGGAAGGGGGGTTCTTTTTTTCAAAAAGTGGACCTTTTTGCAGTTTTTCCCCTCATTTTGTATTCAATTATGAGGTTTAAATACTTCATTTTGGTTACTTTTTATGCAATAATTTGTGCTGGATTAGCTTGTCTGCTGGTATCTTAACGAGGACGCTTTTTGATGCACCGAAAATATTTACTACAATGCTGTCAAATTGCTTACCAAGATCATGTACCACCTTTTTCAGTCCAAACACACGCATGCACGCACACAGACACACAGACACATGCACACACACACACACACACACACACGTGAATGGAGCACCGACACATCACACATATTCAGGGTAAAAATCTTCTGAATCGGTCACTGTAGCTAGCTAGTCCCACTGGATGGATAATGGTCAGAATTTACTGTGTTCTTCCTTGACCCATGCTACACCCCTCCACTGAGTTTTGTGAAAATCGGTCTTGTAGTTTTTGTGTAATCCTGACAGACACAGACACACACGAGTAAAAACATTAGCTACCTTCTGCGTGGAGTTGACGACTGTTTGCTAGCACGTAGTTAGCGTTATCTATCTCAACTGTTAGATTAGGTAGTACATATAACAACCTTACCCTGTTTGGCAGTGTTTTTGAACATATGTTCAATATTCTGCGACAATGACGCTGCTGCCTGCTTTCTCTCCCGTCTCTCCTGCTCTTTTCACCCCATACTCACTATCCAGCTGGATGTCGTTTGCATAACGTCAGTTGCTGCGCACAGGGCCAATTTGGTGCCCTAGGCAAGATTTTAAGTGGTGCCCCCTGCATCGCAGGGTCATTGTGTTCATACACTCACAGACTGCATAGCTTTATGTCTTTGAGATCTTCTTTATTTTAGAAACAAAACCCCCACACAAACAGTATAAAAACATAATTTAAAGAAACAAGTGACATAAAATGAATTATAAATACAGTATTAAAAAAGTATTGCACGAAAAAATGATATTACAGACACCTTAGTGCAATATGCATAATGTAGCAATGTTCTACAGCAGGGGTAGTCAATTATGTTGTGTCAGGGTCCACATTTCTTGGTCAAGGTATAGTCAAGGTCCAGACATGGACTAAATCTGTGAATTAGTCATTTACCCCGTTGCTTATATTTAGTACATTCATTTCACAAAGTACAAAAATCAACTGGTTAAATAAATGTATATATTTGTATTAAAACTGTTTCAGACCACTTACATTTTAATTTGTTAAAGATTATTGTAGTCATATAGATAAACATAATAGAAACTTTCAAGCATTTTGTGTCTTATTAGATTAAAGTCTGTACCATTTCCCTTTGTCCCACTGTGCACTGCACAAAATTAGTGTTGAAAAATGAGGGCGAAGACGATTGAGTAATTCAGGGTGCGGGTTCTGGGGAAGATTTTAACAACTGGAGACAAGTCAAAAAACAGCTCAAAATCTCCATGAAATCAGGCAGATTTGGACTCAAACATATCTTTGCTTCACAACCACACATCAGCAGCGGAAAATCCCATATCAAGCAACATTATATATGCAAACTGGACGCGGTGCCGGTGGGTGTGATGGAAACGTGTCGCTGCTGAAACGCGTCTGCACTGAAATCCGCTGTGTCCGCCGCTGCCGGACGAGTTTCTAGGTGAACACAAGCTATGGCACCGTGACCCCCGGTCGTGTGCGCACTTTTATATTTTAGAGGCGAGGTTGACAATGTCCAATTTTAGCTGCTTATGTATAGAAATCAGCAAAACCCAATAGCTGTTTTTGTGTTGTTTTTGACAGTACAAAGTGCCGCTGTTGCCCAGTGCAACTCACTGACTGACTCCCTAACAGCAGCTCTATACAGGACATCCCATATTAACACTCACATCCTATTGGCTAATAACCAGGAATTGCTGTGACTTGGTTCCACACAATAACAAGCACTGAGTGCAACAAACCTCCGTACAAATGTTCACTCTTTCGGGCGCCCCTAGCATTTGCCTATTCCGATAGGGCCGGCCTTGGCTTCGCATGTAATACTCCTGTAAAGGATCATTTTAATGAAGACAAAAAAACGGACTTTGGCTACAGGCATGTGCAATGCCGTGTTTATGTGAGAGCTGTGACGCGCTGTAGCAGCAACTACATGTTTTCTACATCTCATCTCTAATGTGAGACAATAAATACATGCATGTGCAAATAGTGCTACATGTTCAATGAATCGCCAACATTGGAATCGGCAGGGACATGTATCTATGTATTTAATATTCGTTTAGTTATTTATTCCTGTAGTGTAAAATAAAAACCGCAAGAGTAGAAAAAGCATTTTTGCACGACCACGGTGTATTTCTGGACTCGATCATTGTAGCAGTGAATGACGTCATACAAACCCGCTGTGTCAATCACAGCCAATGGGCGGTGTCCAGTGCGCTTATTGGCCGACATTATACTTCAGCGTTTAGTGTCACCGTCTCACAAACACTGAAACCCCAGAGGAGATGAGATGTAGTAAACATGTAGTTGCTGCTACAGCGCGTCACAGCTCTCACATAAACACGGCATTGCAGGAGATGAGTGACGGCAGAAACAGCGCACAGTTAATAGCGCCCTTCCGCGCCGATGTTCCGTTGCCGGAGTAGCTCAGCTGGAGAGCAGCAGGGTGATGATCCGGAGGATCCGGGTTTGAGGTCTGGCCCGGCAATGTGTGACTTGACATCCAGCCAATGTTTTTTTATTTGCAGGACGATGTCAAGCAGCGACCATGATTGCACTGCGCTGTATAAGTCATGCTCGCACTGTCCCGGGCCTTTGCTTTTGTATGCAGGATAATCCATGCCAGAATTAAAAATGAATACACAGAGAAAATCATCAATGAATCAATACATGTTGAAATAAATAAATGAATACATCAATAAATAAATAGACATTTAGACAATAGACATAGGTCAATATGCAGCGGCTCGTTTGGAAAACCGAGCTCAACATCCTTCCCCAACAAATAGGCCACGACTTGCCGCAGCCCTGTAGACGGGGCGTCCATTTTCCACATGAATTTACTAGCTAAGAGTTGTATTGTTGTGCAGAAGCTATTTTTGACTTTGTTCTGAATCGCACTGTCTGTTACACGTGGCTCGAAGCCCAATGTTTGCGCTACAATGTTAACGTTCATATTTCACACTTTCTATTTTTGTCTTTTTTTTAGCCCAAGTGTCCAGGCTTTTCGCGCATGTAGACGATGTGCAAAAAGAAGCGCACTTTCCCGCTCCAGCGCCACGCTGTTATGTCATGCTGTAAATATAGTAGTACTGTGATGAGCCAGTCGGCTCTGTCACTGATTGAATTGGCTCTTATTAACCCTAATTGGACTGAGCATTGCGACCAATCACGGGATGTCATACCGGGAGCAGATGGGGATATAAGCAGTGCTCAGAAGACACAAGAGAGACTCTTTCTATGGCTAGCATTGCTTGTGTTGGTTTGTGTGCAGATAATAGGGGGCTGCTTGTTTTTACATGTGCAGTGTGCAGTGTGCAGTGTGCGCCAAATGCTGGGGAGCTGTTCAGTTGACGGGAGCTCTCTGACTCTATTTTAAATCTATATGTATTTGTTTGTGGGATTATGTGTATTTGATTACATGTTTTCATTGTTTAAACTTGATTTTATACAAGTCCTTGCCCATAGTAATAGTTTCTTTGCTTTAATTTATGAATTTATGGTTAGACTTAAACATACTGCTATTAATCAGTCTGTGTAACAGGGCCAAGTGAGTGAGTGATTGATTGATTGGATTGTGCTGATCCTATTAGCTATATTCCAATCAATTGATCTAAAACAACAATTAACCCGTTTTTTATTTTTTTTTGGCTTGTTGTGAATTTTGGCTTTACATTGAAGAGTTTGTATTGTGTTCCTTTTTTAGTTGAAATTGCTGTTGGAAGATCGTATTTTTTTTTCGCCACACTGCTCGGCCGCACCACTCGCACTGACTGAATCTTGTGTTGAGGTGTGTGTGCTGCACCAAACGGGAGCACCGGGACAATGTCATCATACGCAGCACATCAACACAACATTCATACTTTTTTTCTGTCTTGTATTCATTTATAAGAAATAAAAACATAAGAACAGACATCCTTTCTCAGACGGGACCCGGCACATTCGCGAACGACATCACTATTCTGTCCCTGTGCGCCGTGTTGATCTGGGTCCTGCTCCCAGGTCTGCCACCTCCCCTCCTGTCTGCTGTAGTCCACTTTCCAATGTGGGAGGTCTCTGCGGCTCGTATCAGACGCTCCCTCCTCTCCTCTCCCAGGGCAGGGTGATTAAGTGGGGACGCGTGTGAAGAGTGCAGGTGGACCCAGGTGAGTTGTGCGGTGGTGATTGGCTCAAAGAAACACAAATAATAAGGCACGCGTGCAAACAATCAAAATAATACTAAGTGAATAACAAATTAAACAATAAAGTGAAAGATAATCAACACACAAAATAATGGCAATATAGAACCAAACAAAATACACAAGCCATATTGCATAAAGTGAAGTGAAATATAAATATAATAAGTAATGGTGATTAAGGAGCTAATTAACACCGTCCGTGACATTTACATTGGTTGGGTGTGTGGATACCAGTAATAATTTTTGTTTTATTGAAATACAAAATAATTCTATTTTTCCGAAGTGCTGAACTTTAATACAGTCTAGAAAGATTAATATTTTTTGTCTTGGGCTATATTATTATTACCATAGTTTTTCTATTGTATAAGTATCTTGGAGTAGGGGCATCTCACCTGTCCTGTCCTGTAAGATTTGGGAGGGTAGGAATAGTGTAGTTATTTTCTCTGTTTACTTGTTGTGTGCCCCATTACTGTTAGTTCAGGTAGCCACTGTGAATTTAAATCCTGAACCCTACTTTGCCAAATAAGGTCACAGCTTTACTTTGGTATGTAAAAAAAAAAAGAAATAAGAAAAAAAAGAAAACGCAGGATAGGCACATACCTCAAATTTGGCACATACCCCCTGTGGCCCCCCTAACTGGCACCGTGGACAAAACACTGTCAGCACCCCCCCCACCACTAACATCATGGACAATACACCCCCCCGATGATGGCCCCGCTACGATTACAACTGGCCCCAGCCATGCCCCCCGAGATGAAAGGGGCTAGAACCACCGCTGAATGGCTTGTTAGTGAGTTTGACTTAGGATCATGTTTTTAGTGGTTTAATATCTGCAATATGAATAGCCTACAATCATTACACATAAGTTTGATTTAAAATAACTAATTAAAGGTTAGATATACTGTATAACTTTGAATACTATTCTATACGGAGACATTATGTATTCTTACCATGGCAACTTCGATATTCTTGTTTCTATTAACTTTTGCATGTAAAGATTACATATTGTGGTTATGGGATACTTCGTTGCATTTTTTGGCATGTTGTTGTCTTCTTTCATGTGTGACTTTTAACTTCATACCCTATAGGATCCAATAACTTTAAACAGTATAACAATAATAATATTATAAGAGAAGAACAGCTAATGTATTGTTTACATGCAAAACCTTGGAAAAACATACTATAGTAAGCAAATGTAAACTATGAGGAAATATAATATTTGCACCCACAGTATAATGGACTGGGGGATAATCAGTATTTAAAAACTTTAAACTTTCAATATTTCCTTAAGTGACATTACGTGTACATCTAGATTGGTGATTGTTTCGTTACTCTGTAGTATTTCCTTCTTTGTGTCATCCTGCCGAGCTCATGAATTCTTGCCAAGGATGTTTTTCCTTGACTCCTTTATTCTCCGCAGTGAGGCTGACTGGGACGAAGTATGGCTGTGGAGATGGGGGTGTGGGGCCTGCACGGTCATGGTCTCGCAATACCAGCCCCAGTCCAAGAGGATACTGTATATTTTCTGTGACATCTTCCGAGGAACAGTGCCTTCATTGAAACTGTGGCGACATAGAAACTAAAGCAATCTTCTGTCCTGTCTCGAAGCAGTACAAGGAGAAGCTGACATGGGAGACGTCAAACAGCAGCTAGATTATTTATTATTATTTGTAAACCTAATAAACTGCCTGGCTTGAAATGTCTCTATGGTGACATAGTGAAAAAAGGTGTTACGAGTTGGACGCCATGGCGTAACAAACTGAAAAAAACAGTTTTCGGCTAGAGAACATTTGACAGTACCTGATATTATGGCAACTGCCCTGTTTTGGAAATTACAACATTTAATATCTTTGGTTTATATTTACAATAGGGCTATTTAGAAACATTAAGGCAGATTGCATGCTTCTCCTGAAACCTCCGAAGTTTGCTTACTAATTACAGACTATAAAACATTTTTCACGACTTCAAAATCAATCAACAACTTTCGTTCAACAAACACAATACATTTTATTTAGCTTCATTGAGAGATTGACTAAAGTTAATCAAAGTAAAAACATTTCTGTGTGAATCTCAATTGTCAGATATAAGAGTAAAGTGGGTTACAGATAATCATATCATTATGTTATCTTTCAAGTCGGAAGCACTGCCCAAGGGGGAGGGGTTTCTGCGCACTTCCGTAGGAACCCGATCGAAACATCACTCTATCAAAGCTGGCATTGGCACCTGCGCGCGTCACTCAGAACAGGTCCCTTCCCACTTCCTGTTCTATAAAATGTGACGTCAGCGGAGGTTCATCCTCTTTTGCCTCTTCGCTGGACTCAGGAATGTAAGCTCTCTGTGTTTGTAATAAACATTCAAACTGCGTATTTCATCTGGCTAGCTGGCTCACTTCATAGTGTTGTTCACCACCGTTTTTCACTACACATAGTCTCTGTCTGGTGTGTGTTTAGTTATTATTGATAGCTAATCCCAATTCTGCCCCTTTCGGTTTCAGTTTCGTTCACAAGAAGACCCTTTAAAAAATAATAGTCGTATTTATATAGTTCTATATATATTCCGACTGCTTGCTGTGTTGGTTGTTTGTCCACAGGGCTTTTTCCTCCACAGCAGGAGTGCTAGCAGCGGCAGTAAAATCCATGAAGGTCTTCCTGTCATGCGATATGTTTATATTGTATATTGTTCAGCTCGGCTACTCTGCTGATTAGCCAGCTATGTATTATATTGTATTTTTCTCATTGGGTCTGTGACCCGCTCCTATTGGATCAGGGGTCCACTGCCATGATATTGCACGGAGGCCGCACAAGTGCTTGATTGCCTACACCAGACATTGTGCAAGTAGATTACGGCCTCGCTCCTAGCTGCACTAGTAGAGCAGCCGGCCTTGTTCTTGTAAGTGGAGGGCATAAGAGTTAACCTCTGTAGCCCCGCTTTGTATATGCTGATAGCAGACAGCTCCCGGTAGAGCGTGACTATGGTCCTCGCTCCTGGACGGCTCAGGTGCGGCCCTACGGGATCCCTGAGGTAACTGTCTGGAGTTGTGTTGCCTAGGCACACTTGCGGTGCACCTCGTGGCAGGCTCCCTTATCAGCTCGCTGCCTCTGCCCCTGCGACAGCTTTGTTATACAGCAACCCCTCCCCCTTGGGCAGTGCTTCCGACTTGAAAGATAACGATAGGTTGCGTATGCAATACAGTACACACAAACCATTATTTGAATAGGCACACAAAGCGCCAACTAAGCATGAATGATAGTATAAATGAAAAACACTTGTGGCTTTTGCTTTTTCATGTACAGGGCATAGCAGTTTGCAATAAAGTTTATTCATACATGTAGTAAACACACATACACACAGGCATCCAAATGTGTAAAGTATGCTTCCAACAAGGCCGACTTCATCTCCGCCTTCGCCTCCCACCACTCTCTGGATTTCCTTGCTCTCACTGAGACATGGATTTCCCCGGAGAACTCATCCACCCCTGCTGCCTTATCCTCTGTGTTTGTCCTGTCCCACTCCCCCTGTCTTACTGGGTGGGGGGGGAATAGGGCTCCTGATCTCCCCTTCTCTGCTCTTCTCTGTGCCACCCCCTTCTCTCTCCTCTATCGCCTCCAACAGCTTTGAATTCCCTCTCACCTCTTTCTTCTAGTTCTCTACTGTCCTCCTGGTCCACTCACCACCTTCCTGGATGAACTCGACTTTCTTCTCTCCTCCCTCCCCTCGCTGTCCTCACCTACCATCCTCTCCAAACCCTCCCACTCTGCCGGATTTCTTCCTCTCTTTTACTCCTTTAACTTCTCTCTTCGTCTCCACCCACTCACAGTGCAGGTTGCCAGTTAGACCTCATCTTGTCTAGAGGCTGTTCCCCTTCGCAACTCTTCGTGACACCCCTGGACATCTCAGACTCAGAATCACCACCGAGACGGCTCTCCTGGCAGTCACTGACTCCCCCCGGTGTGCTCGGGCGGCCTCCCTCTCCTCAGTCCTCATCCTCCTTGATCTCTCTGCAGCATTTGACACTGTCGATCACTCCATCCTCCTCTCCTACCTTGCTGACCTCGGTATCTCTGGAACTGCTCTCACCTGGATCTCCTCCTACCTCAACGACTGGACCTACCAAGTGACATGGCAAGGTTCCTCATCCACCCCCCAACCTCTCCTCATAGACGTACCCCAAGGCTCCATCCTGGGCCCGCTCCTGTTCTCTCTCTACACTCGCTCCCTGGGCCCCCTCATCGCATCCCATGGTTTCTCCTACCACTTCTATGCAGATGATGCCCAGATCTTCCTGTCTTTTCCCTCTTCTTACCCTCTCATCCCTTCTCGCATCTCTTCCTGTTTGTCTGCTATCTCCGCCTGGATGCAGTCACACCACCTCAAGCTCAACCTCTCTAAATCGGATCTCCTCTTTTTCCCCCACTCTTCCTCACCTTCTGCTGATCTCCCCATCTCAATCCCCTTGGAATCCACCACACTTTCTCCTGCTTCTTCCGCTAAAAATCTAGGAGTCATCCTTGATCCTGCGCTCTCCTACACCCAGCACATCACCACACTGACAGGCACCTGCAGATTCTTCCTGAGCAACATACGCCGAATCCGTCCCTTCCGCACCAACTTCTTGACTCAGCTGCTCGTCCAGTCACTGGTCCTCTCCCGCCTGGACTACTGCAACTCCCTCCTGGCCGGCCTGCCTGCAACTACTACCCGCTGCTCCAGCTCATCCAGAACTCTGCGGCTCACCTGGTAATCTCTTTCCCTCGCACACACTACTCCACTGCTCCGCTCCCGCCACTGGCTCCCGATACCGACACAATATTATTATTATTTTTTTTATTTCTTGGCAG
The DNA here is from genome assembly GCF_036373705.1 of Amia ocellicauda. Classification (NCBI taxonomy): domain Eukaryota; kingdom Metazoa; phylum Chordata; class Actinopteri; order Amiiformes; family Amiidae; genus Amia; species Amia ocellicauda. The sequence goes on from NW_027103022.1 coordinate 306,210, forward strand.
ACGCCCTTATCCAGGGCGACTTACAAAATAAGTGCAATACAAAGTGCAAGAATACAGTTAAATACAAGGCATCAAACATTACAGATTCAAATTTACATTAAACAAAGCAATTCAAGATATAATACATTTTACAACTTCCAATTTATACAGTTAAGTGCAGTAAGTGCGGACATACATCCTGGAAAGTAAAGCTAAGTGCTGTCAAGATGTAAGGTACAGTCAAGGGTTACGGGAAAGGGAGCAAGGAGGAAAATCAATCAATAATCCAAGAAGCATGACAAAATGCTATGAAGTGCTATCTAACGGGGATTAAAGGGACTAATATTACAAGTACTGTCTGAAAAGATGTCTTGAGTTAGCGCCGGAAGGATATATTAGTTGTAATATTAGTCCCTTTACTCTCCTGTAAGGTAGCACTTCACAACATTTTACCATGCTTCTTGCCTTGTATTACTAATACTTGTATTATTGATTTCCCCCTTGCTCCCTTTCCCGTAGCCCTTGACTGGGACCTAACATCTTGACAGCACTTAGCTTTCACTTTCCAGGATGTACGACTTTACTTATTGTATTTACTTGTGTAAATTGGAAGTTGTAAAATGTATTATGTTTTGAATTGCCTTGTATAATGTAAATTTTAATTTGTAATGGTTGATGCCTTGTACTGAATTGTATTCTTGCACTTTGTATTGCGCTTCTATTTTGTAAGTCGCCCTGGATAAGGGCGTCTGCCAAGAAAAAAAAATAATACTAATAATGTGTATTCCGAACATACAGTGAGGGGAAAAAAGTATTTGATCCCCTGCTGATTTTGTACGTTTGCCCACTGACAAAAAAATGATCAGTCTATAATTTTAATGGTAGGTGTATTTTAACAGTGAGAGACAGAATAACAACAAAAAAATCCAGAAAAACGCATTTCAAAAAGTTATAAATTGATTTGCATGTTAATGAGGGAAATAAGTATTTGATCCCCTATCAATCAGCAAGATTTCTGGCTCCCAGGTGTCTTTAATACAGGTAATGAGCTGAGGTTAGGAGCACTCTCTTAAAGGGAGCACTCTCTTAAACGTACAAAATCAGCAGGGAATCAAATACTTTTTTCCCTCACTGTAACCCATTATCAATACAAATAAGGGGAATGTTTTTTTTTCTTTCTCTCAATGTTCTAACACTCCTCAAACAACAAAAATGCAGTAGAAGAAAAGACATTTGTGCTAGGAAAAAGAACAGAAAAAATTAGTCTACATCTCA